>NC_086104.1:105004453-105352870 GCF_963921235.1 Mobula hypostoma
AAGGAGGACATAAATAATCTTCCAGAAATAGTAAGGGACAGAGGGCCCAGTGAGATGGAGGAACTGAGCGAAATACATGTTAGTAGGGAAGTGGTGTTAGGTAAATTGAAGGGATTAAAGGCAGATAAATCCCCAGGGCCAGATGGTCTGCATCCTAGAGTGCTTAAGGAAGTAGCCCAAGAAATAGTGGATGCATTAGTGATAATTTTTCAAAACTCGTTAGGTTCTGGACTAGTTCCTGAGGATTGGAGGGTGGCTAATGTAACCCCACTTTTTAAAAAAGGAGGGAGAGAGAAACCGGGGAATTATAGACCGGTTAGCCTAACGTCGGTGGTGGGGAAACTACTGGAGTCAGTTATCAAGGATGTGATAACAGCACATTTGGAAAGCGGTGAAATGATCGGACAAAGTCAGCATGGATTTGTGAAAGGAAAATCATGTCTGACGAATCTCACAGAATTTTTTGAGGATGTAACTAGTAGAGTGGATAGGGGAGAACCAGTGGATGTGGTATATTTGGATTTTCAAAAGGCTTTTGACAAGGTCCCACACAGGAGATTAGTGTGCAAACTTAAAGCACACGGTATTGGGGGTAAGGTATTGGTGTGGGTGGAGAATTGGTTAGCAGACAGGAAGCAAAGAGTGGGAATAAACGGGACCTCTTCAGAATGGCAGGCGGTGACTAGTGGGGTACCGCAAGGCTCAGTGCTGGGACCCCAGTTGTTTGCAATATATATTAATGACTTGGATGAGGGAATTAAATGCAGCATCTCCAAGTTTGCGGATGACACGAAGCTGGATGGCAGTGTTAGCAGTGAGGAGGATGCTAAGAGGATGCAGGGTGACTTGGATAGGTTGGGTGAGTGGGCAAATTCATGGCAGATGCAATTTAATGTGGATAAATGTGAAGTTATCCACTTTGGTGGCAAAAATAGGAAAACAGATTATTATCTGAATGGTGGCTGATTAGGAAAAGGGGAGGTGCAACGAGACCTGGGTGTCATTATACACCAGTCATTGAAAGTGGGCATGCAGGTACAGCAGACGGTGAAAAAGGCGAATGGTATACTGGCATTTATAGCGAGAGGATTCGAGTACAGGAGCAGGGAGGTACTACTGCAGTTGTACAAGGCCTTGGTGAGACCACACCTGGAGTATTGTGTGCAGTTTTGGTCCCCTAATCTGAGGAAAGACATCTTTGCCATAGAGGGAGTGCAAAGAAGGTTCACCAGATTGATTCCTGGGATGGCAGGACTTTCATATGAAGAAAGACTGGATGAACTGGGCTTGTACTCGTTGGAATTTAGAAGATTGAGGGGGGATCTGATTGAAACGTATAAGATCCTAAAGGGATTGGACAGGCTAGATGCAGGAAGATTGTTCCCGATGTTGGGGAAGTCCAGAACGAGGGGTCACAGTTTGAGGATAGAGGGGAAGCCTTTTAGGACCGAGATTAGGAAAAACTTCTTCACAGAGAGAGTGGTGAATCTGTGGAATTCTCTGCCACAGGAAACTGTTGAAGCCAGTTCATTGGCTATATTTAAGAGGGAGTTAGATATGGCCCTTGTGGCTACGGGTATCAGGGGGTATGGAGGGAAGGCTGGGGCGGGGTTCTGAGTTGGATGATCAGCCATGATCATAATAAATGGCGGTGCAGGCTCGAAGGGCCGAATGGCCTACTCCTGCACCTATTTTCTATGTTTCTATGCCGAATGGCCTACTCCTGCACCTATTTTCTATGTTTCTATGTACCACCCGCAATTCTTACTCTTTGCTGGCATTCACAAAAACAGAAGAGAGCCCAAAGAATGAATGACCGTGAAACGTTAGAACCGCAAAACCGAATGCTTTGACCAGCCAGTGCATTTTTCCAATACCACGTTACCCAAATTTAAATTGCACTGTGGTCACGGTGGCTTTGCCAGCTCGTGCGGCCTCATGCTGCTCAGGCGCCAGGTGGCTTTGGGAATGCGTGCTCCGGGGACTTACTGTGTGGGCCCCTGGGTGGCTGGACAGCCAAGTGGAAATGTTGTGATGTTCCGACCCTGGACATGGCCAGGGGCAGATATGACGTACACATTTGCAGGTGGAAGAGAATCATCTGAATTCCCCGCTCCAGGAGGCTAACTCGTTGGAGTGCAGTTAGATAATCTTTGAAAGATTGGCGATTGGGGGCTTTGGGGAACTAATACATGGGACGAGTTGAGCCCTGGCATTGATCAGCCATGGTCACATTGAAGGCAGGGCAGACTTGAGGGGCAAAGTTCCCTACTCCTGCTCCTTGTGTACACGAGATAGCGGAATTCTGCAGGCACGTGCAATGATGCTGGACAAGCAATGCCCATGGAGGGAGATGGAAAGCTAGCGTTTCATTTCGAGACTCTTTAAATGGACAGAAAGATGGAGGGGGAATTACCATTACAAAAAAGTAAAGGGAAGGGGAGGGGAACAAGAGCTAGCGGGTGAGTGGTGGGTCATGTGGGGGGAGTGATAAGCAGGTGAGGGAGGAGAGAGAGTGGGAACGATTTCCGAAGCTGGGAAGTGATAGTTGGAAATGAGAAAAGGCTGAAGAAAACTGAATCTGATAAGAGAGGACATTGGAGCATAGAATAAAGGGAGGGAGTGAGAACGGGTTCGGGTTGGAGGCATGTGTGGGAGAGGAAGGAGGTGGGATGATGGGGGACAGGTGCATCAGGAGGTCAGCCCTTCCAGGTGAGGCCATACATCCCACAGGTCTCTGGTGCTCCTGATGGACCTCCTCTGCACTGGAGAGATGGGAGCTAGGCTGGAGGAGCTGGGATCTCAGATTGCTCTCCTTTATAACTCTGCTTTCCATTCCAACACCAACATGTCAGCACTCAGCCTCTGCCACTGCCAAAATGAAGTGGAATACAACTGGGAAAAACCACACTCATACTCTGCCAGGGTAGTCTACAACCTGGCGGTATAAACACTGAATTCTTTAACTTCCATTACTTGCTCCCTGTTTCTCCTTTTCTCTCTTTTCCTGATCTACCTGCCACTATCGTGGAGTCTCTTCCCATTATCCTACCCTCTCCATCTGCCCATCACTCACACACTCTTCCCACTGGTTCCCCTCCCCACTTCCCTCCCTTCACTCCCTTCTCCTATCAGGTTCCACCTTTCTCCACTTTGTCACTTCCACCTATCACCTTTGAGCTTCTAGCAACAATTCTCATCTGAATCCACCTATGACCTTCCAGCTCTTTCTCCACCCTCCCCCCTCCCCCCCATACATTTCTATCCTGGCTACCTCCCCTCTTCCTTTCAGTCCCGATGAAGAGTCTGAACTGGAAATATCCCAGATAAGTATGAGGTGGTTCATTCTGGTAGGTCAAATGTGATGGCAGACTGTAGTATTAATGGTCAGACTCTTGGCAGTGTGGAGGATCAGAGGGATCTTGGGGTCTGAGTCCATAGGACACTCAAAGCTGCTATGCAGGTTGACTCTGTGGTTAAGAAGGAATATGATGCATTGGCCTTCATCAACTGTGGGATTGAGTTTAAGAGCCGAGACGTAATGTTGCAGCTGTATAGGAACCTGGTCAGACCCCACTTGGAGTACTGTGCTCATTTCTGGTTGCCTCACTATAGGAAGGATGTGGAAACCATAGAAAGGGTGCAGAGGAGACTTATAAGGATGTTGCCTGGACTGGGGACGATGCCTTATGAGAATAGGTTGAGTGAACTTGGCCTTTTCTCCTTGGAATAACGAAGGATGAGAGGTGACCTGATAGAGGTGTTCAAGATAATGAGAGGCATTGATCATGTGGATAGTCAGAGGCTTTTCCCCAGGGCTGAAATGGCTAGCACGAGAGGGCATAGTTTTAAGGTGCTTGGAAGTAGGTACAGAGGAGATGTCCAGGGTAAGTTTTTTATGCAGAGAGTCATGAGTGCGTGGAATGGGCTGCTGGCAGCGGCGCTGGAGGTGGAATCGATAGGGTCTTTTAAGGCACTCCCGGATGGCTACATGGAGCTTAGAAAAATAGAGGGCTATGGGTAAGCCTAGGTAGTTCTAAGGTAGGGACGTGTTTGCCACAGCTTTGTGGGCTGAAGGGCTTGTATTGTGCTGCAGGTTTTCTATGTTTCTATGTTTCTATCACATCTCATTTCCCTCCTCAGATGCTGCCTGACCCGTTGAGTTCCTCCAGCACATTTGCGTGTTGCTCTTATATTCTTATATTCACTATTAACGGTGTACCTTTAACTGTTACCCTTTTCAAAGACAAACCAAGGGATCCTTCACCAACCCCACTCCCAATCAAACAAGAGATGGAAAGAAAAGGCTTGGAGAAGTTACATTCCCATTTAGACAAGTCTCGCCTGAGAATGATCAAGGGTGCAGAGCCGCGAAGCTGAAAGAACTCTAATTAGAAACCAGAGCAGCAGGGGACACATTGATCAAATCTAAATTGAAATTGAAAGATTAGATTGTACTACCTCTGATTAATGTAAATGGATAATTAATGGAAAGAACCTGAAGGGGAATTCAAAACAAAAACGGCTTTGAATTCCTCAAGGATAATTGCTAAACAGTTTCATGTTTTCTATTGCAGCTCGAGAGATGGAATTTCTTCCCTTCCAACGTCTTCTCTACTGACAATGAACCCACAAACACTATTTCACTCCTTCTCTTCTCTTTTTTCTCTACTTGGTTGATGTAAACCTGATTGTTAATGCAAATACCGAATCAGCCAATCATGTGGCAGCAAGTCAATGCTTCAAAGCATGTAGATATGGTCAAGAGATTCAGACCAAACATCAGAATGGGGAAGTCATGTGCTCTAAGTGACCTTGATTATTGGTGCCAGATGGGGTGGTTTGAGTATCTCAGAAACTGTTGGTCTCCTGGGATTTACAATGCACAACAGTCTCTAGAGTTTACAGAGAACGGTGTGAGAAGCAAAAAACATCCAGTGAGCGACAGTTCTGAAGACAAAAATACCTTGTTAATGGGAGATCAGAGGAAAATGACCAGACTGGTTCAAACTGACAGGAAGGTGACAGTAACTCAAATAACCACACGTTACAACAGTGGTGTATAGAAGAACATCTCTGAATGTACAACATGTCAAACCTTGGAGTGGATGGGCTACAGCAGCAGAAGACCACAAACATGCAGGAAGACCTAATAAAGTGGCCACTGAGTGTATATTTCTTCATGTAATTTATAGTATACTTTAAGTATTGTGCTGTACTGCTGCCATAAAACAACAAATTTCACAATGTGTGTCAGTGACAATAAACCTGATTCGGATTATGCAGGTAAACTTAAATCATAGTGCAATATCAAATAAACTCTGGAGTAGAAATTAATCACTGGATATAATTTCGTTCACTGCCCGAACTATTTAAAAAAAATACGAGATCTAAGCATAAACACAAGTGATCTTGCAGATGCTGGAAATCCAGAGCAACACACACAACATGCCAGAGGAACTCAGCAGGCCAGGCAGCATCTATGGAAATGAATAGGCAATCGATGTTTCAGACTGAGACACTTCATCAGGTCTGCAAAGGAAGGCGGAAAATGCCAGAATAAGAACGTGGGGGAGGGGAAGGTGGATAGCTAGAAGATGATAGGTTAAGCCAGGTGGAGGGGGTGGGAATGAAGTAAGAAGCTTGGAGGTGAATAGTGGAAAAGGTGAAGGGCTGGAAAAGAAGGAATTCGATAGGAGAAGAGAGTGGATCATGGGAGAAAGGAAAGGCGGGGCACTGGGGCATGTAATAGGCAGATGGAGAAAAGAGGCAAGGAGGCAGCGTGGAGAAATGAAGAAGGGTGGGGGAAGGGGAAAATTACCAGAGGTTAGAGAAATCAATGTTCATGCCATCAGGTTGGCGCTACCCAGACAGAATATAAGGTTTTGCTCCTCTAACCTGAGAAAGGCCTCATTGTGGCAGCAGAGGAGGCCGTAGACCGATGTGTCGGAATGGGAATGGGAATGGGGATAGTAATTGAAATGGTTAGCCACCGGGATATTCCTCTTTTTGTGACAACGCAGTTCCCTATTCTAAATCGGTTCCTTCCAATGTAGAGGAGGCCACATCAGGAGCACTGGACACAATAGACAACTCCAATAGATTCACAGGCAAAGTGCTGCCTCACCTGAGGCACTGAATGGAAGTGAGGGAGGAGGTGAATGGGCAGATGTATCACCTAGGTTGCTTGCAGGGATATGTGCCGGGAGGGAGATTAGTGGGGAGGGACGAATGGATAAGGGACTCATGTAGGGAGCAATGCCAGCTAAAAGCAGAGAGAGGGTAGGGAGGTAATGATATGTTTGGTAGTAGGGTCCTGTTGAAGATGGTGGAAGTTGCAGAGAGTGATGTGTTGAACGCGGAGGCTCATGGTTTGGTAGGTGAGGACAAAAGAAACTCTATCACTGTGAAGATGGGATAAGGGAGGCTGTCTGGGAAATGGAGGAGATGGTGGTGAGGGCAGCATCAATGATGGAGGAAGGGAAACCCCCATTGTTTGAAGAAGGAGGACATCACTGATGCCCTGGAAAAGGAAGCCTCTTCCTAGAAACAGATGCAGCAGAGGCGAAGGAACTGAAGAAAGGGTTTAACATTTTTATGGGAGACAGGGTGGGAAGAGGTATAGTCAAGATAGCCATGAGAACTGGTGGATTTGTAAAAAATATCAGTAGACAGTTTGTCTCCAGAGATGGAGTCAGAGAGATCGAGAAAGGGGAGAGAGCTTTCAGAAATGGGTCATGACTTCAAGGGCAGGGTGAAAGGTGGAGACAAAGCTGATGCAATCAGCAAGAGAATTTGGGGAGGCAGAGGCAGCATGTGGGAACCTCGAGGCTAAGAAGCTTCAAACTGATGTTCGACTCCATTTCGCCAATTAAAGCTTCCATTGTTTGCTGATTAAAACAATGAAGGAAATTGAAATGCCGGCTGCCTGCCTTTTTATTGCTGTGGGATCACTCCGTTGTCAGGGAGGGGATTTGTCTCTGGTGAGATCACTCTGCTACGGAGAGGGAAGACTGCCTTTTTATTGCTGGTGTGATAGCTCTGCTACAGAGACGGAGAATGTTGCCCAGGTTTTCTGCATTTTGGATGTTGACTTGGACTGTGGACTTTTTCCCAATCTTATGGTTTTATTGTATTTGGTGTTTTTCACCCGGTCTTCCTAATTTTTTTTGTGTGTGGGGGAGGAGGATTTGAGCCTTGATGTGCCTGTTCTGCTTTTGATTTTTTCTGTGCTGGGGGGAAGGATTTAGGATTTGATGATTGTGCTGCTGTTCTTTTCTCTCTTGGTTTTGTGGCTATCTGGAGAAGAAGAATTTCAGAGTTGTATACTTCGATAATAAATGAACCTTTGACAATGAGGGATAACTTTTTCACCCAGGGTTCAGTGTATATATAGAACGAGCTGCCAGAAGAAGTTATTATAAGCAAGTTGTGCCGAAGGGTCTCGGCCTGAAATGTCGACTGTACCCTTTTCATAGATGCTGCCTGGCCTGCTGCGTTCCTTCAGCATTTTGTGTGTGTTGCTTGTTGAGAAGAAGGTACATTAACAATATTTAAATGTCAGTTGATCAGGTGCATAGATAGGAAAGATTTAGATGGATATGGGTCAAATGTGGGCAAAGGAGACTAATTTATGTGGGCAGCTTGGTAGGCATGAATTCGATGGACCAAATGGCCTGGCTCCAATGCTAAACCTCTATAATGATGTGTACGGGGAGTTCTGGATGAAGTTGTCTTGAAGGTATTTGATTTTAGTCATATCTGACTTTTCATTGCCGAGGGAGATAGAAGTATTGAAGCAATTGTTGAGGGTGAGCTGTCTGACTTTTGATCTCTCTGTACCAGAGAGGGGAGAGTCTCCTGCTGTGCCTGGATAGTGCTGTCCAGGCTTTCCACATTTGGGCTATAGACCTTTTCAGTCTTATAGTTTTTTTATATTCTGTGTTTTTTGCCCTATCTATCTCGTTTTTGTTTGTGTGGGGAGGAGGGGTTCGGGCGTTGATGATCGTGCTGCCTTTCCTTGCTTTCTGGGTTTCATGGCAACCCGGAGAATAAGAATTTCAGAGATGTATAATTTGATAATAAGTGAACTTTTGAACCTTTGAATCTTTGAAATTGACACGCTCAGCGAAGATGCTTGTAGCAGCACCAATGCAGTTGTCAATGTAGTGTAGAAAAATAGTTGGGGAGCATTACTGGGGAAGGCTTGGAACATAGACTGTTCCACATAGCCAATGAAAAGGCAGGCATAACTGAAACCCATGCAGGTGCTCATGGATTTAAATGAGCTTGGAGAAAGTGGAAGGAGCTGAAGTTAAGAGTGAAGACCTATTCTGCCAGACAGAGGAGGAACTGGTCAGGTCAGTTGTCCAGAAAGAAGCAGAGAGCTTTAAGACCTTCTTGATGGGGGATCGAAGTGTATA
Organism: Mobula hypostoma; assembly: GCF_963921235.1. Taxonomy (NCBI): domain Eukaryota; kingdom Metazoa; phylum Chordata; class Chondrichthyes; order Myliobatiformes; family Myliobatidae; genus Mobula; species Mobula hypostoma. The sequence continues at coordinate 105,012,877 of NC_086104.1, forward strand.
GGGTTTGGCCATCAATGGTGAAAGTGAAGTGGTCAGGACCAGGGAATTGTAAGTTGTTGAGCAGATTGAGAACATGTTAAATATTGCAGATATAGGTGGCAAAGCACTGAACCAAAGGGAATAAAATGGAGTCAAGGTATATGAACCTGTGTTCAGTGGGGTCAGAGCAGGCCGAAACAATGGGCCTACTAAAACGTTAAGTTTGTGGATCTTGGGTAGGAGGTAGAAATGAAGAGTGCAGGGTAAGGGAACTATGAGGTTAGTGTCAGTGAATGGGAGTTCTCCAAAATTGATGAGGTTGGTAATGGTGTGGGAGACAACACCCTGAGTGGGGTCCTTTTCAAGGGGTAAGAAAGAGGAGGTGTTTGAAAGTTGCCCCCTCAGCAAGATAATGGTCAGTCTGTCACACTATAAAAACTGTGGGTTTGTCCACGGGTCTGGTGGTGAGATTGGGATTGGTGTGGAGAGATTGGAGGGCGGTGTTTTCAAAAGGAGTAAGCTTCAAAGAGGAGAGAGGAGTGCTGAAGTTGAGACCGTTGATATCTGATTGGTAATTTGAGATGGGAAGATCCAGTGTAGGCAGAGAACCAGAGCAGGGTGCATATTAATACTTGCCTACATGGGAGCCAACATGAATGTCCAAAGTTCAGCAACATTTCACAGGTGCTGTAGGGAAGAGAAATGTAACTGAGCCAGGGAGGATCCCAAATCCCAAATCCCTCCACATTGCTAGCCCAAATCACACTGAGAGAAGCTTAACCAGAATTCCTGTGCTGCAACTGTGCAACTGGGAGGTAGACTCAGGCAGTTCGGATGCACAAATGCTCCTCCCTCCACATCATCTTTGCTGTGTGGCTGTGATTTAAGTCACCAGAGAGGCACTGAAGCTGGTTATAGAGGAGCCTTTACTTGTCACGTCAAGCAGGCCTTCTTCTGGAGACCATCTCGTCAGAACATCTTCAGGGAGCGGTGTCTCAGAAAGGCAACGTCCATTATTAAGGACCTCCAGCACCCAGGGCATGCCCTTTTCTCACTGCTACCATCAGGCTGGAGGTACAGAAGCCTGAAGGCACACACTCAGCGATTCAGGAACAGCTTCTTTCCCTCTGCCATCCGATTCCTAAATGAACATTGAATCTTTGGACACTACCTCACTTTTTTTTTAATATACAGTATTTCTGTTTTTTTGCACGTTTTTCAATCTATTCAATATATGTAATTGATTTACTTGCTTATTTATTATTATTTTTAGTTTATTTATTTATTATTTTTTTCTCTGCTAGATTATGTATTGCATTGAACTGCTTCTGCTAAGTTAACAAATTTCACGTCACATGCTGGTGATAGTAAAACTGATTCTGATTCTGATTCTGAATCGCTCAACCGCAAGTACATCCTATGTTAATTTCCTTAAGACCAAAGGTAATGGTAGGTGATTTATTACAATTTCAATAGTTATAATGACAACATTTGCTTCAATACTTTGGGTTGACAATGTTTCCTTTCAATTACATATCTACAGAGATATCTCTGTATGTTCCTTTATTGGAACAAAGCAATTCATGCACATTGTCTAAAAGCTCCTGGGGACAGAGATTCCAGACGCCTAAAATGAATGTTGTCGGGGCTGACTTTGAGCACAAACAACATTAGTCTGGTCTGCCAGCTTGATCTCAAGTCACAATGGTGCAAGTAATGCAGCCAGTGTTGTCTGGTCTGATGTAGGCCAATTAATAAAATACTATTGCATATGAGAACTTCAAATCGACTACTGCTTGCAATTCACAATAAGAACTGAAGACCGACTCTTGTTCACATAACTCCAGAATACTCCCTAACAATCCACAACATAGGTGCCACCCCTGCACCCCCCCACCGTCCCCCCGGGCTGCGTGCTGAGCCCTCTGTTGTACACACAGCTCAGACACAACTGCACGGCCACACACCCAGTCATCTCGTTGTCAGGTTCACCGATGACATGACAGTGGTGGGGCCCATCACTAACAATGACGAGACGGCCTATAGAGAGGAGGTGGACGAGCTCGAGGCCTGGTGCCAGGCAAATAAACTCTTCCTCAATGTCAATAAGGCAAAGGAGATGGTTACTGACTTCAGAAAAACCTTCATCACCCACACCGCTATTCAAATCAGCAGCATAGTAGTGGAAACTGCAAGCAGTTCCAAACTCCTGGGAGAGCACATTTTGCACAACCTCTCAAGGTCTCAGAGCACATCCTCCACAGTAGAGATAGATCACCGATTCCCCTACGTTCCAAGGAGACTGCAGATGGCTGAACTATGCACATTTCTACTCATGACCTACATGTGCACAGTAGAGAGCATCCTAACAAGCTGTGTGGTTTGGAAGCTGCACTGTGACGGACAAGCATGCTCTACAACGTGCAATGAAAATAGCCCAGCGCATCACCGACACCAACCTACCCACCAGATCACACAATATACACAGAAAGGTGCCAGAAAATGACCAGCAATATCATGAAGGATCCCACCCATCCTGTTCATGGACTGTTTGTCCTGCTCCCATCAGGGAAGAGGCTACGTAGCATCCACGACAGGACTACTAGACTTAAAAATAGTTACTTCTCCCAAGCCATCAGACCGATCCGCACCTCCACCCATTAACCCAGTCCTCCTCACCACTCCCTACCACCAGTACATACACTTCACCCAGCTTCACTTTTGGTACACACATTCCTTCAATGAATGTAAGCTAATCTTAACGGCAACCCTCGAAGGTTACTTGTACTTTGTGTTTTATAGGGCTGCTTTTATAATTATATTAATTGTGTTTTTTATGCTGCATCGGATAGGGAGTAACAAACATTCTGTCCTCCTTTACACTCATGTACTGAAGAGTGGCAATAAACCACCTTGGGTCTTGAATTGCTTAGCTGCAAGGTTGGGCCGGGCCCATGCCTGTGTGTCCCTGGAGACAACGCGTGCGGTCTACACAAGTGCAATGCAAGGATTTCTAGCAACCTTGCACCCTACAGAGGCTCAAGCGATAACAGTATTTTCATTTGAAACTCTAAAGTGTTTAATGTAGCCTTGTGACTGTATGAATCTTTGGTTGTAATATTACACAGAATATAGAACTGTCGGCCCACAATGTTGTACCGATCTTTTAACCTACTCTAAGGTCAATCAAACTCTTCTGTCCTACATACTCCTCCATTTTTTTTTGTCATCCATTTGCCTAAAAAATTCTTCAATGCCTCTGATGTATCTGCCTGTACCACCACCCCTGGCAGGGTTCTCCATGCACCCACCACTCTCTGTGTAAAAATAATTATCTCTGGCATCCCCTCTATACTTTCCAGTCACCTTAAAATTATATCCCCTTGTATGAGCCACTTCTGCTCTGGAAGAAGTCTCAGGCTGTTCACTCTATCTATTCCTCTTATCATCTTGTACACCTCTATCAAGTTACCTCTCCTCCTCCTTCACTCTGAAGAGGAAAGTCCTAGCTCATTCAACCTCACTCCTGACTTCATGAATGAGCCTCCCATGGAGAACCATATCAAACACCTACTAAAATCCATATACACCACATCCACTGCTCTACCTTCATCAATGTGCTTTGTCACCTCCTCAGAGAATTCAGTCAGGCTCGTGAAGCATGACCTGCTCCTTGCAAAGCCATGCTGACAATTCCCATCTTTCTTCAAATATCATAAATCCTGTCTCTAAGAGTCTTCTCAAAATATTTGCCCAGCACTAAAGTAAGACTCACTGGTCTATAATCTCCAGGGTTATCCCGTCTCCCTTTTTTGAACAAAGGAATATCACTTGCCACCCTCCAGTCATCTGGAGCTACTCCTGTGGCCAGTGGGGGGTGGGCCAAAGGTCATTGCTAAAGGTACAGCAATCTCCTGCCTTGTTTTCTGTAGTAATCTGGAGCATATCTCCTCTGGCCCGAGAGACTTATCAATCCTAATGTTTTTCAAATTTTCCAGCACATCCTCTATCTTAATGTCAACATGTTCAAGCATATCAGCCTGCTTCATGCTGTCAGACATCAACTATGTAGTCACTCAATAAACTTTGTAACTGTAGAAGAAGGTTTGGGCTGGGAGAGATGATGGATTCCAAATTGTACCAGACGGCAGTGTGGACTCTGAATTCTCACAGGGTGAATGTAATGTGTTCTAGCCCTTGCGGAGGTAATGGCGGAACATAATACAATTCACTTGGCTAGTGGAGGGAGCCCAAGGAACTGTTGGTTGACTGGGTGAAACCCTCAAAAATCCAGGTAAAGGATAGCATGCTAAATCTTTCTGGACTAATACAGGGCATCCTAAAACTTACTGGGGGACAGGACGGATCCATAAATGCTACTGGATCAACAAAATCTGTCATCCTCAGTATTATGTGTGACGTGGGCGATAATGGTCTTTGACCGTGATTGTTCTTTGCAAATCTTTCCACAGAAGTGGTCTGCCATTACCTTCTTCTGGGCAGTGTCTTTACAAGATGGGTGACCCCAGCCGATATCAGCACTCTTCAGAGATTGTCTGCCTGGTATTAGTGGTCGCATAACCAGGACTTGTGATGTGCACCAGCTGCTCACACGACCATCCACCACCTGCTCCCATGGCTTCACGTGACCCTGTTTGGTGGAGAGAGGGCTAAGCAGGTGCTACACCTTGCCCAAGGGGGACCTGCAGGATAGCAGAGAGAAGGAGTGCCTTACATTTCCTTTGGTAGAGGCGTATCTCCACCCTGCCACCCAATCTCCACCCCACCACCTAACAAAACTATACTAGAAGACACTTGCGGATACAGAGTGGTATTCCGAAAGTTGCAGTGTGGATGGATGGCAGTTTAAAGCTTGCTGGGCTCACTGATGGTATTCTCCTCCTGGGTGAAATTGTGTCTCCCCCTGATCTCCGGACCTCTTCCCCCTTCCCCTAAATCCATGTAGACCATAGAACAGTACTGGAAAAGCCCTTCGGCCAAGCTAACTAATTCTATCTGCATACTCTGGAGGCTGAAGAAAGTGGCCTGTCCTGGGGTTAGAGGGCTGTGTATGTGTGTGAGCAGATTGTTGGGGGGTTGGGGGGTGAAGAATAGGGCTTGTTTTGCTGTGGTTACTTTGTCACTGGGTATGTTCAGTGTATTTCTGCCCCCAGCACATCCTTAGATATGCATTTTTTTAAGGCAAGCGATGCATTTCACTGTATCTTTCGAAGTGCATGTGATAAATTACTGAATCTGAATCTAAATGTGATTCTATCACCTGTTTTGCTCCATTCTCCGCCTGTTCATGCGTCTCTCTAAATATCTCTTACATATTGCAATTGGATCTCCTTCCACTACCTGCCCCTCTCTGGCATGTTACAAGCACCTACTGCTCTGTGGAAAAAAAAAATTCCTCATCCATTTGCTTTAAACTTTCCCTCTTTGTTATTTGACATTTTCCACCCTGGGAAAAGCACTCCAAATGTCCACCCTATCTATGCCTCTCATAATTTAATAACCTTCTATCAGGTCTCCCATTAGCCTCTGACTCACTGCAGAAAACAATCCAAGCTTGTTTTATAACACTGGAGCATGACCTCTCTGCTCTTGTCTCCAATGCCCCAACCAATAAAGGCCAGTTTGCCAAATTTCTCTTTAACCGTGTTATCTACCTGTGCAGCCACCTCAAGGATATTTGCACTTATTTCTCAATTCTCTCTAGGACCTTACCATCAATGTTGTATGCAGTACCCTAATTACTTCTCCCAAATGCATCGTCTCGCATTTATTGGGATTAATGCTACCCTCCACACTGCCAACAACTGCACCAATACTTGTGTCATCTTCGGACTTACTGAAAATGCCACCTCCATCCACATTGAGTCACTCGTGCACACTATACCACAAATTGCAAAGGTGATAAGACATAGGAGCAGAATTATGACATATGGCTCTTTGAGTCTGCTCCATGTCTCACCAGCAAAGGCCTTGCCAGTAGCCAGCAGTCACAACAACAATACTCCAGCACCATCTGCCACAAATGGCACTTCACGGTGGCGCAACATTTTAATTTCAATTTCCATTCCTGTGTCAGTCCATGGCCTCCTCTTGTGCCAAGATGAGACCACCCTCAGAGTGGAGGAGCAACACTTTACATTCCTGGATAGCCTCCAACTTGATGGCATTAAAGATTAAGGTTTGTCACGAGCCTTGTGACCCATCAGGCCGGTGCTTATGTCAGTTTCTGTGGCGTGAAGCGACTGAGAGTACGAGACCTCTCCCCCGCCCCCCGGATAGGACACCAGTCTATCACGAGGTTAACCCCCAGCATTTTTGCCGGTACCCATTCTCAGCTGGGTGGACTGGAGCATTGTGTGGTTAAGTGCCTTGCTCAAGGACACACACACTGCCTCGGCCAAGACTCGAACCCACGACCTTCAGATCACTAGTCCAACGCCCTAACCACTTGGCCACTTGCCACACGCAACTTGATGGCATAACTATTGACTTCTTCATCAGGTAAACAAATTTCTCCACCATCCCCCTCCCTCTATACCCCACTCTGATCTTTTACCTTTTCTCACCTGCCTATCACCTCCCCCTGGGTCCATTCCTCCTTCCCTTTCTCCTATAGTTCACTCTCATTTCAGATCAGATTCCTTCTTCTCCAGCCCTTTATCTTTCCCACCAGCCTGGCTTCACTAATCACCTTCCAGCTAGCCTCTGTCCCCTTCCCCCCTGCCTTTTTGTTCTGGCGTCTTACCCTTTATTTCTCAGTCCTGAAGAGGGGGCTCAGTCCGAAAAGTCGACTATCTGTTCTATCCCATGGATGCTGCCAAACCTGCTGAGTTCCTCCAGCATTTTGTGTGTGCTGCTTTGGATATCCAGCATCTTGTGTTTGTGCTCCAGCAGCATCCTCTGCATCCTAATGCAAATCAACTTTGGACCCAATTTGCTAATGTGCCTTGGGTTTGATGGATGCTAATCTTCTGGACCAGTCTCCCATGTGAGACTATGCTGAAGTTCATGTGGACCACATCTGCTGCACAGCTCTCATCAATATACTTTGTTACATTCTGAAAAGTTTCAGTCAGACTGGTTGGATGCGATCTGCCTCTGATGAGGCTATGCTGGCTATCCCTGATCAGTTGCAGCCATTCCAAGTGATCATTAGTCCTGTGCTTCAGTTATCTGTTAAACCACTGGGGTCAGCCTGCCCAATCGCTATTTACAACTGAAATACTCTAATCCTGCTGAACACCCTCTCCAGCAAAATCACGACCTGCTGTGCGCAAAATATACCAAGACTGGCCTAAGCATTCCTTTGAAAAGTGGCATCCTATCTCTTATATTCTTTGACATGCCTGATGAAGTTCAGCATTCCCTATGTCATCATCACCGCCCTATCTACCTATATTATGGGCATGTACCTCAAAGTTCAAAGTAAATTTATTATCAAAGTCCCGCAACATACATCAAAGTTGCTGGTGAACGCAGCAGGCCAGGCAGCATCTATAGGAAGAGGCGCAGTCGACGTTTCAGGCCGAGACCCTTCGTCCTCGGCCTGAAACGTCGACTGCGCCTCTTCCTATAGATGCTGCCTGGCCTGCTGCGTTCACCAGCAACTTTGATGTATGTTGCTTGAATTTCCAGCATCTGCAGAATTCCTGTTGTTTGCGTTTATTATCAAAGTCTGCATTTTTCATCTACCTTGAGATTAATTTCCTTTGGAAATTCCCAGTAGAACAAAGAAGTACAATAGAATTAATGAAAAACTAAACACAAGCAAAGACTGACAAAGAATCAATGTACAAAAGAAGACAAAAACTGTGCAAATAAATAAAGAAACAAACAATAATGAATAAATAAATCATACTGAGAATGTGTTGTATCCTTCTTGAAAGTGAGCCCACAGTTTGTGGAATCAGTTCAGAACTGAGGTGAGTGAAGTTATCCACACTGGTGGCTGAAGGAGAGTAACTGTTCCTGAACCTGGTGGTGTGGGACGTAAAGGCTGATTTATACTTCTGTGTATGGGCTACGTCGTAGGCCTGATTTATACTTTTGTGTAGCTCTACGCCGTAGCAAGCATGCATAGTTGTGTCTGCGTCACTCTGCAATTCACTGCCAAAACGCTAGTTGGCGGTGGGGTTTCTATGCCACTGTGTTGAGTTTCTTCGTGAGAGATATGGACGAGGAAATGCATTTCAAATATTTTCGGACACTGGCAGGTAGATTTGACCATTTGGTTCATTGTCTCCAACCATTTATTTTGCATCAGTGTACAGACATGGTGGGGAAAAGCAACCGGAAATGCGTAGGAGGAAATGCAATGCTACCAAGTGGACCAATCACAGTTGTTGCGGTCTGTGTCGCAGCGACGCGTGAGTTACATTTTTGGGAAGGTGCACGTCACCCTACGGCGTAGGGTACACGGTACCTACGGCGTACATTTGACACACAAGTATAAATCAGCCTTAAGGCTCCTGTACTGCTGTCCCGATGGCATCTGTAAGAAGAGAGCAGAGCCTGGGTGGGAGGGTCTTTGATGATGGATGCATTCTTGGGGCAACACTCCTTGTATATGTGCTGAAGGGTGGGGCGAGGTTTGTGATAGTCTGAGCTCTATCCGCTACTGTTGGAGGCCTTTCCATTCCTGGGCATTGGTGTTTCCATACCAGACTGTGATGCAACCAGTTCGGATACTTTCCACTGTGCATCTGTAGAAATTTGTCAAAGTTTCAGATGACACGCCGAATCTGTACAAACTTCCAAGAAAGAAGAGGAGTTGTTGTGCCTTCTTTGTAATGACACTTATGTGCCGATCCCAGGACAGGTCCTCTGAAATAATAACGCCAAGGAATTTAAAGTTACTAACCAAATCCACCTCCAATTCCCTAATGAGCAATGGTTTCTTCCTCAATAATCAACTCTCTGGTTTTGCAGATGTTGAGTGAAAGATTATTGTTGTGGCACCATTCAACCTGATTTTCAGTCTCCCTCGTATATGCCACTTTGTCAGCACCTTTGATTTGGCCAACAACAGTCAGTAAATTTAAATATAGCAGTGGAGCTGTACTTAGCCTCAAAGGCAACTCTGATGCAAAGTCTTGGCCCCAAACATCGACTGCTTATTCCTTCCACAGATGTTGCCTGACCTGCTAAATTCCTCCAGCATTTTGAGTGTGTCACTCTGGGTCTGCGGCATCCGTAGACTCTCGTGTTTATTATTTGTTCCTCCACAACCATGACCTGCCTTCTGTCACCAACTCAATTCTGGATCCAATTCACTAACTTGTCTTAGATCCCATGGGCTGTAACCTTCTGGACCAGAGAGAAGATTGTCAAAGCCCTTACTAGTCCACGTAGACAACATCTACCACAAAGCCCACATAAATATGATTAGTTACCCCTTACAAATATATAATCAAGTGGTAAGACAGGGATTCCCAAGAACAAGCCTGCCTTTTATTAACACTTGCTTCTCTGTGTAAATAAATCATCTTCTTTCTAATATTTTGTCTACAAAGAGGTACAAGGATCATTGGCTTATCTCTGCTGCCTGCTTAAATAAAGGAACCACATTGCTATCCTCTAGACATATGGTACCATATCCATGGTAAACAAAAATACAAAAATCTCTGTCTGTGTCCCAGCTATCTTCTCCCTTTCTTTCATACCAACCTATGATACTTCTCGTCACATCCTGGGACCTATCCTCTTTTATTTGATTTAAGATGTCCGATGCCTCCTCCTTAGTGATAAGATGCTCTAGAATGACACTGTCCTTCTCTCTGAACACTCCGTCTACCGCGTCATCCCCTCATTTAGCACCTTAACTTCATCTCTTTCCATAATTCTTTGGAGCTTATCGAGCTATGATCACTATTCCCAAAATGCTCACTCTCACAACTTGCCCAAGATCATTTTCCAATACTGAGGTTGGGTGAGAATAGAATTAAAGGGTTAAGGGTGAAAGATGAAATAATTAAGGGGAACGTGAGGGGGGAGTTTCTTCACTCAGAGGGTGGTGGGTGTGTGGAACAAGCTGCCAGTTCAATTTCAACATCTAAGAGAAATTTGGGTAGGTACTTGGATGGGAGAGGTATGGAGGGCTAAAGTCTGGGTGTTGGTCGATGGAACTAGGCAGATTAATGGCTCGGCATGGACTAGATCGGCCAAAGAACCTGCTTCTGTGCTGAAGTGTTCTATGACTCTATGACCCTAAACAGTAAAGGTTTCAGGCCAAGACCATTCATCAGGACTGGACAGGAAAGGGAAAGGAGACAGAATAAGAAGGTGGGGAAGGGGAAGGTGTACAAGATGGCAGGTAACAGGTGCACCAAGTGTTGGGGAAGGTGGGTTAGTGGAGTGCGTCTTAGCAAGGTTCGGAAAATCACCTGTTCCCAGACCACAGATCCTGCAGTCGCCACCTCCAATGGCCCTGGACACCGCAGACTCTGATCACTGTTCCCTCCCGCTCGGACGTTCCCAGTTTATGAATCTCGCCAACTCCATCCTCATCCCTGACAACTCTGGACACCTCTGGACTGGTGACACCACTAATGCCTACACCGATTCCAACAATTCCAAGTGGATCCAGAACCCCAATTCCACTGCCAGCAATGACCTCGGACACCTTTAGTCTGATAATTGTGTGACCTCTAGTACTGGCTCCAACCTTGACCTAGACCGCCAGCACCTCCAGGCTGAGACTTTATGTGCTGTTATTGGACCCTTGCTCTCCCTTTCCACCACCACCCCCACTCTGCAACCCCGTGTCCCTCAGGCCCCACCATCAGCTGTTATGACCTTGGAGTCTCCATCTTCCTCCCATCCCACCTTCCCTGAACACCCCAATCATCCCCCCCCCCCGCCCACCGGCACCATTAGATCTCAGCTCTAATCCTTGCTGTATCTATACAGTTCCCTCTGACCTTCCCCTCTCTGAGGCAGAATGTTCTGTCCTCAGCAAGGGTCTGACCCCCATCTCCTGCACCTCAGTATGTTTGCCACTGGCCACAATATCAAACTCTTCTTTCATTGCCTACATCTCCGAGCCCTCTTCTTTGGCAAAGATTGAACACTTCGTGCTGATGACCTCTTCTCCTGCCTTCAACCCTCCTCTTCTTGGACGCCCCACTCTGGTTCTCCATCTGCTCTGGATCTTTTCATCTCGAATTACCAACGAGACGTTTACCACCTCAAACTCAACACTCCCCTCTCCTCCTCTGAACACACTGCCCTCCACTCTCTCCAAACCAGTCCCAACCTCACCACCAAACCTGCAGACAAAGGTGATGCTGTTGTATTGTGCAGACTGACGTCTACCTTGCTGAGTCCAGGTAGCACCTTTCAGACATCACCTCATACCTACCCCTTGAAGAGTCCATTCCATCAGAGAACTGTCTCCAACACCCTCACTGACCTCATCCATTCATCCACTGGCACCAATCTCATAATTCCCTTACCCCACACTGCTCTCTCTCCCTCCAACCCAAGATCCACAAACCTGACTGTCCAGGTAGGCCCACTTGGTCCATCTCTGACACCTCCCTCCCCTCCTTTCTTGATCTGATGTCCTTGCTGAGTTACTGTAGCATGTGGGCTGCTTGATTGATTCATATAGCATAAAACTTACAACACAGTACAACCATTTTGGCCCACAATGTTGTCTTGAACCCCCTAATCTACTCTAAGACCAATTTAACCCTTCCCTCCTACATAGTCCTCCATTTTTCTATCATATGTGTGTCTTTCTGTTAAAAGTTTCTTAAATGTGCCTAATGTATCTGCCTCTGCTGTCACCCTGGTAGGTATTTCATTCACTGTGTAAAAAACTTATCTCTGGCACCCCCAATATACTTTCCTCCAATCACCTTAAAAATTCCCCCCTGTATTGGCCATGTTCAACCTGGGGAAAATAATCTCAGCGTCTACTTAATCTACGTCTTTTATCGTCTTGTATACATCTATCAACGTACCTCTCATCCACCTTCACTCCAGACCCATAGCTTGTTCAATCTATCCTCATCAGACATGCCCTCTATACTGACCACAATATTTCAAGTGTGGTCCAACAAGGGTTTTATTAAGTTGCAACACACCTGCCAGCTATTCTGTCACGTTTTAATTTAACAAGAGTAGCAGAATTACTGTTAGTGTTCTGACCAACATCAGTAAGCTGATGGAGAGATAAATACTGCAGATACTGGAACCTGCAGCAAGAAGTTGCAGGAGGAACTCAAAGGGTCAAACAATGTTGTGGGAGTAGAGCGATGGTCAATACCCTGTATCAGGTTAGAGAAAGTACAGGGGAGAAAGCCAGCGCAGGGAGGGGAGAGGGATGAGGCAGGAGCTGACAGGTGAGAGGTGGAGCCAGGTGAGTAGGAGTGTGTAGGGCAAAAGGAGGCAGGCGGAGGAGGGAAAGTGGAGGTAGAATAAGAAGCCAGAAGTTAATGTGTGGAGTCATAAAATACTTCAGATGCTGGAATGAATTAAAAAGGATGAGAACGATCTGAGGCAGCGGCGCAGCTTTAGTTGTTTTTTTTTAACTTTATAGGGATTGTTTTAGGGACAGAGAGGGGAGTTAAGAGTCAGGTTTGGGATTAGGGTTGTGAATTTGTGGGAATTAGAGGTCAGGCCCGAGTTTGAGCTTCTGCTCCATGTTTGAGGGCTAGTGACGTCGACGTGAGATACCTGTGGTCAGACCAACATAGAAACGTAGAAACATAGAAAGCTTACAGTATAATACAAGTCCTTTGGCCCGCAATGCTGTGCTGAACATGTACTTACTTTAGAAATTTCCTAGGGTTACGCATAGCCCTCTATTTTTCTAATCTCCATGTAACATGACCGAGGGTCAATGAATTGTTGGCTGGTTTCAGAGTTGGAGTTCCGTGTGAACAGAAGGAATAAGGTCCAATGACTCCCTGGGTTGGTGAATTCGTGGGACTGGAGTTCAAGGCCTAGTGATTGGGTTCCTGTCATCAGTCAGGCCACGTGCGAGGGTGTGCATTCGATGATCGGCAATCATGGACCAAGGCCCAAGGATTGCAATGGAGGCCCGAAAGTCAAGGTTCATTGACTAGAGCCAAGTCTGCAAATTTCTGCAAGTCCTATATAACAAAACCATATAACAATTACAGCACGGAAACAGGCCATCTCGGCTCTTCTATTCTGTGCCGAAATCTTACTTTCACCTAGTCCCACCAACCTGCACTCAGCCCATAAACCTCCATTCCTTTCCTGTCCATATAGCTGTCCAATTTAACTTTAAATGACAACATTGAACCTGCCTCAACCACTTCTACTGGAAGCTCGATCCACACAGCTACCACTCTCTGAGTAAAGAAGCTCCCCCTCATGTTACCCAACTCATGTCCTCTTGTTTGAATCTCCCCCACTCTCAACTCTATCTATTCCCTTCATAATTTTAAAAACCTCTATCAAGTCCCCCCTCAACCTTCTACGCTCCAAAGAATAAAGACCCAACTTGTTCAACCTTTCTCTGTAACTTAGGAGATGAAACCCAGGTAACATTCTAGTAAATCTTCTCTGTACACTCTCAATTTTGTTGACATCTTTCCTATAATTCGGTGACCAGAACTGTACACAATACTCCAAATTTGGCCTTACCAATGCCCTCTGGGGAAGTTGAAGCCCAGTGTCTGAGAACCCAAGTCTGAGTCTGAATCCATGGAAGAATGGAGGCCGAAGAAGGCGGCCTGTCCTGCAGTTAGCTGACTATGTACATACATGGGTGCAAGTGAGGAATAGGCCTTGTTTTCCTGTTGTTGTGTCAATACATGTTGTGTTCTTTGTTATTCTGCCGAGAACAGTGGGTATGCTATGTTAATGACAGAATGTGGGGCAACACTTGTAGGCTGCCCTTGCAACCCCAAGGCTCACTGTATGTTTCAACATAATAAACTTGAATCTTGAATCTGATAAGAGAGGAAGGTGGACCAGGTAAGGGAGGGATGGAGGGTCAGCAGATGGAACGAGATAAGGGGGGGATGGTGGAGCAGCAGATGAAATGAGGGAAGGGAGGGATGGTGGGTCAGCAGATGGAATGAGATAAAGGAGGGATGGTGGGTCAGCAGGTGGAATCAGGTAAGGGAGGGATGGTGGGTCAGCAGATGGAAGGAGATAAGGGAAGGATGGAGGGTCAGCAGATGGAACCAGACAAGGGTGGAATGGTGGGGCAGCAGATGGAACCAGGTAAGGAAGGGGTGGAGGATCAGCAGATGGAAGGAGATAAGGGAGGGATGGTGGGACAACAGATGAAACTAGCTAAGGGAGGGATGGTAGAGCAGCAGATGGAATCAGGTAGGGAGTGAGTAGGCAACCCATTGGGTTAAGTTTGCTGGTGATGGGGAAGGGAAACAAAAATGGGTAATTGTGGGCAAGAGACTAATAGGGTGGTTTGGAAAGAAGGGGACTTTGAGAGAATCTGGGTGGATTAGAAAGTGATAGAAAGGAACTGAGGGAGTGGGGTTAGCTGAAATTGATGAGTTCAATATACAGGCTGGTGGGTTGTAGGCTACCAGGTGGAATATGAGGTGTTGTCCCTTTAGCTTGTGTTTGCTTTCACCCCAGCAGTGGACAAAGCCGAGGACAAGCAGGTTGGTGTGGCAAAGAAAGGAGTTGAAATAGCTGGCAACCTGGAGCTCAAGATGGCTATTGTGGCGGGTGTCTGGCAAAATGGGTCGTATAGGCCCACTGGTGTCGAGAAGGTGACACTGCAAGTACCAAAAGTAGTAGACTAGACTGGAGGAGGTGCAGGTGAATCTTACATATTGATGGTTGAGTTGCAAGGTCTAAAGCTCCTCTCAGGGCAAAAGGTTGTTACCAGTCCAGAGATTTGCCAGGGAGGAGACTGGAGTTGAGGGCAAGGCAACAGAGTTTGTGGCAGGGAACGAAGACAGTGGCTAAGTTCTGCTCAGCTCATGCTGGGTGTTGGACATTGGTTTCATATGATCATAAAGTAACACAGCACAGAAACCAGCCTTTCAGCTCAACTCATCCATGCCAAATGAGATGTTTCTTAGTCCTGACGAAGGGTCTCGGCCTGAAAGGTCGACTGTACCTCTTCTTAGAGATGCTGCCTGGTCTGCTGTGTTCACCAGCAACTTTCATGTGTGTTGCTTGAATTTCCAGCATCTGCAGAATTCCTGTTGTATGCGTTTATCCAAGCAAGTCCGGTTGCCTGTGTATACTGCCTATTTCCTCCCAATGTCTCTGTCCAAATGTACCTTAAACATTGCAGTTGTCCCCACCTTTGCCGCTTCCTCTGGCAGCTCATTCTAAATGCCCACTGCCCCGTGTGCAAAGATTGGCCTTTGGGTCCCTTTCCCCTCTCACCTTAAACCTATACCCTCTAGTTATATACTAACTTTAGGAAGGTTTAGGAAGCAGAGATCAGATGGGTCTATTGAGGAATATAGGGAAGCCAGAAAGGAGCTTAAGAAGGGGCTGAGAAGAGCAAGAAGGGGGCATGAGAAGGCCTTGGCAAGTAGGGTAAAGGAAAACCCCAAGGCATTCTTCAATTATGTGAAGAGAAAAAGGATGACAGGAGTGAAGGTAGGACCGATTTGAGATAAAGGTGGGAAGATGTGCCTGGAGGCTGTGGAAATGAGCGAGATCCTCAATGAATACTTCTCTTCAGTATTCACCAATGAGAGGGAACTTGATGACTGTGAGGACAATATGAGTGAGGTTGATGTTCTGGAGCATGTTGATATTAAGGGAGAGGAGGTGTTGGAGTTGTTAAAATACATTAGGACAGATAAGTCCCTGGGGCCTGACGGAATATTCCCCAGGCTGCTCCACGAGGCGAGAGAAGGGATTGCTGAGCCTCTGGCTAGGATCTTCATGTCCTCGTTGTCCACGGGAATGGTACCGGAGGATTGGAGGGAGGCGAATGTTGTTCCTTTGTTCAAAAAAGGTAGTAGGGATAGTCCGGGTAATTATAGACCAGTGCGCCTTACGTCTGTGGTGGGAAAGCTGTTGGAAAAGATTCTTAGAGATAGGATCTATAGGCATTTAGAGAATCATGGTCTGATCAGGGACAGCCAGCATGGCTTTGTGAAGGGCAGATCGTGTCTAACAAGCCTGATAGAGTTCTTTGAGGAGGTGACCAGGCATATAGATGAGGTTAGTGCAGTGGATGTGATCTATATGGATTTTAGTAAGGCATTTGACAAGGTTCCACACGGTAGGCTTATTCAGAAAGTTAGAAGGCATGGGATCCAGGGAAGTTTGGCCAGGTGGATTCAGAATTGGCTTGCCTGCAGAAGGCAGAGGGTGGTGGTGGAGGGAGTACATTCAGATTGGAGGATTGTGACTAGTGGTGTCCCACAAGGATCTGTTCTGGGACCTCTACTTTTCGTGATTTTTATTAACAACCTGGATATGGGGGTAGAAGGGTGGGTTGGCAAGTTTGCAGACGACACAAAGGTTGGTGGTGTTGTAGATAGTGTAGAGGATTGTCAAAGATTGCAGAGAGACATTGATAGGATGCAGAAGTGGACTGAGAAGTGGCAGATGGATTTCAACCCGGAGAAGTGTGAGGTGGTACACCTTGGAAGGACAAACTCCAAGGCAGAGTACAAAGTAAATGGCAGGATACTTGGTAGTGTGGAGGAGCAGAGGGATCTGGGGGTACATGTCCACAGATCCCTGAAAGTTACCTCACAGGTGGATAGGGTAGTTAAGAAAGCTTATGGGACGTTAGCTTTCATAAGTCGAGGGATAGAGTTTAAGAGTCGCGATGTTATGATGCAGCTCTATAAAACTCTGGTTAGGCCACACTTGGAGTATTGTGTCCAGTTCTGGCCACCTCACTATAGGAAGGATGTAGAAGCATTGGAAAGGGTGCAGAGGAGATTTACCAGGATGCTGCCTGGTTTAGAGAGTATGCATTATGATCAGAGATTGAGGGAGCTAGGGCTTTACTCTTTGGAGAGAAGGAGGATGAGAGGAGACATGATAGAGGTGTACAAGATAATAAGAGGAATAGTTAGAGTGGATAGCCAGCGTCTCTTCCCCAGGGCACCACTGCTCAATACAAAAGGACATGGCTTTAAGGTAAGGGGTGGGAAGTTCAAGGAGGATATTAGAGGAAGGTTTTTTACTCAGAGAGTGGTTGGTGCGTGGAATGCACTGCCTGAGTCAGTGGTGGAGGCAGATACACTAATGAAGTTTAAGAGACTACTAGACAGGTATATGGAGGAATCTAAGGTGGGGGCTTATATGGGAGGCAGGGTTTGAGGGTCGGCACAACATTGTGGGCCGAAGGGCCTGTACTGTGCTGTACTATTCTATGTTCTATGTTCTATGTTCTACCTTACCCTGGGAGAAAGATTGTGACCATTTACCTTATCTAGCTCATAATCATTTTATAAACTTCTTTAAGGTCACCTTTCTCCCCAGCGCCGTCCTACACAGCTGGGAAAAAAGTCCCAGTCCATTCAGATGCTCCTCATAACTCAAACATTTCATGCCCATTAACATCCCCTTTCCAGCTAAATTACTTTCAGGAACTATGGCCTTCATTAATCAGGTGATTGAATTTAGGAGCCGCAAGGTAATAATGCAGCTCTATAAAACACTTGAAATATTGTGCGTTCAGTTCTGGTCGCCTCATTATAGGAAGGATGTGGAAGCTTTAGAGAGTTACCAGAATGCTGCCTGGTCTAGAGTTCAAAGTAAATTTATTATCGAAGTGCATATATGTCACCTGAGATTCATTTTCTTGCGGGCATACTCAGAAAATCCAACCATAATAGAATAAACCATAGTAAAAAAAAATGCACCCAATAGGGCAGGCAAACAATCAATGTGCAAAGGACAATGAGCTGTGCAAATAGAAAACAGAAAATAAATAATAATAATAATAATAATAATCTATAAGTAAATAATAAATAACGAGAACATGAGATGAAGTGTTCTTGAAAGTGAGTCCATAAATTATGGGAACAGTTCAATGATGGGGTGAGTGAAGTTGAGTGAAGTTTGGTTCAAGAGTCTGATAGTTGAGAGGTAGTAACTACTCCTGAACCTGGTAGTGTGAGTCCTGAGGCTTTTTCCTGGCGGCAGCAGTGAGAAGAGAGCATGACCTGGGTGGTGGGGTTCCCTGATGATGGATGCTGCTTTTTCAGTGTAGATGTGCCCAATGGAGGGGAGGGCTTTACCCGTGATGGACTGGGCTGTATCCATTACTTTTTGTAGGATTATTCATTCAACGGCATTGGTGTTTCCATACCAGGCTGTGATGTAACCTGACAATATACTTCCCACATACATCTATAGAAGGTTGTCAAAGTATTAGATGTCATGCTAAATCTTCACAAATTTCCTAAGAAGTAGAGGTGCAATTTCATAATTGCAATTACATGCTGGGCACAGGACAGGTCCTCTGAAATGAGAACACTGAGGAATTTCAAGCTGCTGACCCTCTCCACCTTTGATCCACTGGTGAGAACTGACTCACTGGTCTCTGGTTTCCTCCTCGTGAAGTCAATAATCAGCTCCTTGGTCTTGCTGAGATCGAGTGAGAGGTTGTTGTTGTGGCTCCACTCAGCCAGATTTTCAATCTCCCTCCTATATGCTGATTCATCACCACCTTTAATTTGGCCAATGGCAGTGGTACTGTCAACAAACTTGAATATGGAGTTGGAGTTGTTCTTAATCACACAGTCCTATGTATAAAGTTAGTAGAGGAGGAGGCTAAGCACATGGCCTCACGGTGCACATTTTATGAAGATAGATTGAGTGAGCTAGGGTTTTTCTCTTTGGAGAGAAGGAGGATGAGAAGTGACTTGATAGGGGTGGACAAGATTATAAGAGGCTTAGATTGCGTGGAAACCAGAATCGTTTTCCCAGTGCAGAAATGGCTAATACCGGGAGGCATAATTTTAAGGTTATGGGAAGAAGATATCAGAGGGGAGGTAGTTATTTTACACAGAGAGTGAAGGGTGCAGGAACACCCTGCCAGGACTGGTGGCAGAGACAGATACGTTACAGGCATTTAATAGGTACATGGATGAAAGAAAATGGAAGGTTATGTTAGAGGAAGGGTTAGCTTGATCTTAGAGCTAAAAGGATGGCACAACATTGTTGTCACAACATTGCTATAGTGAAGCGACCAGAACTGAATACAACATTCCAAGTGTGGTCCAACCAGGGCTTTATAGAGCTCCAACATTACCTACTGGTTCTTGAAGTCAATCCTCTGACTAATGAAGATGAGCACACCAGATGGCTTCTTAACAACGCTATCAACATGTGTGGCAACTTTGAGGGATCCCGAGACTCCTTTGTTCCTCCACACTGCTAAGTATCTTGCTACTAACTTTGTATTCTGTTTTCAACTGTATCCTTCCAAGGTGCATCACTTTATACTTCTCCGGATCGAACTCCGTCTGCCACTTCTCAGCTCAGCTCTACATCACGCCAATGTCTTGTTGCTACCAACAACAACCTTCTACACTCCCCACAACTCAACCAACCAACCAACCTTTTGTGAAAAGTTTGCCTTTCATTATCTTGTATATTTCTATCAGGTTATCCCTCAGTCTCCTTCACTCCAGGGCCTGTCCAAACTCTCCACATAACTAAAGTTCTCCACGCCAAGAAGATGGATGTTCCTGTCATGGAAGGAGTGTAACTAAGGATTACTGGAATTGTTCTTGAGAGCAGGATTGATGAATGAGGAGATTTGGTCAGTTTGGCCCATGTTCTCCAGAGTTTAGAAAAACTGGAGTCAATCTTACAGAAGCCTATAACATCCTAAGAGGACCAGACAGACTAGATATAGGGGAAGACATGTATTTCTGACTAATGGAAAAAAAAAGACTTATGAATGTCCGTAAAAGTAGAACCTATTCATAACCTGAGGAGAGGCTATGCCTGTTAACATTATCCAACTCACCCTTAAAGTTAGTTTTGGCAGAGGTTGTCCCTATGTACATCATGACACTGCAGGAGAACTTGTCACAGTGGCGGGGGGGGGGCGGCTTTGGGAGCAAGGGTGGACCCAAATGCAAGACACAACTTGTGAGGTTAACTTAATTGAGTTTATTGCTCGATACAAGGAGAGCAAAGCAGAAGCAGGAATAGCATACTGGACAAGGACTCAGGCCTTGGACTAGGCTGGGACTGAGGGTCTGGGCTAGGACTTGGAATAATGGACCGTCTGGGCCAGGACTTGAGACTTGGAGCTGCCAGGGCCAGGACGTGGTACTTGGAGCCGCCAGGGCCAGGACCTCTTCTTATTCATGAGACAGACACAGACACAGGACATAAAACATAGATCCAGGAATCCTCCTAAGACACAGGACAGAGTCAGGACTCTTCTTGATACAGGGTCAGGACCCTTCCAGGGTACAGGGCTGGGATCCCTTTTAGACGCACGACATGGATACGGAGACCACACAACAATGGACAGAACTACAACTGGGCTCAAGTACGCTCCAAGCCGCGGCAAGCTCTTGACTCACCCCAGCGGGTTAACTTAGACTGACCCGTACTGACAAGGGAAGGCGGCTTGCTGGCACTTGCTCTGGGAGGAGACTAGGCTTGCTCCGGCCAGATGACACTGGCTCGCAGTACCTTCGGTGACTTTGCAAACGCTCTTGCGCCGAATGGCTGAAAGCTGGAGACTATAAACTGCCGGTTCAGCCGAGAGTAAATTGCCTCCAATCACCAAGCCCGAGGGACACGGGAAAACAGGGAACCAAAGGGAAACAGGGAGTCAACAGTCTGGATCGTAATACAAACAAAGTAAATTTAAAGGGACCCCGATCCGGACCATGACAGAACTGTTGCCTCACGGCTTCAGCAGCCTGGGAATTACAGAGGCATGAGGGAGGAGTTGGCCAGAATCGATTAGAAAGAACGCTGGCAGGGATGATGTCAGAGCAGCAAATACATGGAATTTATGGAAACAATTTGGAAGGCCAAACTAAAAGCCAAAGAGAGAGCATATAGTAGAGCAAAAGTTAGTGGGAAGTTAGTGGATTGGGAAGCTTTCAAACACCAACAGAAGGCAACTAAAAAAGAAAGAAAGTCATGAAGAAGGTAAAGATGGAATACAAATGTAATCTTGCCAATAATATTGAAGAGGATACCAAGAGTTTCTTCAGATACATAAAACGGAAAAGGGACGTGAGAGTGGATATTGATGGAAAATGATACTGGAGAGGTAATAATGGGGGATAAGGCAATGGCAGGCAAACAATAAGTATTTTGCATCAGTCTTCACTGTGGAAGACACTAGCACTTTGGTGGAAGTTTCAGGTGTCAGGGATCATGAAGTGTGTGACGTTACCATTACTAGAGAGAGGGTACTTGGGAAATTGAAAGGTCTGAATGTAGATAAGTCACCTGGACCAGATGGTGCACACTCCAGAGTTCTGAAAGAGGTAGCAGAGAGATCATGGAGGCATTAGTAATGATCTTTCAAGAATCACTAGATTCTGGAAAGTTTCCAGAGGACTGTTCTCTCCATTCTCAAGAAGGGAGAGAAGCAGAAGAAAGGAAATTATAGGCCAGTTAGTCTGACCTCAGTGGTCAGGAAGATGTTGGAGTTGATTGTAGGATGTGGTTTTGGAATACTTAGAGGCACATAATCAGATTGGCTGTAGTCAGCATGGTTTCCTCGAGGGAAAATCTTGCCTGACAAATCTGTTAGAATTCTTTGAAGAAATAACAAGCAGGATAGACAAAGGAGAATTGGTTTATGTTGTGTATTTGGATTTTCAGAAGGCCTTTGACAAAGTGCTGCACGTGAGGCTGCTTAACAAGCTACGAGCCCATGGTATCACAGGAAAGGTTCTAGAACAGTTAAAGCAGTGGCTGATTGGCAGGAGTCAAAGGGTGGGAATAAAGGGAGGTGTTTCTGGTTGACTAGTGGTGTTTCACAGGGGTCTGTGTTGGGACCAATTCTTTTTACGTTATATGTCAATGATTTGCACGAATCATATGAAGATAGGTGGAGGGGGCAGGTGATTTTGAGGAAGGAGAGAGGCTACAGAAGGACAGACAGATTAGGAGAATAGGCAAAAAATGGCAGATGGAATACAGTGTCGGGAAGTGTATGGGTCATGCCCTTTGGTAGAAGAAATGAAAGTATTGACTACTTTCTAAGTGGAAAGAAAATACAAAAAACTGAAGCACAAGGGTACTTGGGAGTTATTATGCAGGGTTCCCTAAAGGTTAATTTGTAAGTTGAGTCTGTGGTGAGGAAGGCAAATGCAATATTAGCATTCATTTCAAGAGGACTAGAATATAAAAGCAAGGATGTAATGTTGAAACTTTATAAAGCACTGGTGAGGCCTCACTTGGAGTATTGTGAGCAGTTTTTGGCCCTTACCTTAGAAAGGATGTGTTGAAACTGGAGAAAATTCAAAGGACGTTCACGAAGATGATTCCAGGACTGAATGGCTTGTCATATGAAGAGCGTTTGATGGCTTTGGGCCTGTATTCACTGGAATTCAGAAGAACAAGGAGTGACCTCATTGAAACCTATTGAGTGGTGAAAGGCCTTGATAGAGTGGATGTGGAGAGGATGTTTCCTATAGTTGGAGAGTCTAAGACCAGAGGACACAGCTCAGAATAGAGGGGCATCCTTTCAGAATGGAGATGAGAAGGAATTTCTTTATCCAGAGAGTGGTGAATCTGTGGAATTCGTTGACACAGGCAGCTGTGGAGGCCAAGTCATTGGTTATATTTAATGCAGAGGTTGATATGTTCTTGATTTGTAAGGGCATCAAAGGTTACAGGGAGAAGGCAGGAGAATGGGGTTTCAGAGGGATAGTAAATCAACCCTGATGGAATAGCAGAGTAGATTGGATAATTCTAGTCCAATGGCAGAGTGAGATATGAGATTTATAGGATTGCTCTGACAGCCAGCCTATACTTGATGGGCCACAAAGCCTTCTCCTGTACATTGTGAAAAAAAAAATCAAGACTCTCTTTCTCAAAGTAAATAAGAAATTCCATATTATGGGTCACTCTTCTCTGGGGAACTTTGACCATGTTATCAAAACTCTTGACTCTCACCTTAAACTTATGTCCTCTTGTTTTTGATGCCTAGACCACGGGAGAAGATTTTGATAATCTAACCTATCTATGCCTCTCATAATCTTATATACCTCTATCAGGTCAGCCATCATCCCCTTTCACTCCAGGGAAAACAAGCCCAGCATATCCAATAACATCGAAATATACAGTGAACTGTGCATTTTGTGTCAACGACCAACACAGTCCAAGGGTTTACTGGAATCAGCCCAAAAGTGTCACCATGCTTCTGGATCCAAGATAGCATGCCAACAACAAAATTCTTCCAGTCCCAGCAACATCTTTGTGAATCTCCTCTGCACCTTCTCCAATACAATCACATCCTTCCTATAGTGTGGTTACCAGACTGCCTTAACCAGTGCTTTGTAAAGCTGTAAAATAGCATCTCAATCTTATATTCTATGCCCTGAGCTATGAAGGTAACCATGCCTTCTTCAACAACTTACCATATGTGTTGCTACTTTCAAGGAACTATAGACTTGGACCCCAGGTCTCTCCATTCACTAACGTTCCTTGGTGCTTTCTCATTTACCTTTTATGTCCTACCCTCTAGCATAGCAGTTGGCATAAAGCTTTAAGGTGCTGGCAATCAGAGTTCAGTCCCCGCTGTTCTCTGTAAGGAATTTGTAGGTTCTCCCCGTGGCCACGCAGGTTTCCTCTGAGTGCTGCGGTTTCCTCTCACATGCATTCCAAAGATGTACAGGTAGCAAGTTGTGGGCATGCTATGTTGGTGCCAGAAGCACGGCGACACCTGTGGGCTGCTCCCTGTTGGCCCTTGCCATAAAAGACACATCTCACTGTACGCTTTGATGTTTCAATGTAAGTGACAAATAAAGCTCTTGTTTTTAATCTTTGACTTTGCAAAATCCATTAGCTCTCATGTATCAGGAAAAAAATTCCATTTGGCAATGCTCAGAATCAGAATCAGTATCAGGTTTAATATCACCAGCATATGGCATGAAATTTGTTAAATTAAATAAGTAGCGCACAAATAGAAATAAAAAAGTATTGAGGTAGGGTTCATTAATTCAATATCCAGTCAGAAAATGGATGGCAGAGGGGAAGAAGCAGTTCTTGAACTGTTGAGTGTGTGCCTTCAGGCTTCTGCATCTCCTTCCTGATCTCCAAGTGATCCTGCTGTAGCCTTAGATAACCTTCTTTACCATCCACAACACTACCAATTTTAATGTCATCCATAATCTTCCCAATCATATGACCCATATTTACATCCGGGTTATTAATACATATAAGAGCACTGATCCTTGTGGTACACCACAAGCGACAGGTTTCCCATCAGTAAAGCACCCTTCCACCACTACTTTCTGCTTCATATCACTGGTCAGTTTTAGATCCATTTGGCCAACTGACCTTGAATCCCATGTGCTCAACCTTCTGGACCAGCCCTCTACCAAGTGGAACTTTGTCAAATGCTTTACTAAAACAGGTAACATCTACTGCCCTACCTTCATCTATCTCCTTTGTTACCTCTTCAAAAAGCACACACAACTAAGTGACACAGCATCTCCCCAATCAAATCCATGCTGACTATTCATGATCAGTCCCTGCCTTTTTGAAGCAACACACATGCTATCCCTTAGAATATTCTTTAATAAGTTCTCTACCATTAACATAAGGTTCACTGCCCTGGGGTTACCTGGCTTTTCTCCGCTTGCCTTCTCAAACAAAGGAAAAAGATTCACTATCCTCCAGTCTTTTGATACCTCACCTATGGCTAAGAAAAATGCAAAAATCTCTGTCGGGTTTCCCAGTAGTATTCCAGGACAAATTTCATCTCACTCTGGGGATTTATCCACCCTTATGCATTCCAAGAGATATGGAAGCTTCACCTTCTTAATACTGACTTGCTCTGGACTACCAATGCATCCCTTCCTGAATTTGCTCTCTTCCCTCTGTCTGTTTGGTGAACTGTTCCATCCCAGGCAGTATACAAGTGAATCTCCTCTGCACCCACTCCAGTACATGCTCAGATTTCCTAAGTTTGGCACCTAGAACCTCACACAATACTCCAGCTGCTGCCTCAGTGATGTCTATAAGGCTGTTCCCTAACCTTTGTGCTCTTATACTCGACGTCAGGCACCCATTATGCCTTCCTCAACACCTCATCTACCTGTGCTCCTACCTTTAGGGATAACACCAGCTTCAGGAACAGTTATTACTCCTCAACCATCAGGCTCTTGAAGTAGAGGGGATAAGTTCACTGAACTTCACTCACCACAACGCTGAACTGTTCCCATAACCTATGGATTCACTTTCAAGGACTCTTCATCTCATGTCCTTGATATTATTGCTTAGTTTAAAAAAATTAACTTTATTTTATTTAGAGATACAGTACAATACAGAATAGGCCCTTTCAGCCCTTTGAACCATGCAGCCAGTCGCCCCCTTAGCCTAATCACAGTACAATTTACAATGTCCAATTAACCTACCAATCAGTATGCCTTTGGACCAAAGCACCCTGAGGAAACCCACATGGTCACGGGTCATGGGAAAAAGTATAAACTCCTTACAGACAGTAGTGGGAACCAAGGCTCTCCTCTTTCTTATTACAGGTTTCCCCCGCCATCCGAAGGTAGAGCGTTCCTATGAAATGGTTCGTAAGCCCAAATGTCATAAAGCGAAGAAGCAATTACCATTTATTTATATGGGAAAAATTTGTGAGCGTTCGCAGACCCAAAAATAACCGACCAAATCATGCCAAATAACACATAAAACCTAAAATAACAGTAACATATAGTAAAAGCAGGAATGATATGAGAATATGAGAAATACACAGCCTATATAAAGTAGAAATACTTCTCCACAATCATTACTGAACTGTTCTCCGGAGCGAAAATCTCGCGCAAGCGCCGTCGGCAGAAAATCTCACGCAAGCGCTGTTAGCAAAAACACAGCACAAGCGCCCTCCAGTAACCTTTAAGCTATGAAGCTGCCAAATCATACCAAATAACACGTAAAAATACACAGCCTATATAAAGTAGAAATAATGTATGTACAGTGTAGTATCACTTACCGGAATTGGTTCAGCACCGAGCACACTGACGATGGTGTGTTAGACTGAGTCGTCGCAGGTTGGGTGGTGCAGTGGCCCCACCCTCCAGGCCGCTGACAGATACTGAACCGCGAAGCACTCAGGGGTGCAGTGGTAGCCCGGAGGCACCCAGCACATCTTTAAGAAAAAAGTCGAAGTAAACATGCTAATTAATTAGGTGCCGCCCGGCACGTAATTGTCGGCCCAGATCAGTGCCGATTTCCGATTGCGTGTCTCTGATCTGGGTCGACAATTATGTGTAGGGCAGCACCTAATTAATTAGCATGTTTATTTTGGCTTTTTCCTTAAAGATGTGCTGTGTGCCTCCCGGCTACGCTGCATTCTCCGCGAATCACAGGGTGGTGGGACACTGGGGTGTCATCTCGTCATCTGTTTCCCTGAGAGCAGGCAGCTCATCTTCTCCTATGACTGCCTTCCTCGATGTCAAAGGTCGAAGTTCGTCGTCTGCTGTGGCTGATGCGGAAGGCTTGCTTGACTGCTGAGCCTCGCGCATTTTTCTGTCTCACAGTTCTTTGTAAGGACTCAAACCATCCTGCAAATATCCCCTAAACCTACGTACCCTTTCAAAATTAAAGTCGTACTTTATCATTGCAGTGAAAATCTCATGCAGTTGCTTCACATTCAGTTCCTGGACGACTTCACTTTCGGTCCGTTCGTTACTGCATTCAGTTTCAATTGTTATCCTTTCCTCTTCCAATTGCATCAGCTCTTCACCTATCAGTTCTTGGTCATGGGATGCCAAAACCTCTTCAACATCATCTTCGTCAGCTTCCACAAGCCAAACTCACTTAGTCCTTACTTTGTTCACCACGATCGAAACGCTTAATTATGTCTAGTTTTATGCTAAGTGTAACACCCTTACGAGCTCTTTTAGGCTTTTCCGATACCTTAGAACTCATCTTGCAAACGGCTGCTCATAGGCACGTGCTTAAGCAATGCCGGCAAGAATGCCGTTCCGAATCTGGGGGAGAAGCAGCTGCTCTGGCGCGTGCTGCCTTTTATCGCGCACTGCTTTTTTTCGTAACAGTGAAAACACCTTCTGAAAGCGAAATCAGGGTACTAATGTAGGTCTTTTGTAACAGTGAGGTTTCATAAAGTGAACGTTCGAAAAGCGGGGGATTCCTGTACTCCCCAGAGTGCTGGCATACACAGTGCATGGTTATTAGAACTCCCAAAATGCATCTCCTAGGTACAGATCAGGCTTACGTTCCATCTGCCATTGTCCTGCTCAGTTTGCCAGCTGATCGATGCCTCCTGTATTCATATCAAATCATTAGTATACATGAGGGAAGGCAAGGATCCCAGCCCAGATCACTGTGGTACACCACTAGGTCACTGACGTCCAATCACACAGAAAAAAAAACCCTCCAGCATCAGCCTCTATCTCCAAGCAAACTTTCGATCCAGTTTTCCACCTTGCCCTGCATCCCATAGACTTTAATGTTTGAACCAACCTTGTCAAAAGCCCTACCGGAGTCCATGTAGGTTACACCAACCTACATCGATACATTTTGTTACTCCTTCAGAATACTCGAATTTCTCAGACCGGATCTCCCTGTAACAAAGCCATGATTCATCCCTGCATTTTTCCAGTGTAGATTAATCCTGACCCGCAGCACTTTTCTCAATAACTTCCCTCTCACTAATGTTTATCTCGCTGGCCTGGATTTTCCCATTCATAATACACTGCAGCTTCCACGTGACCACGACACCACACACCCTCAACCAATCCCTGCCAGCGTCTTTCCCACCTGTGGCCATGCTTCCATCTTGTTCCTCCCAAGCACTTTTCAGCTTTCCTTCAGCAAACACAACCAAGTCAAACTAAACTGGTCATGGTGGCACAGTGGCACTGAGTGGCTGCCTCACAGCGCTGGAGACCAGATTCAATCCTGACCGTCAGTGCTGGCTGGGTGGAGTTTGCTTGATCTCCTCGAGTGGATTTCCCACCGGGTGTTCTGATTACCTCTTACAGGCAGGAGTGTAGATTAATTGTCCATGAATAATAATTGCTCCTTATATGTGGGTGAGTGGTAGCATCTGCGGGGGAGTTGTGGGAATGTGGAGAGTTTAGAATGGGATTAGTGTTAATGGGTGAGTATGGACTCAGTGGGCCGAATGGCCAGTTTCTGAGCTTTATCTCTCTACGACTGTAGTACATAGACTACTTAGATTCTAAAGAGCCACCACTTCTGAATAAATAAAAATAGTAATTCTCTTTGCCTGTTGTCTGGCCTCACCATTAAGGCTGTTGGGAAACTTTCAGCACAGTCCCCCACTTGCACAGAACAAGGCAGCACAAAACTTCTGGGCTTTTATTTTCCTCCAATAAAATATCCAAATTACTGGGCACCAAATTACTCCTTTAATCTTAGCAACAGTAAAAATAATAGGTTTCCTACCATCAACTGGCAGCTATTGACGGCTTTGAAAAGATGATTAGGTCCTCTTGGTTGCTAGGCAATGTTCAGTTCTTCATGTTGAAAGAAGGTGGCCGGGGAACAACTAACTGCCTCTGTCTCTGATATGATTTAATCACGTAAAGCTCTTCTCTGATCAAGAAGCAATCTTGCCTACCTGTTCTGCAATAGTGAATCAGAATCTGATTATATTTGGCATGAAATGTTTTGGCTTTGTGGCAGTGGTACAGTGCAAAAACGTAAAAGAGATAGATTACAGAAATAGGTAAAGCATGCACAAAATGGAAGAATGAAATAATTTTCATGGGTTAGCTCACTGTCCGTTCAGAAGCATGGTGATGGAGAGGAAGAATCATTGAGTGTGGGTCTTCAGGCTCCTGTACACCTCCCTGATGGTAGTAATGAGACACATCCCAGGTGGTGAGGGTCCTTAATGATGAATGCCACTTCCTTCAGGCACCTTGATGGTGTGGAAGCTTGTGCCTGTCGTGGATCTACTTGGGGCTACAACCCTTTTCATCCTCTTGCAGTCCTGTGTCTTAAAGCGTCCTTCTCATTCTATGATGTGACTAGTCAGAAGGCTCTCACAGTTCAAACTTCAAAAAAATAGAAAGAACCACAATAGAATCGGTGAAAAACTGAACGCAATGCAAGATGGGGAAAACAGTCAAAGCACAGAAGACAACAAATTGTGCAAATACGAAAAAAGCAGAAAAATAATAAGTACACTAGTAGACATTGAGACCAGAAGTTGCAGAGTCTTTGAAAGTGAGTCCATAGGTTGTGGAGTCAGTTCAGAGTTGAGGGAAGGGAAGTTATCCACTCTGGTTCAGGAGCCTGATGGTTCAAGGATATTAACTGTTGCTGAAGCCGGTGGTGTAGGACCTAAGGCTCCTGTACCTCCTTCCTGATGGTAGCAGCAAGAAGGGAGAATGGCCTGGGTGGTGGCTGTTTTCTTGCCACAGTGCTTCTTGTAGATGTGCTCAATGGTGGGGAGGGCTTTACCTGTGATGGACTGGGCTGAGTTCACTACATTTTGTAGGCTTCTCCATTGTACGAGGGTGATTGATAAGTTTGTGGCCTAAGGTAGAAAGAGTCAATTTTAGAAAACCTAGCACATTTATTTTTCAACATAGTCCCCTCCTACATTTACGCACTCAGTCCAGTGGTCGTGGAGCATACGGATCTTGGTTCTCCGGAAAGTGTCCACAGATGGGTGATTGATAAGTTCGTGGCCTAAGGTAGAAGGAGATGAGTTATTAAC
Source organism: Mobula hypostoma (assembly GCF_963921235.1). Lineage (NCBI taxonomy): Eukaryota > Metazoa > Chordata > Chondrichthyes > Myliobatiformes > Myliobatidae > Mobula > Mobula hypostoma. The sequence continues at coordinate 105,042,698 of NC_086104.1, forward strand.
TTCAAACTTTCTGCATAATCACTCAAAGAGTTGAACTGCATGTGCATGTAACGAGAGCTGTATAACTCATCTCCTTCCACCTTAGGCCATGAACTTATCAATCACCCCTCGTACATCTCTGAGATGTTGACACCCAATAACATGAAACTGCTCGCCTTTTCACCACTGCTAAGCCCTCAGTGAGGACTGGTATGTGTTCCCCAAACTTCCCTTCCTGAGGTCAGTCAGTTCCTCTGCCCCATTGATGTTGAGCGGAAGGTTGTGGCTGTGTCATCAATTAACCAGCCGATTGATCTCACGCCTCCTGTCACTGTCTGAGATTCTACCAACGACAGTGGTGTCTTCGCCGAATTTATGGTTGACGTTTGAGCACTGTGCTTTGTCACATAATCAGGAATGTAGGGAGTGGAGATGCACCTGCAGTAATAATGACGGTGAGATATTGTTACCGACTTACCTGTCCTGATTCTGGTCTCCCAATAAGGATCCATTTGCAGAGGGAGTTACAGAAATGAAACTCAGCAAATAGTTCAGATCAGTGCCCTTCCATAGAACCATAGAACCATAGAACATTACAGCACAGAAACAGGCCTTTTGGCCCTTCTTGGCTGTGCCGAACCATTTTTCTGCCTAGTCCAACTGACCTTCACCTGGCCCATATCCCTCCATACTCCTCTCATCCATGTACCTGTCCAATTTATTCTTAAATGTTAAAAGTGAGCCCACATTTACCACTTCATCTGGCAGCTCATTCCACACTCCCACCAATCTGTGTGAAAAAGCACCCCCCCCATGTTTCCTTTAAACTTTTCCCCCTTCACCCTTAATCCATGTCCTCTGGTTTTTTTCTCCCCTTGCCTCAGTGGAAAAAGCCTGCTTGCATTCACTCTATCTATACCCATCATAATTTTATATACCTCTATCAAATCTCCCCTCATTCTTCTACACTTCCATCAGAAAAATTACAGGTAAAGCAAGTTCCTTCAGTGTTTCGGTGTGGCTCCCGATTTAGAACATAGAACATAGAATAGTACAGCACATTACAGGCCCTTCGGCCCACAATGTTGTGTCGACCCTCAAACCCAATGCCTTCATGTCTGCCACAGCAAGTGGTTGAGACAGATACATAGGAAAAGTTTAAAGTTCCAAGTTCAGAGTACATTTACTATCAAAGTATGTATACTATATACAACGTTGAGATTTGTCTCCTTACAGGCAGCCACAAAACAAAGAAACCTAATAGAACCCGCTGAAAAAAGATTGTCAAACATCCAATGTGCAGAAGAAGAAAAAAAATCATGCAACCAATAAAAATAAGCAAATAACATTCGGGACTGAAGTTCACAAAAGCGAGTTTACAGCCATGAAGCCAGTCACAGCTGATCCAGGAGCCTGTTAGTTCCAGGCTGCAGCCTCAGTTCAGCGCAGAGCTGAGGAAACCTTGCGGAGCAGTGAGCTGAACACTGGTCCGCCCTTCACCTCCGGCCCCGGCACACTTTTCAATCTGGCTCGGCGCTTAAATCGGCCAAACCCCGGGTTGTTCCTGGCTCTTGGACCTGGGCCCTGCTGTAAGACCATGAGACATACGAGCAGAATTAGGCCATTCAGTCCATTGAGTCCTCTCCACCATACCATCATGGTTGATTCTGGATCTCATTCAACCCCATACACCTGCCCGCTCATCGTATCCCTTGATGTTCTGACCGAATCAACTTCTGCTTTAAATATACCCACTGACGTGGCCTCCACTGCAGTCTGTTGCAGAGCATTCCACAGATTCACCACTCATTGGCTAAAAATATTTCTCCTTACTTCTGTTCAAAAAGGTCACCCCTCAATTTTGAGGCTGTACCCTCTAGTTCTAGGTACCCCCACCATCGGAATCATCCTCTCCACATCCACCTTATGTAGTCCTTTCAACATTGGGTAGGTTTCAATGAAATCCCCATGCATTCTTCTAAATTCCAGTGAGTACAGGCCCAAGGCTGCCAAACACTCCTCTTTTGTTAACCCCTTCATTCCTGGAATCATCCTCGTGAACCTCCTCTGGGCTCTTTTCAATGATGACACACCCTTTCTGAGATAAGGGGTCCAAAACTGTTGACAATACTCCAAGTGCGGCCTGACTAGTGTCTTATAATGCTTCAGCATGATCTCCTCGCTTTTATATTCTATTCTCCTTGAAATAAATGCCAACATTACATTTTCCTTCTTTACCACAAACTCAACCTGTGAATTAACCTTCTGGGAGTCTTGCACGAGGACTCTTATGTCCCTTTGTACTTCTGATGTTTGAATTGTCTCCCCAGTAGTCTGCACTATTGTTTCCTTTACCAAAATGCATTATCATACATTTCGCAACACTATTTAACCTGCCGCTTTTTTGCCCATTCTTCCAATTTGTCTAAGTCCTTCTTAAATTGCATTGCTTCCTCAGCACTACCTACCCCTCCACCTATCTTTGTATCATCTGCAAACTTTGCCACAAATCCTCAGATATGGTAAGTCATTAAAGTACAGAAGTATAATTTGTTTTATATGTTAATACCAGACAAGTGAAGGAAGGAAAAACCAGAATACTTTTTAATTGTCAGAAACTTGACATCCCACAGGGTCCTCCCTACAATTTATGATCTTCAATGTCTCCATCTTGTTTATGGTGCTGTGTTATGCACTAAGGCCAGCACTAGGCACATTGCTAATTAAGAGAAGGTGCTGAGTGTTAACTACTCAGATGTTTTAACACTTCATTCAGAATTTTCTTCCGCACCTGGGCTCCACCTGCTTGACTCTGCCTCACCTCGGTTCTGCCGTTTCAAACTGTCTCCAGTAATGGCCCAACATTGGTTTGTTTGCTGCTCTTAGGCCTAGGCCTGGGCCCTGCCACCTCCATTCGGCCTGTACACACCATGCAGCTGTCCTGCACCTTCAAAGCTTCAGTTCACACTACAAAATAATGCCAGGTCATACAGGCAGTTCAAGAACACAACTCCAAAAGCGAAGTTACAGGCTATTGATTGCAGTGAACGTTTTTGAGAAAAAGTGTGGTTACTAAAGTAGTTGATAGTTGTGTTTGCTACCAGCAAGTCGTTGCTGTGTTTCACCAGCGCCATCTTAAACCGGAACTCAGCCAAAGGATGTGGGCCAAATGCTGTCAATGGGAGATGATGATCGAAATATTGCTTCGATGAACATCTTGGTCAGCCTGAACCAGTTGGACCGAAAGGCTTGTCTGTGCTGTGTTGCTATGTGTGTCTCTCTGACTCTGCGATATCCCCTGAGTGTAATGGCAGGCGTGGCACAGGCTGAGAACAGCCGATGACACTTAGGTCATTCTCCTTCTGGCTATACTTGGTGAAGCACTCTCGGCCTTTGGTGCCCCGAGGCACTGACCTGCCCTGTCTCCATAGCTAAAACTTTGCCATGCCCAGTCAGATTGCAACCTCATATTGATAAAGAACACTTCTAACCCTGTGTTCTAGAGGCATCCTTTTTTTTAAGCACACATTGTCTACTTAGCAAATGTTTGCTGGAATGAGCTAGAAATGGAACTGCCTCGTGTAAAACTTTGAGGTGGGAATCTGCCTCAGGGAATAAGCTTCACTGCTTCTTTAAGATGGCAGAGTACCAGGTTGCCCACAAAGGACTTCAGTAAGGTCTTTGGCAAGGTTCCACGTGGAAGGTTAGTTAGGAAGGTTCAATCATTAGGTATTAATATTGAAGTAGTAAAATGGATTCAGCAGTGGCTGGATGGGAGATGCCAGAGAGTAGTGGTGGATAACTGTTTGTCAGATTGGAGGCTGGTGACTAGTGGTGTGCCTCAGGGATCTGTACTGGGTCCAATGTTGTTTGTCATATCCATTAATGATCTGGATGATGGGGTGGTAAATTGGATTAGTAAGTATGCAGATGATACTTAAGATAGGTGGAATGTGGATAATGAAGTAGGTTTTCAAAACTTGCAGAGAGATTTAGGCCAGTTAGAAGACTGGGCTGAAAGATGGCAGATGGAGTTTTATGCTGATAAATGTGAGGTGCTACATATTGGTAGGACTAATCAAAATAGGACATACATGGTAAATGGTAGGGTATTGAAGAATACAGTAGAATAGAGGGATCTAGGAATAATGGTGCATAGTTCCTTGAAGGTGGAATTTCATGTGGATAGGGTGGTGAAGAAAGCTTTTGGTATGCTGGCCTTTATAAATCAGAGCATTGAGTATAGGAGTTGGGATGTAATGTTAAAATTGTACAGGGCATTGGTAAGGCCAAATTTGGAGTATTGCGTACAGTTCTGGTCACTGAATTAATGGAAAGCTGTCAACAAAATAGAGAGAGTACAGAGAAGATTTACTAGAATGTTACCTGGGTTTCAGCACCTAAGTTACAGAGAAAGGTTGAACAAGTTGGGTCTTTATTCTTTGAAACGTAGAAGGTTGAGGGTGGACCTATAGAGGTATTTAAAATTATGAGGAGGATAGATAGAGTTGTCGTGGATAGGCTTTTTTCATTGAGAGTAGGGGACATTCAAACAAAAGGCCATGAGTTGAGAGTTAGGAGGCAAAAGTTTAGGGGTAACATGAGGGGGAACTTCTTTACTCAGAGAGTGGTAGCTGTGTGGAACGAGCTTCCAGCAGAAGTGGTTGAGGCAGGTTCGATGTTGTCATTTAAAGTTAAATTGGATAGATATATGGACAGGAAAGGAATGGAGGGTTATGGGCTGAGTGCATGTTGGTGGGACTAGGTGAGAGTAAGTGTTCGGCACGGAATAGAAGGGCTGAGATGGCCTGTTTCCGTGCTGTAATTGTTATATGGTTATATGGTTAAAATGCCACCTGCCTTGCACTACCGTCTATGATAACATTTACCTCAAGCTTTAAGCGGTCCAAATTAATCACTGCTTTTTTTGCCATGTACCAAGAGGCAAATCATAGACATGTGGTGTACTGTAATGAAGATTCACTGCCGCATTCCTGCCCAAGAGCCTGTCTGTTGATCAGACTAGGATTTATTGCCAGCACAAGAGGCTAAAAGTAAAGGTTCTTCTACCTTCTCAGAAGTTGGGTGCTTATGTTTTTTTTGAATGGGTTCCATGGCATTTCTTTGTTTTGTGGCTGCCTGCAGGAAGACGAATCTCAGGGTTGTATACAGTATACATACTTTGATAATAAATGTACTTTAAATCTTTGAAGTGGTATATCATCTAAAACCTTGACCAGCTTCTATCGATGCAGAGTGGAGAGTATTCCAACCAGTAGCATCATGGCCTGGCATAGAAACATCAGTGCCCAAGAATGGAAAAGCCTTCAAAAAGTAATGGATACAGCCCAGTCCGCCACAGGAAAAGCCCTCACCATCACTGAAGCACATCTACAAGGAGCACTACCACGGGGAAGCATCATCCATCACCAAGGAGCCCCATTATCCAGGCCATGCTCTCTTTTCACTGCTTCCTTTGGGAAGGAGGTGCAGGAGCCTTAGGTCCCACACCAGCAGGCTCAGGAACAGTTATTACCCTTCAATCATCATGGACAACTTCACCTAACATTGAACTGATTCCATAACTTTCAAGGACTCTATACTCATCCTCTTAGTATTATTTATTTATTTATTCATCTATCTATATACCTATGTATCTATTTATTATATCTTTCTTTTTTTTGTATCTGCAGTTTGTCATTTGCCTATTGATTGATTATCAGTCTTTGTGTGTAGTTTTTCATTGATTCTCATGTATTTCTTTGTTTTACTATGAAAGCCTGCAAGAAAATGAATCTCAGGGTGGTATGTATTCAAAGGTGCTCTTCTGCACACCACTGTTGTAAAGTGTGGTTACTTCAGTTACTTCCTGTCAGCTAGAACCAGTGTAGCCATTTTCCTCCTACCTCTCTTAGTAATAGAGTGATTTCACCCACAGAAATGTTGCTTGCTGGATGTTTTTTGAACTATGCTTGGTAAACTCTGGAGACTGTTGTGCATGAAAATCCTGGGAGATTGGCAGTTTCTGAGATACTCAAACCACCCTATCTGGCATCTACAATTAAAATTACTTAGATTACATTTCTTCCCTATCCTGATGTTTGGTCTGAACAACAATTGAATCTCTTGACCATGTCTGCATACTTTTATGCATTGAGTTGCTGCCACGTGACAATCAGTATCTATCTAATTTTATAAGATAGATTATAAAGTTTGATAGATATCTATCTTTTTACCTCTATTAAGGTCACCCCTCATCCTGCTAAATTCCAGTGATAATAAGGTAAACAGAAATATAAGATGAGCTTTATTTGTCACATGTACATTCGAACATTGAAACATACAGTGAAATGTGTCTTTTGCATCAATGACCAGCACATCCAAAACTGTGCTAGGTGTAACCCACAAGTGTCGGCATGCTTCTGGCACCAACATAGCATGCCTACAACCTATTAATTCTAACCCATACATCTTTGGAATGCAGGAGGAGACTGGATCACCCAGAGAAAACCCATACAGTCATGGGGAGAACGTATAAACATATAAACTCCTTACAGCCCTAATTCCTGGTGAATCTCTTCAGCACTTTCTGGCTTGATACCACATCTTTCCTGTAGTGTGACAACCAGAACTGTACACACCACTCCAAGTGCAGTTCGACCATTGTTTTTGCACAGCTAAATACTGTGTCCGGCTTGAATGCACAAAGGGATGCTGCCAGTAAGGGAAGAAGCAGTCATCTTATTAGATTGGATGAGTAAGAGTTATTTCAAATTAGGAGTCAGCCAGTCCAATTGCAAGGTTCAAGTAAAAGTCGAGCTGAATTGTGAATGCAATCTTGCATAAAATCATACAGTCATGGAACACAGCATGGAAAAAAGCCCTTTGGCCTGTAAGTCTGAGCTGAACTGTCACTCTGCCTAGCACCATTGACCGACACCTGGACCAGACCTCTCCCATTTGTTCACGCATCTTTTGTTCTTGTCTCCTTAGATTAGAAGGTGCAGCTAGACAGCGGAGAATTGCAAATGGCATCTCCTGATTGAGAAACGGAGAGCTTCTTGTGACATGAACAATGTTACAGAGAGACACTGAAGGATATAAAAGTATTTATTCAACAAAAACAAATACCAGGCATCATAATTGAAGACACTCATGGAAGAAGAGACCTGCTTGACCCAATATTACATGGCATTTTATATGCTAAAGAAGGAAGGTAATTCTAAAGTTAAAATGATCAACAATGCTTCCTTTGAACGACATATAGTTTTCATATAGCTCCTTCTTCACATCCATACTCCAGACACCAAAAATGAATGTTAATCACCATTGTCTGGTTTGCAATCAACTCCATTCTGCAGCTCCAGGAATACCATTGTTCACAGCTGCATTTTAAATTTAATCTACAATCTATGTTCAGGTCTGAAGACTGGCTGCTGTCAAAATTAGTATTTCCTACATACCATACTTCAGAATACGCCCTAACAAAGCTGATAATTGCAATCATCCCAACTGAAACCTTCAGCAGCAATAATGGTGGAAGACTGGGTAATGCTGGTGTTGAAAGGGAGCTAGGTGCCCCTGTGTACGAATCACTGAGAAATAACATAGAGGTGCAGATGGTGAGCAGGAAGTTAAATTGTGTGTTGATCTTTCCTGCTAAAGGACTTGGGTGAAAATATCAAGATATATAGGGCCGTAGTAAAGCCGCATCAGATGTGCTGTAGACAGTTTGGGATATGGTCTATAATGAGTTGGAGCTGCAGAAGCTTATCTAGCTCTGGGATAGCGGATTTGTCCTTTGAGGTGAGATCAACTAGGCTAGGTCCCAATTCCTTACATTCAGTAAAATGAATGAAACAACATTTTCAGAGAGTTCAACAGGTTGATCCAAGGAGGATGTTTCCCTGAGTGAGGCAATTAGAATTAGAGGTCAGTCACAAATTAAGGGTAAACCTGTTTAGATTGGAGAGGAGGGACCTGGCCACATAATAATGGATGTAGAGAGAGCAGAGCAAGGATGCGTGCTGAGCCCACAGCTCTGCTCTTTCTTCACCCATGATTGTGTGGCTGGCCACAGCTCAAAGGCCATCTACAAATTTGCCGACAACACAACTTCTGTTGGCAGATTTTTAGATGGTACCGAGGAGGCGTACAGAAGTGAAATAGATCAGCTGGTTGAGTGATGTCACAACAACAACCTTGCACTCAGGGTCAGTAACACCAAGGAATGGATTGTGGAGTTCAGGAAGGGGGAGTTGAGGGAACACATACCAGCCCTCATTGAGGGATCAGAAGTGGAAAAGGGTGAGCAGTTTCCAGTTCCTTGGTGTCAAGATCTATCCTGGGCCAAACATACTGATGCAATTACAAAGAAGACATGACAGTGGCTATACTTCATTAGGAGTTTGAGGAGAATTGGTATGTTACCAAAGGCACTCACAAATTTCTACAGATTCTAACTGAAGAGCATTCTAACTGGCAGTGTCACCGTCTGGTGTGTGGGGGGGGGGGGGTGCACTGCAGAGTACTGGAAAAGCTGCAGAACATTGTAAACTCAGCCAGCTATGGACACCAGTGATGTACTGCAATGACAAAACAACACATTTCACAACATCTACCAGTGATATTAAACCTGGTTCTGATTCTGAAATACCTTCATTCACAACGTGGTGAAATCTTGAACTTCTCCACCTCGAGTGCTGGAGAGGTTCAGGCACTGATTAATTCAAATTAAAGCTGGGCTTTATTTCCTTGGGGAAGTGAAGAATAAGCTATGATTTGTTAGAGGTTCAGTGGAAGAAGGCAAAGGAAGCAAAGTGATGAAGGTAGAGTGGTGGGTGCAGTGTGCACACTATAGATTTTAGGAAGGCATTCGATAAGGTTCTCCATGGTAAGCTCATTCAGAAAGTCAGGAGGTATGGAATTCAGGGAGACCTCTCTATATGGATTTGGATTTCGCTTCTCCACAGAAGACAGAGAGTGCTAGGAGATGGAATGTATTCCGCCTGCAGGTCCATAATTAGCGGTGTTCCATAGGGATCTGTTCTGGGACCCCTGCTCCTTGTGATTTTTATAAATGACTTGAAGAGGAAGTGGAAGGGTGGGTTAGTAAGTTTGCAGATGACATGAAGGTTGGTGGTGTGCGAAGTATAAGAGGTTGTCATAGGTTACAGTGCGACATTGATAGGATGCAGAGCAGGGCTGAGAACTGGCAGATGGAGTTCAATCCAGAAGGCTGAACTCGAAGGCAGAGTACAGGGTTAATGGCAAGACTCTTTGCAGTGTGGAGGAGCAGAGTGATCTTGTGACGCACATCCATAGATCCCTCAAAGCTGTTGAGCAAGTTGACAAGGTGGTTCAGAAGGTGTATGGTGTGCTGGTCTTCATTAATAGGGGGATTGAGTTCAAGAGCCATGAGGTAATGTTGCAACTGTATAAAACTCTGGTTAGATCACATTTGGAGTATTGTGCTCAGTTCTGGTCATCTCATTATAGGAAGAATATGGAAGCTTTAGAGAGGGTGCAGTGGAAATTTACCAGGATGCTGCCTGGACCAGAGAGCTTCTTATAAGGCAAGGTTCTTTTCTGTTTGAAGCAAAGGAAAATGGAAAGCAGCTTGATAGATGTGTACAAGGTGATAAAAGGCCATAGATTGGGAGGACAGCCAGTGCCTTTCTTCTCAGGGAAACAATGGCTAATACGAGAGAGCATAATTTTAAGGTGATTGGAGGAAAGTATGGGGTGGTGGTTGTCAGAGATAAGTTTTTTAACACAGAGAGTGGTAAGCGCACGGAACACGCTGCCAGGGCTGGTGTTAGAGGCAGATACCTTAGGGACATTTGAAAGATTCTGACAGGAACATAGATAAAGAGAAATAGAGGGTCATGTGAATAAAAAGAAAGGGTTAGACTGATCTTGGAGTAGCACAGTATCACAGAGCTGTAAGATGCTGTGATGTTCTACCTTCTATGAAACAGAAAATGGCAAAATAACCTGAGTTGACATTAGCTTTAACAATGAATTTAAGTGATACAGAAAGGATTGTCCAAAAGGGTGAACCAAGTTGACCAAATAGAGAAATGGAGTGTCACATGATCAGCAACAATGAATATATCGAGTCAGGATTTATAAACAAACAAGCATTTATTAAACCCTGATAAACAATGAAAAAACAACAAACGAAAACCCTAACCGGAAGTAAACGGCTATGCGGCCATTCATTAAACCACTACTCAGTACTGGCTCTTAAAGCGATAAATGCGAAACCAGTTCTTAAAGCGATAAATTCAAACACAGTTCTTTGAATGGTAAATTTTAAAGTCCTAGAGATTTATATAGTCAATTAGGAGAGACTTTCATGAAGTAACGAATTCCTCGAAGACACGACGTCACTGCCACTCCCAGTCGGATTCTGCCTTGTTCACAGGATTTATGACGACGGAAGTAAAACAGTTTAAAGGCACTGACCTCTTCCTCCATAGAATAGACCTTGCACGGCCTTTTCTGCCACTTTTAGCAGAGGCTATCTCATGCAGATCACTTGTTCTTGAATGAATTCAATAATGGTCGATCCTTTCCAAACCCGTTGAACGTCTCCTTCAGGGTCCCGTCTTCACTCTCCAATGTTACTGAAAAGATACATTAACAAACCTGGCAGCGATTGGTCAAACTGCCAGCCCAGTACTTCTATATGTTACAATAGAACATAAAACTCAGTTCAAAATCAAAACTGCATCATAATGCAAATACGCAGTGGAGCGGAGTATCTCATTGACGTTCTAACTGGAAAACTAACTGTGTCACCAGGGGTCTTCCCTTTTATACCCGTGGTGAACATGTCATCACGTGACCTCACATCGGTGGGAAAATTACATCAGGTGACCTCCAAAAGACGATTACATCATTCTCACAAGAAAGTTACAAGATCTCCATGACGTATGTAACACCTCCCTCCCAAAAAATTTTTGGTCTCTTAAGGAACAAAATTTTAACAATTAACAATTTACAAAAAAAATACAAAGGTATAAAATTTACAACATACACAATATACACAGTATTATCTTTCAGCACTTTACAAACTAATATACAGTAGGGGTCTTACAAATGTTATAATACCACTCCATAAAAATAATTTTCATTGTACATTTAACATCTAGATAGACAATCAGCAATCACATTATCTTTACCTTTAATATGAGTGATCAAAATATTGTAATCCTGTAACATCAAACTTTGTGGCTAAATTGGAGTTTGATTTATTTCCTTAACCATTTTCCTTAACAGTCATAGTAGCATTTTGTTTCTCTTAATACGGTTTTATCATATTTATATGATACAGCTATGTTGGTTTTCTTCCATCTGGAGTGTTTATCACGTAATCTACATCATTTACTTTGGATTTAATCTCATAAGGACCATGAAATTTAGCTTGTAATGGGTTTGTTTGCACCGGGAAAAGAACCAACACTTTATCTCCAGGCTTAAATGACCTCATCCCAGCTTCCTTATCATACCAAGTCTTCATCTTTTCTTGAGTTGATTTGAAATTTTCTTTGGCCAGGCTACAAACTTTATGTAATCTTTCTTTAAATTCTAAAACATAATCCATCAAATTAGTGTGTACCTCTTTATTAATCCACTGTTCTTTCAACAAGGCCAAAGGTCCTCGAACTCTATGCCCAAACACAAGTTCAAAAGGACTAAAACCTAATGATTCCTGTACTGCCTCTCGTACTGCAAAAAGTAGTAAATGTATACCTTCATCCCAGTCCTTTTCATTTTCCACACAATATGTGCTAAGCATAGTTTTTTAGAATGAAATCTCTCCAAGGCTCCTTGTGATTCTGGATGATATGCAGATGAGGTAATCTGTTTTGCTCCCAGTTTGTAAACTATCTGCTGAAACAATCCAGACATAAAATTACTACCTTGATCCGATTGTATTTCCTTAGGCAACCCAAAATAAGTAAAGAATTTTATAAGAGTCTTTGTCACAGTTTTGGCTGTTATATTCCTAAGAGGCATTGCTTCTGGAAACCTAGAGGCTGTGCACATAATAGTTAACAAATATTGATGTCCAGTTTTAGTTTTTTTGCAAAGGACCTACACAGTCTACAATGATTTTTGAGAACGGCTCACCAAATGCTGGAATTGATTGCAGTGGGGCCACTGGAGTAACTTGATTAGGTTTACCCACAATTTGACATGTATGACATGTTCTACAAAATGTAGCTACATCTTTTCTTAAACTAGGCCAGTAAAAATGTTTAGAAACCTTGTTCTTAGTTTCCTTTACCCCTAGATGGCCACCCAAAGGAATACTATGAGCCACAGTTAAAATCTCATTTTGATTAACTTTAGGAACTACTACCTGGTGATTAACTTCCCATTCTTCACTTGCAGGAATTGTAGGTGATCTCCACTTCCTCATTAGTACGCCCTTTTCAAAATAATATCCTACTGGCACCTTCTCAATTTCACTAAATGGAAGAGCTTGTTCTTTTAATTTTATAACTTCAGGATCTCTACCCTGCTTTGCTATCATCTCCTTCCAAGATAAAGACAAATCTTCATGGTCAGACTTATCATAAGAACCTTGATCAAATAATGAAGGTAAGAAAGTTTCTGACACATCCTCAAAATTTGCATCCTGAGTTGAACTGTCATGGGTAACAACCTCATCCTGTACATCAGTCTTTTTAGCCATAGCTCGGGTTACAACACAGGAAGAATCTGTGTTAGAATCCCTCTGTGGTTCCTCAGAAATAGGCTTTATTGTCAAATGCACTTCAGGAAAAGCTTGTCCACCTGCTAAGTCATTCTCTAACAAAAGAGAGACATCATTCACAGGTAAACTGGATTACAGTCCTACTTTAACAAGCCCTGTAACTAACCCTGACCTTAAATTAACTCTATGTAAATATACCGGCATAAGGGCACTCCCAACTGCTCTTATATAATTTACCTCACCAATGTCAGACACATTATACACCAGTCATTGAAAGTGGGCATGCAGGTACAGCAGGCGGTGAAAAAGGCGAACGGTATGCTGGCATTTATAGCGAGAGGATTCGAGTACAGGAGCAGGGAGGTACTACTGCAGTTGTACAAGGCCTTGATGAGACCACACCTGGAGTATTGTGTGCAGTTTTGGTCCCCTAATCTGAGGAAAGACATCTTTGCCATAGAGGGAGTACAAAGAAGGTTCACCAGATTGATTCCTGGGATGGCAGGTCTTTCATATGAAGAAAGACTGGATGAACTGGGCTTGTACTCGTTGGAATTTAGAAGATTGAGGGGGGATCTGATTGAAACGTATAAGATCCTAAAGGGATTGGACAGGCTAGATGCGGGAAGATTGTTCCCGATGTTGGGGAGGTCTAGAACGAGGGGTCACAGTTTGAGGATAGAGGGGAAGCCTTTTAGGACCGAGGTTAGGAAAAACTTCTTCACACAGAGAGTGGTGAATCTGTGGAATTCTCTGCCACAGCAAACAGTTGAGGCCAGTTCATTAGCTATGTTTAAAAGGAAGTTAGATATGGCCCTTGTGGCTACAGGGGTCAGGGGGTATGGAGGGAAGGCTGGGTTCTGAGTTGGATGATCAGCCATGATCATAATAAATGGCGGTGCAGGCTCGAAGGGCCGAATGGCCTACTCCTGCACCTATTTTCTATGTTTCTATGTTTCTACATCACTAAACTCTAGAACACTGTCTAATATTAGTGATTGAGAAGCTCCAGTATCTCTAAGTATTTTTATTTGTACAGAAGTGGATCCCTCTTTCAAGGATACAAATTCTTTGGTTATAAAATGTTCATATCCCCTCTTAACTTGGTCAGACTCTGACAAAGCTTCATTTGTATTTGTCGAACTCTGTGGCTTTACAGTGTTTCAATATGCTGCATACAAGCATCTGGAACTGCCTCCTTCTCCTTCTTCCTCAATCGAAAACAGTTAGCTATTACGTGTCCAGGTTTCCTACAATAATTACAAATAGGACCAAAATGTGTATCCTTCACATGCTTCCCTTCATCCTCACCTTTCTCACTAACTTCAGATTTAATTTCCGATTTACCTTGACTCCCTGTGCTATTTTTTCTTTTAAAGGTTCTACCTGGAGAAAATTTACTCTTACGAATTAAAGTATACTCATCAGCCAATTTAGCAATCTCCTGCAATGTAGCAGTGTCTCTTTCATTTAAATATGTCCTCACTTCAACAGGAATGCTTCTTTTAAATTCCTCCTGCAAAATCAACTCTTTTAATTTATTATAATCCCCATTCACATTTTTAGAGGAAATCCATCTCTCAAAATACACACATTTCTCGTAGGCAAATTCCACATACATTTTTTCTACTGGTTTCTTCAAATTTCTGAATCTTTCTGTCTACTTTTCTGGAACTAGCTCATAGGCCTTTAATATATGCTGCTTCACAGTATCACAATCAAGTGCTTGCTCAGCATTTAAAGCTGTATAAACTTGTTGTGCCTTTCCTCTAATTACACTTTGTAACATCACTGGCCATTTCTCTTTCGGCCACTCTAAACTCAGTGCAACAGTTTTGAAATGCTGGAAATATTTGTCCACTTCTGTCTCATTAAATGGAGGAGGCAAAATAACCTCACGACTTGCTACAAACTGTTTCCTAGAACCAGAAAATCAATTTTCCATCTTTAATTTCTCCATCTCTCGCTCAAATTTCCTCAGGTTTTCAGCTTCTCTTTCTTGAAATTCTCTTAGTTTATCTGCCTCTCTCTCTTCAAATTCCCTTATCTTAATTGCCTCCCTTTCAGCCATTTCCGCTTTAAATTTCTCAAACTTTATCTGCTCAAGATGTAATTGCATTTCCAGCGTACTCATTGGAAACCTCCCTAACACCTCCTCATCAAACTTCCCCAAACTTACATAACGCCCAGCGATTTTTCTCTGAATTATGGGCTTAGTTGTACCCTTCGTAATACCTTTACAGTTCAACCTTTTAGCAATCTCCGACACCTCAGGTTTTCTTGCATTCACTAAAACCTCCAGGTCAGGCGTTTCCATAAACTCATCAACATCCATTGCTGCCCAATACCACTCACACCCCAATCAAACAAAAGAATCAGGTATATTCCTTTTTCCAAATCAGCTTTAATAATTAAACAAGCACTTAAATTCAAAATCGGAACATCTCTGGATGAGCCCCCATATTAATGTCACGTGATCGGCAACAATGAATATATCGAGTCAGGATTTATAAACAAACAAGCATTTATTAAACCCTGATAAACAATGAAAAAAAAAACAAACGAAAACCCTAACCGGAAGTAAACTGCTATGCGGCCATTCATTAAACCGCTACTCAGTACTAGCTCTTAAAGTGATAAATGTGAAACCAGTTCTTAAAGCGATAAATTCAAACACAGTTCTTCGAATGGTAAATTTTAAAGTCCAAGAGATTTATATAGTCAATTAAGAAAGTCTTTCATGAAATAACGAATTCCTCGAAGACATGACGTCACTGCCACTCCCAGCCGGATCCTGCCTTGTCTGCAGGATTCACAACGACGGAAATAAAACAGTTTAAAGGCGCTGACCTCTTCCTCCATAGAATAGACCTTGCACGGCCTTTTCTGCTGCTTTTAGCAGAGGCTATCTCATGCAGATCACTCTTTCTTGAATGAATTCAATAATGGTCGATCCTTTCCAAACTCGTCAAACGTCTCCTTCAGGGTCTCGTCTTCACTCTCCAATGTTACTGAAAAGGTACATTAACAAACCTGGCAGCGATTGGTCAAACTGCCAGCTCAGACTTCTGTACTTTACAATAGAACATAAAACTCCGTTTAAAATCAAAACTGCGTCATAATGCAAATACGCAGCGGAGCGAAGTATCTCATTGACGTTCTAACTGGAAAACTAACTGCGTCACCAGGGGTCTTCCCTTTTATACCCGTGGTGAACATGTCATCACGTGACCTCACATCAGTGGGAAAATTACATCAGGTGACCTCCAAAAGACCATTACATCATTCTCACAAGAAAGTCACAAGATCTCCATGACGTTTTCAGGGAAGCAGTGAAATAAACTGAAGTTTGAGACAAACATCCAAGAGCTAGTATAGGGATGAATATCCAGGAGACCTTGTCTGTACTGAGTGATCCTGAGATGCCCTTGCTCTCCAATTATCCCTAGCTTTTTAAATGTACTTACTCATAGTTTCCCATTCCCAGTACTGTTGTGTCATCATTGTAAACCTAACCTTCCAGCTGGTGTGACACCAGTGATCACATTCAAGAAAATTAGCTGCAGGTAAAACAACCGACAGTCAGAATCCTATTTCAACATTTCAGGACTAAATCTGCATACAGATTGGATTATTTAATATCATAGAAACATAGAAAAACTACAGCATATTACAGGCCCTTCGGCCCACAATGTTGTGCCAACCATGTAATTTACTCTAGAAGCTGCCTAGAAATTCCTTACCGCATAGCCATATATTTTTCTAAGCTTCATGTACCTATCTTAGAGTCTCTTAAAAGACCCTTCAGCAATTTCAGTCTTTTATATTTTGTTAAATATGCATTTGAATTGTGATGAACAAATTCTCCTCCTGCATTCTGAATTCACAAAAATACCTCCATGGCTTTCCCCCTCAGTCCTTGGCAGTCATCAGAAGAGCAGTGTTTGACAGAGAACACACAAAGGCCCACCCTGGAAAGCGAATACTAGCCAACTGCAGCATTAATAGCAATTAGACATGAGCAAACTGAACTGGATTCAATTTAAGCGAAAACATTCTAATAAATTGCTTCTTGGGTGAAAGTAGGTTGAACATGGTGATAATTTAAATTGGCCCCTTGTTTAATGCATGCAGTTTTAAATTCTTTGACCCTTGAGCAATTAATTTGACATTTTTCTTGTTATTCTATTTCTTCATATCCAGCACGAACAACAAGCTTTGAGGTCTCTGGAGTTAAATTAATTTAAATCCTTTGGTAAAGTGATATCTTTCTCATTATTTATTTCAGTGTCACAGTTTGTTAATGCAACAAAGTCTAATCTTTAGACAATGCAATAGCTTCAGATGAACATAAAGTTCCTGTTGCTTCCTTGACCTCTAAGACAGATTTAAATTTATCCTTTACTTAGATAGATAATCTGTTTATGCTACTCCTGGCAGCTCCTAGTTTTGGTCAATGATGGATGAGCTTGTAAGCTGAGTTTATTTGATTTCTGAGATGAGCTTTTTGTCATCCACTAATTTAATAACATACACATCATCCAATGTCCCAACAGCCTCTTCCTGCTGATCATTTTCAGCATAACACCTCACAATCCCTCCACGGAGTGGCCTCCACGATCCAAGAGCATAACCTTCTCAGCTTAATATAAAATTAATTCCAGTAAGTCACTAATTACAGGTATTTGTTCACAATGCAATAAAATTAAATATCAGCTCACTTCAATAATTTTTGGGCTAACTTACATTTTCACTTTGGATTGCTGCACAGATTTGTTTTGCGAATTAAGCTTCTGAAATGAATCTACAAGACTAACTCTGTGTGTGTGTGTGTGTGTGTGTGTGTGTGTATGTCTGCCTGTGTGTTTGTGCACGCGCACATGTGTGTGTTTCAGTTTGTGTTTGTGTGTGCTTGTGTATGTGTGTGTTTGTGTGTCTGTGAGTGTATATGTGTGTGTGCGCGTGTGTGTGTGAGAGAGAGAGAAAGACTGATACATTAAAGGGCATGAGGAACATAGTCATTAAAATCATTTTCAATCTAAAGGGAACACTTCACAAGTGAGTGATGGAAGTCTTTAGCAGACTAAAAGTCTCATATTTAGCAGACTAGTTGGAATATTCATTGAAGACCCCAATAGATTGGCAGGGACATGTGTGTGTTCCAAGTTCCCAGCAGAGTAATTAAAGTTTTGGAAGTAAAGTGCTGGAACTACATATGTTGTTAAGCATTTGTGAAATACTCAACATTGTGATTTAACAAAGAAAAGTATTCAATTCTCCCTTCTGTCTTTTGGTGTCTGCAGCAAATGGCAGTCAACAATCCAAATGTGTAATATGTTCCGTTTATCAGTGCAACAGATAATAATTAGAGAGTTAATTAGAGGCCTTTTACACCAAAATTTAATAACTGACATTGAAATGCCAGTCAGTTACAATGAGAAAAATGCTAGCTGGGAAATTTGATTATGTGACTCAATATTTCTGTGCAAAACACAATAAGATTTTTATCAAAAGCCTGACTGTTTTTTGTGCTGTTGTTGCAATTTCTGAAATGAAAGCCTGAGGATAATTTACAAGAGCCTCCAACTTCCCAGGGACACTCCATTGAGTTCAAGGTGTTCACCTGCCATCAGGAGGAACCAGCCTTAGTTTTTGATGAGTGGCTCGGGGGGAGTCATAGGGGCTTGAAGTATGGAAATTTATCCTTCGGTCAAACTCGTCCATGCCAACCAAGTTGCCAAACTGAGCTAGTACTTATGTGTAATTTGCAGTACTGAGCAAAACTCTTAGATTCATATGTAAATACTGAGGCTTTATAAGACACTAGTCAGGGTACACTTGGTGTATTGTCAACAGTTTTGAGCCCCATATCTCAGTTGTGTTGTCATTGGAGAGAGTCCAGAGGAGGTTCACAAGGTGATTCTGGTAAATGAAGGGGTTAATATATGAAGAGCGTTTGCAGCTTTGGGCCTGTACTCACTGGAACTTAGAAGAATGTTGGGGGGATCTCATTGAAACCTACCAAATTTTGAAAGGACTGGACAGGGTGGATGTGGAAAGGATGTTTCCTATGGTGGGTGTATCCAGAACTAGAGGCACAGCCTCAATTGCAGGATGACCTTTTAGAACAGAGGTAAGGAGGAATTTCTTTAGCTAGAGAGTAGTGAATCTGTGGAATGCTCTACCGCAGACTGCAGTGGTGACCAAGTCCGTGGGTATATTTAATGCGGAAGTTGATAGTTTCCTGATTGGTCAGGGTATCAAAGGATATGGAGAGAAGGCAGGTGTGTGGGGTTGAGTGGGATCCTGGACCATCCATGATGGAATGGCAGAGCAGACTCGATGGGCAGAATGGCCCAATTCTGCTCTTACAACTCATGGTCTTATATATATAGCTAGGGTGATTAATACTGTATTAATTTTATGAAATGCACTGTACTGCTGTTGCTGCATAAAAGAAAATTCATGAGAAATTCTGATACGGGTCTCTATTGTAGACTGAGAGTGGGAAGGGAATCAAGGTTGTGAAAAGGGGGAAGGGAGAAGGGAGGGAGCAGGAAACACTAGAGGAACATTTTGTAATGATCAATAAACCAACTGTTTGGAATCCAATGATCTTGCCTGTTGTCTCAGGTCTGGGTGTGTCTGCACCCACACCACCCCCCACCACCCCGGCACTCCTTCCCTGCCACCTGTCCAACACCCCTCCTGCAACACTTCACCCTTGCCATTCCCAACATCCTTGCTCCTGCCAGATTTACAAACTTTCTCTCCACTCCATGTTGACAAATACAGAACTGTGCAAAAGTCTTAGGCAACCTAGCTATATACATATGTGTGATGATGTCCTAGATGGTGAGAAGGGTTCAAAGTAGATTTATTGTCAAAGTAAGATTCATTTGCTTGCAGATACTCAAAGGAAAATAAAGAAACAGAGGACAATCTGTGAAAGTAAGTCTACAGGTTGTGGAGTCAGTTCAGCGTGAGGCGTGCGAAGCCGATCCACGCTGATCCAGGAGTCCAGTGGTCGTAGGGCAACAACTGCTCCTGAACCTAGTTGCACGGGACGCAAGTTCAGCTGATCCCTGAAACATTTATCAGTCATTGGTGCCAGTGACCAGGCACCAGGGGTTGGAGATATGAAGCAAACCAACCCACTGATGGGAGAGTGAAGTCTGCCACTCAGTTTTCATGCTGTAGGCACACACCCGAAGTAGAGAATACAATTACATTTATACTATCCAAGGCATTCAGTAATGGATCCTTCTCCAAGGATTGTTCGCTTGTCGTGGTGGAGAGGTTTGTGAGCTCCTCACATCATGCGAGCATAGGGTTGCCATCTTTCTCATTCCCAAGTAAGGGGCAAAAGTAGCAGTCAAATATGGGACACTTGTGTTTACTCCAAGAAAGACTACCATGACCATGAAGCCTTGCACGGGCACCTGTGTGCGTAGGCGTGATGTACGCATAGGTGACATGCGCATATGTGATGTGCACATGCATGTATGTGCAGATTTTTTTCCACAAATCGATTTTGGGTTAATCTTCCCGATTCTGTTAAGTGAAACTACACTGTATGTATATTATTTCTACTTTATTTAGGTTGTGTATTTATCATATCATTCCTGCTTTTACTATATGTTAGTGTTATTTTAGGTTTTATGTGCTATTTCGTATGATTTGGTAGGTTATTTTTTGGGTCTGGGAACGCTCAAAAGTTTTTCCCATATAAATTATTGGTAATTGCTTATTCGCTTTATGCCATTTCAGCTTACGAATGGTTTCATAGGAATGCTCTACCTTAGCGGGGGAAATACGGGACAAGAGCGGTCTCATATGGGACAAACCAATTTAGCCCAATATACGGGATGTCCCGGCAATTACGGGACAGTTGGCAACCCTATGAGAGCAACACCTTCTGGAGTTTAGCCACCTGGTGCTAAGGCGCAGGGCGGGTCATTCATGGCGATTAGGTCAAGGAGGAGGTTCCAGACAAAGAATGATCCAACCATGGCTTCAGCGGTGGAGCTGGGCATGGGATGATGACTAGGGCAGTGAAGGCGGAGGAAGGTTGCCACAGAGAAGGGTCCCCAGTCGTCTTGCACTCCACGCCACTGGACCTTGACCACAATCTGTCAATGACTGTGTGGTGGCTGCCCATGCATCAGCCTCCCCACATACAACGAAGCCACGTGCAGGCGCTCTCAGTTCAGGAAGTAACATCACACTCGACTCGACTGATCGCACTACCATTAGTGGGTTGGGTGGGCTGATGCAGTCCCTTACCAACGCATACCCCTTATTCAACCCCATAACGGCAGCTCATGGCAGCCCTAAGGTTTAGAGCTTCCCGCTGCCGGGTGGGCAACGTTTCTAGGTCGATCCTTTTTCTCTCTGATTTTCAAACATGGATGCCGGGCTGGACTTCTCTCATCCTTTGACACAGTTCTGATTTCTGAGTATCATAAGGTGTAACTGCAGAAGCAAAAGCGTTCAGCCTGATGAGTCTGTTCTGCCATTCAATCACAGCTTTTTTGTTTCAACCCCATTCTTCTGCCTTTTTCCCCAAAACCCTCAATCCCCATACCAATCAAGAACCTATCAATCTCTGCCTCAAATGCTCTCCAAATATGGCCTCCATTGCCATCTGTGGAACAAATTCCACAGATTTATCACGGCCTGTCTGAAGTAATTCCTCCTCATGTCAGCCTTTCTGTGTCCTCTGATCTTAAACTCTCTCACTGTGGAAAACATCCTCCCTATGTCCACTTTATCTAGGCCAGGGGTTCCCAACTTTTTTTATGCCATGGACCGATACCATTAAGCAAGGGGTCAGTGGACCCAAGGATAGGACCCCCTGATCTAGGCCTTCCAAAATCTGGTAGGTTTCAAAGAGAACCCCCTTCATTCTTCTAAACTCCAGCAAGTACAGGCCTGGTGTCATCAAATGCTCCTCATATGTTAACCATCTCATTCCTGGGCTTATCATACTCAAGGAAAAAGTGGTGAAGTCCCTGCTCCTCAGGTAGAGCCCAACTAGGAAGAGAGCTGGCACACATCAAGATTGGACTGGAAAGGCACAGCAGGCAAACACTGCAAGCAAAAGGTGGGGTTTTCTCCAAGGCCAGCATTGGGGTGTGTAGTGCTGGAGGTTCTGTGGCTGCTAGGGTTTGTTGCCCAAGTGTTTGCCCATTTTTCCCACTAAGGATGAGGTGATAGAGTACTTGGTGACACAGGACAAGATGGTACAAAGTCAGCGTGGTTTCCTTCAGGGAAAATCCTGCCTGACGAACCTGTTGGAATTCTTTGAGGAAATTACAGGTAGGATGGATAAAGGGGGTGCAGTGGATGTTTTATATTTGGACTTTCAGAAGGCATTTGACAAGGTGCCACACATGAGGCTGCTTACCAAGTTAAGAGCCCATGGTATTACAGGAAAGTTACTAACATGGTTAGAGCATTGACTGATTGGTAGGAGGCTGCAAGTGGGAATAAAAGGATCCTATTCTGGTTGGCTACCAGTGACTAGTGGTGGTCTGTAGGGGTCAGTGTTGGGACCACTTCTTTTTATGCTGTATATAAGTGATTTAAATGATGGAATAGATGGCTTTGTTGCTAAGTTTGCAGATGATACGAAGATGGTTGGAGGGTCAGGTAGTGTTGAGGAAACAGGTAGGATGCAGAAGGACTTAGGCAGATTAGGAGAATGGATAAGAAAGTGACAAATGAAATACAATGTTGGAAAATGCATGGTCATGCACTTTGGTAGTAGAAATAAATATGCGGACTATTTTCTAAAGAGGGAGAAAATCCAGGAATCTGAGACGCAGAGGGACTTGGGAGCCCTTGTGCAGAACACCCTGAAGATTAACTTGCAGTTTGAGTTGGTGGTGAGGAGGGCAAATGCCATGTTAGCATTCATTTCAAAAGGTCTAGAATACAAGAGCAAGGATGTGATGCTGAGGCTTTATAAGGCACTGGTGAGGCCTAACCTTGAGGACTGTGAACAGTTTTGGGCCCCTCATCTTAGAAAAGATGTGCTGGCATTAGAGAGGGTCCAGAGGAGGTTCTCCAGGAATGAAGGGGTTATCATACGAGGAACGTCTGATGGCTCTGGGTCTGTACTTGCTGGATTTCAGAAGGATGGTGGGGGGGATCTCATTAAAACCTTTTGAATGTTGAAAGGCCTAGACAAAGTAGATGTGGAAAGGATGTTTCCCATGGTGGGAGTGTCTAGGACAAGAAAGCACAGCCTCAGGATAGAGGGGCACCCTTTCTAAACAGAGATGCGAAGAAATTTCTTCAGCCAAAGGGTAGTGAATTTGTGGAATTTGTTGCCATGTGCAACTGTGGAGGCCAGGTCGTTGGGTGTATTTAAGGCAGAGATTGAAAGGTTCTTGCTTGGACATGGCATCAAAAGTTACGGGGAGAAGGCTGGGAACTGGGGTTGAGGAGGAGATAGGAAAAAAGGATCAGCCATGGAGCAGACTCACTGGGTCAGGTGGCCAAATTCTGCTCCTATGTCTTATGGTCTTATGGTCTTACCTTGTGGAACCCCCAGCCCACTATAAGTGACCTGAACACAGAACCATGGTCTGTTTCAGCAGGTTAATACTCAGGCAGGGCCGTCTGCTGGGTTAGGGTTTATCTGGTGGTGGAGTTATAGAAAATCAGAACCAATTTTATTATTGCTGACTGAGATGACACAAAATCAGTTGTTTTGCAGCCATGGAATGGCTCAAAGGCAGAAAAACACGAAAGAATTAAAAAATAAATAAACAGTGAAACAGAAAAGGAGTTAGTGACCATGGGTTCACAAACCATTCAGAAATCTGATGGCGGAGGGGAAGAATCTGTTGCCAAGTGATTAAGTGTATATCTCCAGGCTCCTGTTCCTCCTTCCTGATGGTGATAATGAGAAGAGGACAGGTCCAGGATGCTGATGGTCCTTAATGGTGGGTGCCACTTTCCTGAGGCACTGCCTTTTGATGATGTCCTTGATGGTGGGAAGGTTGTGCCTGTGATGGAGCTGCTGAGTTTACAATCCTCTTGTGACCCTGTGCATTGGAGCTTCCGTACCAGACAGTGATGCAAGCTGTCAGGATGCTTTTCTTCACATGTCAAGAGAAAATTGTAAGAGTATTTGGCAACGTACTGAATCTACTCAAACTCCTAACAGAGAGCTACTGGAGGGGAAGAGAAGATTAGTCCCATGGTGGATCTCCCTTTTTGTTATCTTAAACCTAAGGCAAAAAATAAAACTCATCAATGAAAATTAGTAGCAGAATGGTGCAATGTCCCACTCCACAGAGTGAATAAACTGTAGCTCCTCCTTCCCCTCTGTCCTCCATGTCTGATTCTTACACACACACACACACACACACACACACACACACGCATACTTCCCAAAACTTACTAAGGCCCGTCATCCCTACTGGTGCATGGGCCACTGACAGCAGCCTTTCAAGTTGTTCCCCAAGTGTAGTCCATCTACCCCTTCCAGGTGAAGATCCTTCCTTTCCCAGGGATGAGGTCTTCGGAGCTTGTGTTGGCGTTTTGGTAACTCTAGGGTTTTATGGGATGGGGTTGCCAGCACCATGTCCAAACCTCCTTCTTTCTCAGCCACGCTTGGGATGTTTCCCAATACCAATGAGAAATTAACCCTCCATAATGGTTCAAAACCTTCAAAAATATTCTCAAAACATCTAAGGTCGCTCAAGACAAGGGAGCCCATTTCATGCGATATCTGGTGACTCAGTGGCACATTTTTCCCTGCCATGGTCAACAATTGGGTTTGTGTTGTAATTCAAGTCTGAAAGGATGTCTACATTAAATTGAGTTGATACTGAAGAATAATCCTGTTGCACTACACTGAAGCAATGCAGGAGAGTATTGCCAATTTGCTTGGATATCATAAAATTGCTAAATCAGATGGTTTCTTCCAAAATTACAACAGTAACAAGATCTTAAAAGTTCTTAAAATATCTTTTGACAGATATTACCTGACCTGATGAGTATTTCCAGCATTGCCTGCTCTTTGTCTCTGACGACAGAGTTCACTGCCTGTAAAGTATTGATTGCTCAAGAATTCATTGCCTGTTAAGGGAACATCTTTATAAAGGTAAACAAGTTTACTATTGTCACTCGTACTGAGGTACAGGTAAAGCTTTGTTTCGCATGCCATCCATACGGATCATTTCACAACACCAGTCCACTGAGGTAGTACAAGGGAAAGCTGTAACAGAATGTTACGGTTACAGTTACAGAGAGAGTGCACTGCAGGTCGACAATAAGGCACAGGGCCAGAACCAGGTGGGCTGTGAATTTAAGGGTCCATTTGAACATGTGATGGAATTTGTCCAGCCTGGTAGTATGTACTTTCAGGCTTTTGTATAAGACTGTGAAATGTGCAATACAAACGTAAGACTTCTCCTCAAACCGCTTGAAACAGGATAACAACTCTCTTGGTTTCCGGGATGCGGAGAAGATTCCTCTTTCCTGATGGAATCAATGACAGTGTTCTGCAGATTGGGCACCATTTCTCTATCTGGAAATAAAGCTGCTAGTTTGCCTTATGTGCTGCTAGTGTGAAGTACTCCCAACACCTGCGCTTGACGCAGAGAATCTCTGGGGTAGCGCTATAATATTTACATAGATGAATTTATAAATAATTAGTTTTGGGCTTTAGAGTGTCACTGCGTTCAGGTGTTTAAACTTACAGGATAAGACTGCAGAATTTTCACTTCAACCGGAATGTTAATGGAGTTAATTGGTCCTTGTATGTTATCCTGTGATTAGGAGGGTTGAATAGATTGGCTGCTGGGTGGTGTGGCTTGTTGGACCAGAGGGGTCTGTTATGCACTGTGTCTCTAAATAACTAAAATATAATGCCAAAACCTATACAGTACATTTGTGGGTAAAAGGCAGGTTTACGTGCTGTGGATACAGCTTCATTTAAAAGTACTCTCATTGCCCTCTCATCCTCCTACCGTCATTGGAACGTTGCAGTGCCCAGGAAGAGTGGATAAGCACTGTGCTGTAAGTTTTACTCTGAATGTCACAAGTCACAACCTTTGATCTTTGAATGTGGGGATGGTGGGCAGTGAAATGGGTTTAAATATTGGGAAGAAAAACTAACAATAAAGTGGATAACTTCACAGCATCTGATGAGTCACATTATCTTGAAGAACAAAAGAAAATAGACACAGGAACAATCCAATTGGTCCTTGAGTGCCTTTTATAACAACAGCAAAACACCCACAGCCCACAGAATGCTTCAAGTGTAGTTACAATTGAAATGTAGGAAACCCAGCGCCCAGGCGAGCTTTCCCAAACAGCAAGGTGATTTTGCATTTTGCAGTGGTGATTGAGTCCAAAGTTCAAATTTCAAAGTACATATACGTCAACATATCCTGCCCTGAGATTCATTTTTCTTGTGGGCATTCAGAAAAACTTCACACACACACACACACACACACACACACACACGCACGCAGGCACACATGCATGCACATACAAATACACACACACGCGTGTGCGCGCGCACACACACACACACACACACACACACACAAAGACTGACAGACAGTCTGCAAGGTAAAGTGGAGCCAGGATTTACTGCTCATTCAAGAGGCAGTGACTCACAATGCAATTTCCACTGCAGTATCAGTCAAGATTTTACACACAAGCCTTTGGAGTGAATAGAACACACATAGAACATTGCAACACAGTACAGACCTTCGGCTCACTTGCTGTGCTGATCTAAGATCAATCTAACCCTTCCCTCCTCCATCGCCCTCCATTTTTCTATCATCCGTGTGCCTATCTAAGAGTTTCTTAAGTGTTCCAAAGATATCTGCCTCTACCACTACCCCCTGGCTGGGCACTCCATGCATCCACCAATCTGTGTGTGAAGTATTTACTCCAATCACTTTACATTTTTGCTTATAGTCATAGTCATACTTTATTGATCCCGGGGGAAATTGGTTTTCGTTACAGTTGCACCATAAATAATAAATAGTAATAGAACCATAAATAGTTAAATAGTAATATGTAAATTATGCCAGTAAATTATGAAATAAGTCCAGGACCAGCCTATTGGCTCAGGGTGTCTGACCCTCCAAGGGAGGAGTTGTAAAGTTTGATGGCCACTGGCAGGAATGACTTCCTATGACGCTCTGTGTTGCATCTCGGTGGAATGAGTCTCTGGCTGAATGTACTCCTGTGCCCACCCAGTACATTATGTAGTTGATGGGGGACATTGACCAAGATGGCATGCAACTTAGACAGCATCCTCTTTTCAGACACCACCGTGAGAGAGTCCAGTTCCATCCCCACAACATCACTGGCCTTACGAATGAGTTTGTTGATTCTGTTGGTGTCTGCTACCCTCAGCCTGCTGCCCCAGCACACAACAGCAAACATGATAGCACTGGCCACCACAGACTCGTAGAACATCCTCAACATCGTCTGGCAGATGTTAAAGGACCTCAGTCTCCTCAGGAAATAGAGACGGCTCTGACCCTTCTTGTAGACAGCCTCAGTGTTCTTAGACCAGTCCAGTTTATTGTCAATTCGTATCCCCAGGTATTTGTAATCCTCCACCATCTTCTTCATATTAGTCAGTTCTGCTCTGGAAAAAAAGTCTCTGTCGCTCCACCTGATCTATGCCTCTTATCATTTTGTACACCTCTATCGAGTCACCTCTCATCCAGAGCTTGTGCAATCTTTCTGAATCAGGAATCAGGATAATTGCATTACATAATAATAACTGTAAATTGCCGTAGGAAGTATGCACGCATTCAAAAAAGTAACATCAATTAAGTCGTGCAAAAAGAGAAAATTAAAGTAGTGAGGTGGTGTTCACTGTCCATTCAGAAATCTGATAACAGAGGGGAAGATGTCATGCTCATAAGTCGTAAGTTATGCTCTCCAATCCAGACGTTGGCACAAAATGGAGGTGATTCAATGATCCACATCTGGCACCAATTCGTGGATCTCCACTGAATGTATTTCAGTTTTCATGATTTCTTGCCTTTTCTCAGTTCCTTCATCTCCACCATTTCTGTTCCCAGGATGAGGTTTTCCTTTCCTAGACTTCCGTGATCAGAATCAGGTTTAATATCACAGGTATATGCCATGAGGTTTGTTAACTTAGCAGCAGCAGTTCAATGCAATAAATGAGGGGAAGAATTTTCTCCTGAATCACCGAGTGTATGCTTTTAGCCTTCTGAAGATGTTTTCTTCCTCCACTGATGCTGCCCTCACCCACATCTCCTCCCATTTCCGGACATACGCATTCACCCCATCTCCCCACCACCTTAACAGGGGTAGAGTTCCTCTTGTCCTCACCTACCACCCCATGAGCCTCCACATCCTGCACATCATCCTGCTCAACTTCTGTCATCTTCAATAGGATCCTATCATCAAGCACATCTTTACCTCCACCCCCCCACACACATCACTCTCTATTTTCAGCAAGGACCACTCCCTCTGTGATTCTTTGTCCATGTATCCCTCCCCATTAATCTCCCTCCCGGCACTTATCCCACCAAGCACCTCATTCACCTCTCATTCACCTCTTCTCTTACTTCCTTTGTAGGGTCCCACACTGTCCTTCCAAGGGAGGCAGCACCTCACCTGCGAATCTGTTGGAGGCATCTATTGTATTCAGTGCTCCTGAGGCAGCCTCCTCTACATTGATGAGACCCAACTTAAATTTGGGTCTGCTTTGTCGAGTAGCTGCCTTCCATCCGCCATAAAGGGAATTTCCCAGTAGCCATCAATTTAAATTCCTATCCCCATTCTCGTTCTGACATTCCATGGCCTCTTCTTTTGCCACAATGAGGCCACACTCAGGGTGGAGGAGCAACACCTCATTTTCTGTCTAGATAGCCTCCAACCTGATGGCATGAACATTGATTTCTCCTTCCAGTAAATTTTCCCCTCCCCTTCCGTCTTCTTCTATTCCCCTCTCTGGCCTATTACTTTGTTTCCCCACCTGCCTGTTACCTTCCCCCGTGCCCCTCCTCCATCTTTCGCCATGGTCCTCTCTCTTCTCCTATCAGATTTCTTCTTTTCCAGCCTTTCACCTTTCCCACATGCCCGGCTTCACCAATCACCTTCCAGTTAGTCGTCCTTCCCCTCCCTCTACCTTTCTGTCCTGGCCACTTCCTCCTTTCTTCCCAGACCCGAAGAAGGGCTCTGCCCATACCGCTGACTGTTCATTTCCATTTAATGCTGCCTGACCTGCTGAGTTCCCTTAGAATTTTGTGTGTGTGTAGCTCTGGATTTCCAGCATCTGCAAAATCTCTTGTGTTTTTTGATTAATTCCTCTACTCACTAACTCACCCCCACCATCCTTTCCTGTCAGAGTCATTTTATGTACAGACACTCCTGTGCCTAGCGTCTGTTTACGGATATACAATCAACCTATGTATACAAGATATCTTATGTATTTATAGTCGCTGCAGTAGACCCAACACTGAACCCTGCGGAACACTGTTGGTCACTGGCAGCCAACCAAAAAATGCCCCTTTTATTCTCAGTCTTTGCCTTCCGTCCGTCAGCCGGTCTGACATCCATGCTAGTATCTTTCTTGTAATACTTTGGGCTCTTATCTGGTTTAGCAGCCTCGTGTGTGGCACCTGGTCAACGGCCTTCTGAAAATCCAAGTAAACAGCATTCACTGACTATCCTTTGTCTATCCTGCCTATTATTTCCTCAAATAATTCCAACAGATTTGTCAGGGAAGATTTTCTCTTAAGGAAAGCATGTTGACTTTGGCTTATTTTATCATGTGCCTCCAAGTATGCTGTAGCAGGTAGCGAACCTTTGAAAGAATTAGTCCCAGCCTGGATTTTGTTTTCTTTTTCCATGTAGAGCCCACAGTTCCCTGCAGAATCTGTATCCACTGCCATGTTTGATAATCTATTTCAAATTTATTTTATTTGGTATTTTTTACCAGTTGTTTTTCATCTTTTATTGTTCTTCCTATTACCAATGGAAACAGTGCTCTTATCAAAACCTTTCTGAATTTTGAACACCCTTATCTTCCTAAAGTTTTGCTGTTGCAGAAGAATTGCGGGTTCCTCAAGGTTTTTGTTAAACACTGAGCAACCTCATCACAGGCAACGCTTCTTTGCAGTAGCTCCAAGGATTTGATATCTTTAAAGTTCAAAGTTCAAAGTTCAAAGTAGATTTATTATTAAAGTACATATACGTCACCAAATACAGCACTGAGATTCATATTCTCGTAGGAATCCGTAGTAGAACAAAGAAATACAATGGAATTTAAGAAAAACTATACATAAAAAGGGCTGATAAACAACCAATGTGCAAAAGAAGATAAATTGTGTACATAACTATACAGATGTTCAGACAGAGAGGCAAGTACATCCATATGTAAATACATATATACATATTGTAGAGCCCTTGAAAGTGAGTCCATAGGTTGTCGAATCAGTTCATGTTTGATCTGAGTGAAGTTATCCATGTTGGTTCAGGAGCCTGATGCTTATAGGATAATAACTACCTGAACCTCGTGGTGTGGGACCTAAGGCTTCTGGACCTCTCTTCCAATGGCAGCAGGGAGAGGAGAGTGTGGCCTGGATGGTGGGGTCTTTCTGATGGATGCTGCTTTCTTGTGGCAGTGCTCCTTGTAGATGTGCTCAGTGGTGGGGAATGCATTGCCTGTGATGGACTGGGCTGTGTCCACCCTTTTGCTTTCTTGGGCATTGGTGCTTCCATACCAGGCCATGATGAAACCAATCAGGACACTTACAATGTGCATCTATAAAAGTTTGTTGGAGTTTTAGATGATGTATTGAATCTGCACAAACTTTTCAGAAGATAGAGGCACTGTTGTGCCTTTTTGTGGTGGCACTTAACGTGCTGGTCCCAGAACAAATCCTCTGGCGTGATAATGGCAAAAATTATCACATCAGATCATTATTACTGAGAAAGAGTATCTAAAACTAGATGCAGTGAACCTTCAGAGTCCTCAGGCAGTGAATTATAAAACCTTAGCACAGCTCTCTTGTGTTTGTACTCAAGGTTTCTACTTATTAAGTCCAGGATTTCATATACTTTTAATCCTCACACATCAAAGTTGCTGGTGAACGCAGCAGGCCAGGCAGCATCTCTAGGAAGAGGTGCAGTCGACGTTTCAGGCCGAGACCCTTCGTCATCCTGTTCGTTATCCTTAATCCTGTTCGTTTTCTCTGGTAAGATGTGTGTACCTGCTGTCAGGTTTCTCTTTATCATGGTGATAATCAGTGCAATGACATAAGCACTGTAAAAATTAAATGGAGAAAGATATATTGGATGATGATTGAGCACATTAAATATATGGAAATTGAAGTAACAACAACCAGGTTGGAGGACATCTAAAACGTCAATAAAGTTGTTTAGATTCTCAGTGCACCCCACTGTGGAATTAGAGTACTTAAGCCACAGAGTGAGGTGTTGAGGAAGAGCTTAGGTTTATAAGGCAGGCCAGCCATCCAGGTATGGGTAGGAGAGGTAAAGTCAGAGGGTGAAAAGGTATGGCTGAGGGTCTGAGTAACATGTGGGTTAAGGTGATGTGACTGAGGTGGAACGAGGTGATCTTAGCAAAAGGTTATTGCGTTCACTCAACGTCAAACACAACACCCAGTTTTGGAGAGCTCTGGGTCTTCTGGCATCTGGCATCTACTAACGGTTGTGTGGGGAATGAGAGGTGACAATCTTAATGTTGAGGAGTATCATGTCAAAGTTCACTGTGCACTGAGTGTGGCGATACAGTTAGACAGGCAGGAGAAGAAGGCATTTGGAATGCTTGCCTTAATAGGTCAGAGTTCGGAGCAAAGCAGTTGGGACTACACGTGGGCACTGAAAAGTCGTTATAATGGCCACATTTGCATCCCCGCGTACAATTCCAATTGCCTTGCTATAGAAATTATGTCATTAAACCAGAGAGGTGCAGAAATGATTTACAAAGATGTTACTGGAGGGTGTGATTTATAAGGAGAAGCTAGTTAGGCTGAGAAAGGTACATGAGTAGAACATAGAATATAGAACACAGAACACAGAACATAAAACACAGGACACAGAACACAGAACACAGAACATAGAATATTGAGACAGGCCCTTTGGACCAATGTTGTGCCAAACCAATTATATTAGTAATCAAATATCCAACATTTCTCTTCTGCCTATACAGAGTCCATCTCCTTCCATTTTTCTCACATTCATGTGTCTATCTAAATCTCTGTTAAAAGCCTCTCATGTTTCTGGCCCTACCACCACCCCAGACACCACATTTCAGGCACCCGCCACTCTGTATGTAAAAACTTGCCCCTCACATCTCCTTTGAACTTACCTCCTCTCACCTTAAAAACATGCCCTCTGGTGTTAGCCATTTCAGCTCTGGGAAAAAGATTTTGTCTGTCTAACCTTATAGACCCTTATTAGATCTCCCTTCCGCCTCCTCTGCTCCAGAGAAAAAGCAACTACCTCTTGTTTAGCATGCACCCTGTAATCCAGGCAGCATTCTGGGAAGCCTGTTCTGCACCCTCTCCAAAGACTTGACATCCTTCCTATAATAGAGCGACCAGACCTGATAGGAAAGGTTTAGAACGGTATCTGGCAAAAGAGACCAGCTTGGATGGTTACCTTGGTTAGTATGAATCAGTTGGGCCGAAGGGCCTATTTCGTCGTTGTACAATTTCACCTTTCCCTCCCTCACCTGGCTCCATCTGCCAAATACCCTCTTCACCTGTCAGCTCTTGCCCTACCCCTTCAGCTCACCTCTTTACGCTGGCTGTCTCCCTTCTAATCTTTCAGTTCAGATGAAGAGTCTCTATCCAAAAGGCCAGCTGTCTATTTCCCTCCATGGGTGCTGCCTGACCCACTGAGTGATGGTCTGATAAATAATTGCAAGGCTTTACAAATGTACAACAAGCTACCAAGTTTTTGTGTTCAATTGTGTGCCTGAAACATCAGTTTTGATTTTAAAACATAGCCACCATGGGGTACAATGGCATAGTGGACCAGCAGCTGGAGTTCTCAACCATTGATCCAGGGTCAGAGTTCGAATCCCACCACTGCAGCTGCGAAACTTAAATTCAAGTAAATAATTAAATCTGGAATTTTACATGAAACAAGGAAGCCTACAGGACACATTGGCTCATGCTTGTGTGATAACCCAAGATGAAAATACAGGTGCTTTGAGAGTCTATCTGCCAGCTTTGACAAGCTGACTGTGCTTCTGGTCAGAGAGTGTGGTGGAGGGAAGCATTCTGGGAAATCCAACAAGGTCCTGGTGGTGTGTGGCTGGCTCACAATCACCAGACGTTTTGTCCCATTGTTGACGTTGTAAGGTTGGGGGAGAAGTTTCTCAGTCCCATAAACATCAGTGTGATAATCTGACCAAGTGCGCAGGTGTGACTCCATTTTCTTCACTCATTTCTCATGTGGGAAATCCTGGCCTGGCTTGCGTTTATTGTCCATCTCCATCTGCCCTTGAACGGAAATGCTTGCCAGGCTATTTCAAAGTCAGCTATATTAATGGAACCGGGGTCACAAATAGACCAGGTCGCTGATTTCCTCCTTTGCAGGCTGTAAGTGAATCAGGCGGGTGTTTATTACAGTGCAGTTCTTGTCATTAGTGCTAATGACTAACTTTTAAAAGTCAACAGCTGGCATGCTGGGATTTGACCTGGGATCTCCGGACTGGTAATCTGGGTGCCTGGTTACTCATCTGCAAGAAACTACTGCATATCCATGAAGCGCAACACATCTTCAGAGTGGGGCTTGAACCCCCACAACTTTGAGACTCAGAGGAGACAGCTGAAACAAGATTGACGTAAGGGCATGTGGGCAAGATCATAACTCCATCACAGCCCAACGAAGTTTTATGACAGTGGCTGGCATTTGGGATAAACAATGAGAGACTTCCAAGATGACACAGAAGATATATGGTGACAGGAAAGTGCAGGATAGTAACACCCCAAAGAAGAAGTATTTTGACGGGAGGATGAGGCAACCGTGGCTGACAAGAAAAGTCAAAAGCAGCATGAAAGCAAAAGAGAGGGCATCTAATATAGCAAAAATTAGTCAGAAGTTAGAGGAACTGGAAGCTTTCAAAAGCCGACAGAAGGCAACTAAAAAGCCATAAGGAGACAAAAGATGAAATATGAAGGTAAGCTAGCCGGTAATATGATAGAGAATACCAAAAGCATTTTCAGATAAATAAAGAGTTAAAGAGAGGCGACAGTAGACATCAGACCACTGAGAAATGGCTTTAGAGAGGCAGTAATAGGGGACAAGGAAATGGCAGATGAACATAAGTATTTTGCATCAGTCTTCACTGTGAGACACTGGCAGTATGCCAAAAATTTGACAGTGTTGTGGGACAGAAATGATTGTATTTGCTATTACTAAGGAGAAGGTACCTGCGAAGCTGAAAGGTCTGAAGGTAGATAAATCACCTGGACCAGATGCACCACACACCAGGATTCTGAAAAAGGTAGCTGAGGAGATTGTGGAGGCATTAGCAGTGATCCTTCGAGAATCACTACTTTCTGGAATGGTTCCAGAGGAGAGGAAAATTGCAAATGCCACTCCACTCTTTAAGAAGGGAGGGAGACAGAAGAAAGGAAACTATAGTCCAGAGACCCTGACCTCAGTGAGTGGGGAAGATATTGGAGTCCATTACTGAGGTTGATATTTCATGGTACATGAAGATATCTGATAAAATAGGATGGGAAATCTTGCCTGGCCAACCAGTTGGAATTCTTTGAGGAAATAACATACAGGATGTTGTACATATAAGACTGCTAAATAGAATAAGAGTCCATAGTATCACAGGAAAGGCACCAGTACGGATAGAGGATTGGCTGATTGGCAGGAGGCAAAGAGTGGGAATAAAGGGAGCCTTTTCTGATTGTCTGCCCGTGTCTAGTGATGTCCAACAGGGGTCAGTAGAGGGACCACACTTTTTCACATTATAAAGGAATTGATGGCTTCCTGGACAAGATTGCAGGTGTAATGAAGCTAAGTGTAGGGGTAGGTAGTGTCGAGGAAGCAGGGAGTCTGCAGAAGGACTTACGCAGATTGGGAGAACAGGCAAAAAGAAGTGGCAGATGGAATACAGTGCAGGGAAGTGTATGGCCAGGCACTTTGGTAGGAGGAATTAGGGCGTAGTCTATTTTATAATCGGAGTGAAAATTCAGAAATCATGAAAGCAAAGTGATTTAGGAGTCCTTGTGCAGGATTCCCTAAAGGTTAACTTGCAGGTTGAGTTGGTGATATGGAAGGCAATTGTGATGTTAGCATTCATTTTGAGAGGACTAGAATTTAAGAGCAAGCATGTAATGTCCAGTGTTTATGAGACATCAGTCAGACCCCACTTGGGGTATTGTGAGAAATGTTGGGTCCCTTATTTAAAAAAGGATGTGCTGGAAGTGGAGAGGGTCCAGTGGAGGTTCACGAGAATGATTCCAGGAATGAAAGTGTTAACATATGAGGAATGTTTGGTCGCTCTGGGCCTGTACTCGCTGGAATTTAGAAGAATGAGATGAAATCTCATTGAAACCTATCCAATATTGAAAGTCCTAGAGAGCGTGGATGTGGAGAGAATGTTTCCTATGGTGGGGGAGTCTAGGACCGGAGGGCACAGCCTCAGAATAGAGGGATATCCATTTAGAAGAGAGATGAGGAGAAATTTCATTAGCCAGAGGGTGGTGAATCTGTGGAATTTATTGCCACAAATGGCTCTGAAGGCCAAGTCATTGAGTATATTTAAAGCACAGGTAGATAGGTATTTGATTAGCCAGGGTGTCAAAGGCAGGAGATTGAGGTCATGTGGGATAATATTTCAGCCATGATTAGGCCAAATGATCTAATTCTGCTCCTGTGTCGTACGGTCTCCTAATGTCCAGTCGATACCCTCTTATCAACATGAAGAGTTAATGCCCACCTAACGTCCAGTCAATACCCTCCTATCAACATGAAGAGTTAATGCCCTCCTAATGTCCAGTCAATGTCCCCATACCAACATGAAAGGTTAATGCCCTTCTGTTTCAGTGTCGTAACTTACCTGCTCATCGAGAGCCACTGCCCTGTGGGAGGAGAGGACTGGTCCATGTACAGAGCATTTCAGCCCCTCCCACTAGCTTCCATTTTGCTGATGATGTCACAGTGCAGGTACGCTTTAAATCTAGTGCGCATTAGTAATGGGGTCTCCTTCCCTCTTGGCTGGCCTTGGAGCACATAGACAAGGGTTCCACAGACACAATAGACATAGAAACATAGAAACAGAAAATAGGTGCAGGAGTAGGCCATTCGGCCCTTCGAGCCTGCACCGCCATTTATTATGATCATGGCTGATCATCCAACTCAGAACCCTGCCCCAGCCTTCCCTCCATACCCCCTGACCCCCGTAGCCACAAGGGTCATATCTAACTCCCTCTTAAATATAGCCAATGAACTGGCCTCAACTGTTTCCTGTGGCAGAGAATTCCACAGATTCACCACTGTCTGTGTGAAGAAGTTTTTCCTAATCTCGGTCCTAAAAGGCTTCCCCTCTATCCTCAAACTGTGGCCCCTCGTTCTGGACTTCCCCAACATCGGGAACAATCTTCCTGCATCTAGCCTGTCCAATCCCTTTAGGATCTTATACGTTTCAATCAGATCCCCCCTCAATCTTCTAAATTCCAATGAGTACAAGCCCAGTCCATCCAGTCTTTCTTCATATTAAAGTCCTGCCATCCCAGGAATCAATCTGGTGAACCTTCTTTGTACTCCCTCTAAGGCAAGGATGTCTTTCCTCAGATTAGGGGACCAAAACTGCACACAATACTCCAGGTGTGGTCTCACCAAGGCCTTGTACAACTGCAGTAGTACCTCCCTGCTCCTGTACTCGAATCCTCTCGCTATAAATGCCAGCATACCATTCGCCTTTTTCACCGCCTGCTGTACCTGCATGCCCACTTTCAATGACTGGTGTATAATGACACCCAGGTCTTGTTGCACCTCCCCTTTTCCTAATCGGCCACCATTCAGATAATAATCTGTTTTCCTATTTTTGCCACCAAAGTGGATAACTTCACATTTATCCACATTAAATTGCATCTGCCATGAATTTGCCCACTCACCCAACCTATCCAAGTCACCCTGCATCCTCTTAGCATCCTCCTCACTGCTAACACTGCCACCCAGCTTCGTGTCATCCGCAAACTTAGAGATGCTGCATTTAATTCCCTCATCCAAGTCATTAATATATATTGTAAACAACTGGGGTCCCAGCACTGAGCCTTGCGGTACCCCACTAGTCACCGCCTGCCATTCTGAAAAGGTCCCGTTTATTCCCACCCTTTGCTTCCTGTCTGCTAACCAATTCTCCACCCACACCAATACCTTACCCCCAATACCGTGTGCTTTAAGTTTGCACACTAATCTCCTGTGTGGGACCTTGTCAAAAGCCTTTTGAAAATCCAAATATACCACATCCACTGGTTCTCCCCTATCCACTCTACTATTTACATCCTCAAAAAATTCTGAGATTCGTCAGACATGATTTTCCTTTCACAAATCCATGCTGACTTTGTCCGATCATTTCACCGCTTTCCAAATGTGCTGTTATCACATCCTTGATAACTGACTCCAGCAGTTTCCCCACCACTGATGTTAGGCTAACCAGTCTATAATTCCCCGGTTTCTCTCTCCCTCCTTTTTTAAAAAGTGGGGTTACATTAGCCACCCTCCAATCCTCAGGAACTAGTCCAGAATCTAACGAGTTTTGAAAAATTATCACTAATGCATCCACTATTTCTTGGGCTACTTCCTTAAGCACTCTAGGATGCAGACCATCTGGCCCTGGGGATTTATCTGCCTTTAATCCCTTCAATTTACCTAACACCACTTCCCTACTAACATGTATTTCGCTCAGTTCCTCCATCTCACTGGACCCTCTGTCCCCTACTATTTCTGGAAGATTATTTATGTCCTCCTTAGTGAAGACAGAACCAAAGTAGTTATTCAATTGGTCTGCCATGTCCTTGCTCCCCATAATCAATTCACCTGTTTCTGTCTGCAGGAGATGGTGGGAGTGTGCGGGATTGCAGTAGGCCTGGGCACAGGCTCACACTTTGGTTATGTATTTGCCGCTGTGTGTACATTCAGTGTCTGTTTTGCCCTGCCATATCAGGCACCCAGCTTAGTATCTGTAACCGAGTTTAGCTTGAAGGGTTTGCTGAATGATTACTGTCTGTAAATAAGTGGTTACTCTACTACTGGTAGTAGGTGCCTTCTGTCCCCATTCACCAAACTCGTGAACCAGATTTCCCACAAGTGGTGCTGTGAGCAGCGTTTGGTGTTTAAGAAGATGAGTTTCTTTAGAAGAAAAAAATAAGAGAGAGAACCCCTTGTATGAGGAGGGCAGAGTCCTGGGATAGACCGACAACACTGGGAGTCTTACCAAACTGGTTGTGGACTTCAGGACCTCTGTAGGCTGGTCAGACATGTTGGGCTCCAGTGGGGTGAAAATCAGACACCACGTCTTGTGCATACTTGACATGGCAGGGCTTCCCAAGGGGAAGGGGAGCTGGAGGGATGACTGTGGGTTTCCCAAGGGGAAGGGGAGCTGGAGGGATGACTGTGGGCTTCCCAAGGGGAAGGGGAGCTGGAGGGATGACTGTGGGCTTCCCAAGGGGAAGGGGAGCCGGAGGGATGACTGTGGGCTTCCCAAGGGGAAGGGGAGCCGGAGGGATGACTGTGGGCTTCCCAAGGGGAAGGGGAGCCGGAGGGATGACTGTGGGCTTCCCAAGGGGAAGGGGAGCCGGAGGGATGACTGTGGGCTTCCCAAGGGGAAGGGGAGCTGGAGGGATGACTGTGGGCTTCCCAAGGGGAAGGGGAGCTGGAGGGATGACTGTGGGCTTCCCAAGGGGAAGGGGAGCCGGAGGGATGGTTTCTGGCTGCTGGAAGCCGGAGTAAGACAGTGGCATGAGATAATCTCGCGAAAGGAGAAAGAGGGAGATAGTTTGAAGAATGAGATGGAATCAATAAACCAGCAATGTGTTACTATGGGGGAGGCTGCCCAGTCAGTGCAGACTTAGGCCAGGAAATTAGAGAACCAGCGCACAGAGATATTGAAGGACAGCAGTTCGAGGCTGGCCGCAGGGCTAATTGGCAACCAGACCCCCATTAGGTCTGAGTTCTGATGTTGCAGGGAGATCATCCCCAGCACGTGAATGGGATGGGGACATTTGGTTAGATATGAGGATGGGCATTAGAAGAGAACCTTGGTGTTCCTATTCTAAGGGAGTGCCCTTGCCCCTCTGCAGCCGCACCTCGAAAGACCAGGAGAGTGGCCACGTGGCTCCAGAGCCAACAGGGGGCCACCAGCCTCCAAGGAAAAGCAGCAGGCCGGGGGAGAGGGGCAGCAGGAGCAAGAGTGACCAGGAGAGGACAGCACAGCAGCTCGCACTGAGACAACTATCGCCAGGGAGTTCTCCGTTAAGGAGCTGGCGGAGATGGCAGGCAGGGATAGGCAGAACCCAGGGGAGCCTCTGCCCACACGCTGAGGATCTGGGATGCCAAGGGTGCTGGAGTGAGTCTACCTAGCAGGGATATGGGTTTCCAAGGGGGGGCTGTCACTGCATCACACGATCAGCAATGCCCTGAGAGTGCCACCGGCTTCCCACAGGGGTGGGGAATCACTGTGGGGCAGAGTGATAGCAGGAGTGAAGATCAGCTATCCCTCACTCTTCGAGTGGGATTTGCAGCCCCGGGAAGAGTGGAACACAATGGAGGAAGGGACCAGAGCCCTTCTGCAATGGGCTGTGATCACTGGGGTAAATCCCAACAGCGAAGACCCCCCAGAGGATCATCGGTTAACCTTGATCTCGGTAGGCATTTAGTTAAAGCAGCAGCTTTAAGATGGTGCCAGCAAACTACGTGACTAATGATGACATACTGCTGACAGTTCACAAAACTATTTCTTTTACTTCTTTGTCTTTCATACATGCATGTGTTCCTGGATCCTGGTTACTTTTTTTTTGCTGTTTCTGAGCATTTTGATGGGGACAATCAATGTGGTCTGCTGTGCTTCAGCAAAGAATACTTTGCTCTGCGACCTGCAGTGATCAAGGGGCGTGATGCTGAACTGATCTAAACTGAACCCTCCCGGTCTCCTGGGTTGATGTTCGATGTTCTATGTGTCGTCCAGTTGCTTTTTGCCATTTACGCAGTTTGTTCGGGTCATTATTGTTGGGTGTGCAAGTTAGATAAGTGCCCAGAGGGTGGGTAAGCAAGTGTTATTGGCATTGCTCAGAACTGGAGTCCCAAAGGAGTAGGTAAATTGTGTTTCCACTCTCATCCACTATGCCATGTCGAGGGAGAATATCCAGGGGAAGGGAGGTCGGGCGGCCATTAAGGGGGAAGGGTCATTCTTCAAACCCTCTCCTG
Source organism: Mobula hypostoma (assembly GCF_963921235.1). NCBI lineage: Eukaryota > Metazoa > Chordata > Chondrichthyes > Myliobatiformes > Myliobatidae > Mobula > Mobula hypostoma. Next base: position 105,082,854 of record NC_086104.1, read on the forward strand.
ATAAGAGCTCCTTCTATTCTCCACAGGATGCCTCACATTCCACTCAGAATTCCCTGTATTCCTTGCTGGAGGCTCCGCAAAAGGCACTGGAGAAGCTTCAGTGGCGGCAGGGGTGGGACGGCGGGTGGCAAATATCCATATCCTCCCCCTTGTTCCTTGAAAAATTTGTTAAAGTTTTCCACTGTGGAAATAAGTAGTTTGTTCTAAATTTGCAGTTACTTGCGTAGACTCTGAAGGAAGGAGAGTAGAAGCATGGATTAAATTTGTTTTTGGAAGGAGACGAGTCTGACAGTCTGTGGGTGGTTCACATCCGCTACTACTCACAGGTGCCAGAGATGACCTCGTGCATGAATGGGCTGTCGAAACAGCAGAAAAAGATCTATTGCTTTTTCTAGTTAAGTGATTAACCCTCAGGGGTGGCTGAGATGCACCACCCGAACTCCCGGCTGGGGTGCCCAAGAGGGTCCCTAGTGTTCTGCTGCCTGTCAGGGTCTGATCCTCCAAGGGCGGAAGAAGTGGAGTTGGAGAAGGAATCGGGTAAGGTTTGAGTGCAGCACCCACAGGGGGCACCAGGACGCAGGGAGATGGTGCACGCGGTCTGGGGAATAGGCGGTTGATGGCATTACTGGGAGCCCAAAGAATAAATACCCAGCCACGACCCAGAGGTGAGCGAGTTTGTATCTCTGTAGTTTACAGAATGGTAAAGTGGTGGTGATGATGGCGGTCGGTGTCAGACCCTACAATGCGTTCCTACAGATGGCGTAGGTGTATACGAACTACATCAGCGCTTTGGAGTGTTGGGTCTGCATGACGGCGTGATCACACGTTGCAGAAGGGGAGCCACTGATACCGATCCCCTTTAATGAAGATCAGGACTGTTGGAGGAACTTGTCCAGCGTCTCGGGTTCTGGCATTCTGTTTTGGGGAAAGCTGGGAGGGGATTGTCCAGTCCAGCCCATCACACCCCATAGTATAGGAATGGCCTTAAGGAACCTGAATCTCAGTAACCCGCGGTGGAGTAAGTGTTTTAAGGACTGGAACTTCCTTACTTATGATTTGTCTCATCTTTCCGTCACCATTGCCTGATCTGTGGCTGAGCCCCTTCTCCCTTATTCAGTAACAGTCAAGTCAAGTCAAATTTATTTATATAGCACATTTAAAAACAACCCACGTTGACCAAAGTGCTGTACAGATCAGAGCAGAATAGCTAAAATTACAAATACGAGAAACACAGACATAACCAACAAGGCAAACAGCTTACAGGCACAAAAGAAACAGCACCAGCCAAAAGTCAGTCACATCAGGAGGATTCAAACACCAGTGAATAAAAGTAAGATTTGAGCCTGGATTTAAAAGAGTCGATGGAGGAGGAAGATCGGATAGGGAGGGGAATGCTGATCTACAGTTTATGGCTACAATAGGAAAGGCGTGGTCACCCCTGAGTTTAAGTTTAGATCGCGGGACAGCCAGGAGTCCCAAGTCAGCCAGCCCGAGGGACCTGGAAGTAGAATAAGAGATTAGAAGGTCTGTGATATAAGAGGGAGCCAGTCCATTTAGGGCTTTATGTCGAATGTTTTCAGTTCTCCAGACCTCAGGCACCTCTCCCTGTGGCCTGATATGACTGGTACATCCTCCCCTTAGAGACACAGCGCAGAATGGGCCCTCCCAGCTCTTCGAGCCACGCTGCCCAGCAACCTCTGACAACCCCTGATTTAACCGCAGCCTAATCACAGGACCACTTACAATGACCGATTAACCTACTAACTAGTACTAACCTACTAACCGGTATGCCTGTGGACCGTGGGAGGAAACTGGAGCAGCTGGTGGAAATCTACGCGTTCCACGGGGCGGACCTACAGACGTCTTACAGAGGACGCTGGACTGAACTTTGAACCCCAGTGCCCCGAGCTGTAATAGAGTCGCGTTAAGCGCTGTGCCACTGATTCCTGTTGGAGTGCGCTACAAATTTTGATTCACGAGCAGCAGAAGAGTTAAAGCCCTAGGAGTGTCGATGCACATGCAGTGTTCTGGATCCTGACTCTGAGCAGCTGGTGATTTTACATTCAAGTCCTTAAGTCAATGTGGACTGTGTCACTCTTGGTAACAGTGACTAAGAAACCACTAGGTTGTTGTATAAAGCCACCTGGTTTACTGATGTCCTGCAGGGTAGGAAATCTCCCTCCTTGCCTGCTCTGGCAGAATGTGGCTCCAGACCCAGACACAGTAATGTGGTTGACTCCTGCATTTTGAGGGTAATTAGGGAATAAGGCTAGAGCTGTGGCTTTTAGGTCTGGGGATACCAGTCGCTACACGGGATCCAGGCGTGAACTCTGGAAAGCCATTAAGGGCGCCAAGAGGCAATATCGAGCCAAGTTGGAAGCCCAGGCTAACCACTGGGTTGCCAGTAGACTATGGCAGGGTCTAAATGAGATCATTGGGTGCAAAGAAAAGGCTGGGAATATCAATAACTGTGGTGCTTCTCTTCCTGATGAATTTAACGTATTCTACGCAAGATTCGAACAGGAGAGGAGCATCCCGCTCCCTCCGGATGAACCGGACCTGGTGGCATCAAGATTCATCATCACTGAGGAGGACGTTAGAAGGGCCTTCCTGAAGATAAATCCAAGGAAGGCGATGGGCCCAGATGCCATCCCGGGACGGGTTCTCTGGGCCTGTGCAAGCGAGCTAGCTGGAGTGTTTGCTGACATCTTCAACTGCTCCTTGCTTCAGTCCAAGATCCCCTCGTGTTTTAAGAAGGCAACGATAATCCCAGTGCCGAAGAAGAGCAAGGTGGCATGCCTGAATGACTATTGACCTGTAGCTCTGACATCAGTTGCTATGAAGTGCTTCGAGAGATTGGTTATGGCACACATCAACCACAGCCTACCGGTCAACCTTTGCAATTCGTCTACCGGCAACAGGTCAACGGCAGATGCCATCTCTCTGGCCCTACATTCCTCCTTAGAACACCTGGAGAATAAAGACGCATACATAAGGCTCCTTTTCATTGACTGCAGCTCTGCCTTTAATACCATCATTCCAAATAAACTGATTCCTAAGCTCTGGAACCTGGGCCTTAACACTCAGATCTGCACCTGGATCTTCAACTTCCTCACAGACAGGACCCAGGCTGTAAAAATAGGGGACAAGCTCTCCTCAACAATCGCTCTGAGCACCGGTGCCCCACAAGGCTGTGTACCCAGCCCCCTGCTGTACTCACTGTACACCCATGATTGTGTAGCCAAGTTTCCATCAAACTCAATATATAAGTTTGCTGATGACACAACAATTGTAGGCCGTATCTCGGGTAATGATGAGTTTGAGTACAGAGAGGAAGTTAAGAACCTGGTGGCATGGTGCAAGGAAAATAATCTATCCCTCAACGTCAGCAAGACAAAAGAATTGGTTGTTGACTTCAGAAGGAGTAGCGGACCGCACGACCCAATATACATCAGTGGTGCGCAAGTGGAACAGGTCAAAAGCTTTAAGTTCCTTGGGGTCAATATCACAAATGACCTGACTTGGTCCAACCAAGCAGAGTCCACTGCCAAGAAGGCCCACAAGTGCCTTTACTTCCTGAGAAAACTAAAGAAATTTGGCCTGTCCCCTAAAACCCTCACTAATTTTTATAGATGCACTGTAGAAAGCATTCTTCTAGGGTGCATCACAACCTGGTATGGAAGTTGTCCTGTCCAAGACTGGAAGAAGCTGCAGAAGATCGTGAACACGGCGCAGCACATCACACAAACCAATCTTCCGTCCGTGGACTCACTTTACACCGCACGCTGTCGGAGCAGTGCTGCCAGGATAATCAAGGACATGACCCACCCAGCCAACACACTTTTCGTCCCTCTTCCCTCCGGGTGAAGGCTCAGGAGCTTGAAGACTCGTAAAGCCAGATTTGAGAACAGCTTCTTTCCAACTGTGATAAGACTGCTAAACAGATCCTGACCCGGATCTGGGCCGTACCCTCCAAATATCCGGACCCACATCTCAGTTTTTTTGCACTACCTTACTTTCCATTTTTATATTTTCTATTTCTGATTTATAATTTAAATTTTTAATATTTACTATTGATGTGTAATCCAGGGAGTGGGAAGTGCAGATTCAAATATCGCTGTGATGATTGTACGTTCTAGTATCAATTGTTTGGCGACAATAACGTATAAAGTATAATAGGTATTAAATGCTGGCATGCACAGCAACCTCCACAACCTGTGAACGAATAAGTAAAACCAATACTGCTGCACAAGAGCATAAAATTGAGGAATCAAAACATGACCACCAACGTTACACACTCAGTGGCCATTTTACTAGGTACATTTGTACATCTGCTCATTATTACAAATATCTAAACATGGCAGCAGCTCAGTGCATAACAGCATGCAGGCATGGTCAGGAGGGTCAGTTACTGCTTAGAGCAAACACTAGAATGGTGAAGAAATGCGATCTAAGTGATTGTTTGTTGGAATGATAGTTGGTGCAAGGCAGGGTGGTTTGAGTATCTCAGAATCTGCTGACGGGTTCTTGCACAACAGTCTCTAGAGGTTACAGAGAACAGTACGAAAAACAAAATAAAAACATTTAGTGAGCGGCAGTTCTGTGGGTGAACTGTTAAGGAGTGACGTCAGAGGAGAATGGCCAGACTGCTTCAAGTTGACAGGAAATTGACAGTAACCCAAATAACCAAGTGCTATAACAGTTAGTGATGCTTGTTCGTACCATTGGACCCAGACCTCTGAGGGTGAGAGAGTGGAACTGCCCCAGGTTTCCCACTTTAAAATCTCTCCTGCACAGGTTTCCTGTCATCATCGAACATGAAGGACAACTACAAAAGTGATATGCAGAAGAGCATCTGTGGACACACAACACGTCAACCTTGAAATGGATGTCCACACTCAGTATCTTATTATGTACTCCTTGTACCTAAGAAAGTGTATGTTACATAATTGTACTGAAAGCAGAATAAAAACGTGAGTTTCCTGGGAAATTTATCAACTTGTTTTCTCCTTGTTTATCGTAGTTGATTCAACTGCTTCCTCCAGCTGATATTAAAATCGTGCACACTTATTGGCCAACTTGAGGCCCCGTGGGCAGTACAACATTGATCTTCAGACTTTAGTCCATTTTGCATGTAGTGATCTTGCATCTTTCTTTTGTACTTCCCTTCAGGATCTCTCTGAGCTCGCCTTGTCTAAGAGATCCATCTTCCTTGTAGAAGTTAACCATCACCCTCCTTTCTCCAGGCTCACACTACCAGTGGGTCAGGCAGCATCTGTGGAGAGGTATGGACTGTCAAAATCTTGGGTTGAGGCCTTTTATCTGGACTGAAAGGTAGACCATTACATATAGGTAGACCATTACTTAGAGCTGATTTCTCCCCCCAATATAATTTTCTCATCTTCACCCCATTACCAATAAAGAACCTATCAATCTCTGCCTTCAATGACTTGGCCTCCTCAACCATTGTGGCAATGAATTCCGAGACTCACCAATCTTTGGGTGAAAAAAATTATCCTCACCTCAGTTTAAAGTGACACCCTTTTATTCTGAGGCTGTGCCCTTGGATATTAGACTCTATTATTAATGGTAACATCGTCTCCACATCCACTCTGTCTAGGCCTTTCAGTATCAGGTAAGTTCCACTGAGATCCTCTCCTAATCCTTCCGAACTTTATTGAATGCAGGCCCTGACAAATAGTGCAAATTTAAAAAAATATATATACTGTCTATAATACTGAGAACATGAACTGCAGAGTTGTTGAAAGTGAATCTGTAGGTTGTGGAATCAGTTCAGAGTTGAGATGAGTGAAGTTCTTCATGCTCGTTGAAGAGCAATAAGTGCACCTGGACTGGGTGGTGTGGGGCCTAAGGCTCCTGTATTTCCTACCCGCTGACAGTAGCAAGAAGAAACAGCCTAGGTGGATGAGATTCTTGGTGACGGATGTTGCTTTCTTGTGGCCGTGCACCTTGTAAATGTGTTTAATGCTGCTTCGCCTGTGATGGATTGGCCTGTATCTACCACTTGGTGTCAAGTTTTCTGCTCCTTGTGTCACTCAGACCCTGATTATCTCCAGCCGAGCACACGTTTTCCCTCATATTTCTCCAACTCAGCAGCCCCGCCTTTTCTGTAACACATTTTATTGACCCAAACCAATAAAAAACAACAAACTTTCTCAGTTCAGATCAAAGGTCCTCGACCTAAAATAACTGTTTCTCTCCACTCAGACGTTGCTTCAGTTACCTGCAGTTTTCTTCTACTTCATGCATTTAGTTCTGAATTAAATATCAGCAATCAGAAGTAATTTAGTTTATAAGTAACCACACAGTGATTTTTAAGAGAACATATCTTTTGTAACTCAGCAACTGAGGGCCAGAAAATAGTGATTTTCTTTTCCCCTGGTCCATGACCAATTTTCCCTCATTTTGCATTCCCCACCAATGCTTCTTTCATTGCCTGTGTACTTGGCACAATCACAAGCCTCTTCTGTCAACTCGTAATTCTGATAGATAGATGATAAAATACCAGTTGTGGAGGCTTTATGTCAGCACCTGATACAATTAATAACTGACAGATGGGTCCAGACTTTGAGGAAGATTGAAGATGCACTTACTGAGTTCCTTTCATCATCTTGGTATATCACAAAGACCTTTACAGCTGTCACGGCTGTCAACTTTGGTTTCGATCAGGTAAGGGGTGCAGAGGAGAATGTTACAGAATAAACTGCCTTTTTTTTCCCTTTTTTCTGCTACGCCTTTTCCTATGTGTTCAGATTATGGTGAGAAACACAGACAAGGTAAAGTGCTTCAAAAGGGAGGTGGGTATTTGTGCACAGCTAACCAGAGCACAGACTGATTCGTTCACTCATGTCAGGTTTTGTATTTCTCTGAACCTCAGTCACATTGATGTTGGGTGGGGACCAAAATAAACTTGCCACAACCTACCAGCACCCTGACAACCCACAAACACCACCACAACCCACCAACACCCCTACAGCCCACCAACATCCACACAACCCACCAACACCCACACAACCCACAAACACCCCCACAACCTACAAACATCCCCACAACCCACCAACACCACCACAACCCACCAACACCCCCACAACCCACAAATACCCCCACAACCCACCAACACCCCTACAACCCACCAACACCACCACAACACAATAACTCATCAACACCCCCACAACCTACCAACATCCCCACAACCCACCAACACCACCACAACCCACAAATACCCCCACAACCCACCAACACCCCTACAACCCACCAAAACCCACAAACATCCCAAAACCCACAAACATCCCAAAACCCACAAACATCCCAAAACCCACAAACACCCCCACAACCTACCAAAATCCACAAACATCCCAAAACCCATAAACACCCCCACAACCCACAAATACCCCCACAACCCACAAATACCCCCACAACCCACAAACACCCCCACAACCCACAAACACCCCCACAACACAATAACTCATCAACACCCCCACAACCTACCAACATCCCCACAACCCACCAACACCACCACAACCCACAAATACCCCCACAACCCACAAATACCCCCACAACCCACAAATACCCCCACAAACATCCCAAAACCCACAAACACCCCCACAACCCACCAAAATCCACAAACATCCCAAAACCCACCAACACCCCCACAACCCACCAACACCCCCACAACACAATAACTCATTAACACCCCCACAACCTACCAACATCCCCACAACCCACCAACACCCCTACAACCCATAAACATCCCCACCACCCACAAACACCCCTACAACACACCAACACCACCACAACCCGCCAACACCACCACAACCCGCCAACACCACCACAACCCGCCAACACCACCACAACCTGCCAACACCACCACAACCTGCCAACACCCCCACAACCCGTCAACACCACCACAACCCGCCAACACCCCCACAACCTGCCAACACCCCCACAACCCGCCAACACCCCCACAACCCGCCAACACCCCCACAACCTGCCAACACCACCACAACCCGCCAACACCACCACAACCCACAAATACCACACAGCCCACCAACACCCCCAAAACCCACAAATACCCCCAAATCCCAACATCACCACAACACACCAACACCCCCACAGCCCACCAACATCTCCACAACCCACCAACTCCCCTACACTCCACAACCCCCCAACACCCCACTGCCCACTAACATCCCCACAACCCACCAACATCCCCACAACCCACCAACATCCCCACAACCCACCAACATCCCCACAACAAACCATCTCCACAACACACCAACACCCGCACAACTCACCAGTTTCTCCACAACCCACCAACATCCCTACAATCCTCTGACAATCCGGCAACCCACATGCACATCCGTATCACCCCAACATGCCCACAACCCCCCAATGAATCCACATCACACCAGCTCCCCCACAAACGACCAACATACCTACAACATGCCATCAGGCTGTTCCTGATTTGAACTGTGTTATGTGGATGAGAGTGATCAATAAAACTGTAGGCACACAAAATTGTGTTTGGATATGAAATTGGATGGGATGTTTGAAGAAAAATAATGAAAGTTGTCAAAGAGCATCAGCAAATGGACTGAGGGAGTAGGCACATTAGCATCCCTTCGTGTTGTATAATTACCATGCTCCACATTAAAATCTGAATCTTTATAGAGTCAAGGTCTTCAGAAGTAGAGAGGATTCTTGATATTTTCTGTTACAGTTCAGAGGGAAATTCAGGCCAGAAGAGAGTGAAGTATGACATTTATCTTGGTGAATATGTAGGGAGGCTTCAGGAAGACCTCATTCAGAGAACTATTGGAATTTTTTTGTGTTGATTCCCATGAGAGTATATTCTTGCCTTAAGACTATTAGACCATGATACACGGGAAACGAATTAGACCATTTCACTCATCTGCTCCAGTATTTCATCATAGCTGATTTATTATCCATCTGAACCTCATTCTCCTGCTTTCTCTCTATAACCTTTGATGTCCTGACTAATGAAGAACCTATCAATCTCCACTATGAACATACACATCTGTCCGTGGCAATGAATTCCACAGATTCACCACCCTCCGGCTAAAGAAATGCCTCCTCATCTCTGTTATAAATGGACATCTCTCTATTCTGAGGCTATGCCCTTTGGTTCTAGACTCCTCCACTATAGGAAACATCCTCTTCACATCCACTCTTATCTAGGCCTTTTAATGTTCCTCTTTTAAACTCCAGCAAGCACAGGCCCAGAGGCATCAAATGCTCCTCATACTTTCATTCCCAGTGTCATTCTCGTGAACCTCTTCTGAACCCTCTCCAATGACATCACATCTTTTCTTAGATAAGGGGCCAATAATTGCTCACAATTCTCCAAGTGCAGTCTGACCAAAGCCTCAGTCAGTCTTGGAGTCAGTGCAGCATTCATTCACAGCATGGGTCAAGGGTGCTGTCCGACAAAAGGCATTGTGGGACATTGCCCAACACGCACTCTCATTTAGAAGAATGATTGACCTCAGTGAAAGATAAGATTCTAAAAGGAGTCACTGAGAAGCAATCCAGGTGGTATATTCCTTGGATATGGATCGAGCCATTTAGTGTTTTCTACTTCAAGAGGCCTGTGAGCTCACATCACAGAGAATTTTCAAGCCCAAGTTGACACAGTAGATCAGCTTGGAGTATTTTGGAGGTCAAAAGCTTTAAGTTCCTCGGGGTCAATATCACAAATGACCTGACTTGGTCGAACCAAGCAGAGTTTGCTGCCAAGAAGGCCCACCAGCGCCTTTACTTCCTGAGAAAGCTAAAGAAATTTGCCCTATCTCCTAAACCCTCACCAATTTTTTATAGATGCACCGTAGAAAGCATTCTTCTGGGGTGAATCATAACCTGGTATGGAAGTTGTCTTGTCCAAGACTGGAAGAAGCTGCAGAAGATTGTGAACATAGCCCAGCACATCACACAAACCAATCTTCCGCCCGTGGACTCACTTTACACTGCACGCTGTCGGAGCAGTGCTGCCAGGGTAATCAAGGACACGACCCACCCAGCCAACACACTTTTTATCCCTCTTCCCTCCGGGAGAAGGCTCAGGAGCTTGAAGACTCATACGGCTAGATTTGGGAACAGCTTCTTTCCAACTGTGATAAGACTGTTGAATGGATCCTGACCCGGATCTGGGCCGTACCTCCAAATATCTGGACCTGCCTCTCAGTTTTTTTGCACTACCTTACTTTCCCTTTTCTATTTTCTATTTATGATTTATGATTTAAATTTTAATATTTACTATCGATCTGTACTCCAGGGACCACGAAGAGCAGAATCAAATATCACTGTGATGATTGTACGCTCTAGTATCAATTGTTTGGCGACAATGAAGTATAAAGTATTGTGATCAGGTCTTGTTACCCTACCATAGGAAGGATGTTTCAAGAGTTTGAGGGGCTGAGTTATTGAGTGAGATTGTACAGGCTAAGACTATATACCCTGGAACATAGAGAAATGGGCTTAGAAAGGGAGAATGCACAGCCTTTTCTCAGGGATGGGGAGTCACGAGCTAGAGAGCGTATATTTAAGGTGAGAGAAGAGAGATGTAATAGGAACTTGAGGGGAAACCATTTTTACACAAAGGGTTGTATGTATGTGGAATAAGCTTCTAGAGGTAGTAGCTAAGACAGGTACAATAACAACTTTTAAAAGACAGTCGTGTGGCTAGACATAGCTCAAATACCATCTATAAATTTGCTGACGATACAACCATTGTTGGTAGAATCTCAGATGGTGATGAGCTGGTGTACAGGAGTGAGATATGCCAACTAGTGGAGTGGTGCTGCAGCAGCAACCTGGCACTCAATGTCAGTAAGACAAAAGAGCTGATTGTGGACTTCAGGAAGGGTAAGACGAAGGAACACGTACCAATCCTCATAGAGGGATCAGAAGTGGAGAGAGTGAGCAGTTTCAAGTTCCTGGGTGTCAAGGTCTCTGAGGACCTAACCTGGTCCCAACATATCGATGCAGTTATAACGGAGGCAAGGCAGCGACTATACTTCATTTGGAGTTTGAAGAAGTTTGGTATGTTAACAAAAACACTCAAAAACTTCTATACATATACTGTGGAGAGCATTCTGACAGGCTGCATCACTGTCTGGTATGGAGGGGCTACTGCACAGGACCGAAAGAAGCTGCAGAAGGTTGGAAATCTAGTCAGCTCCAACTTTGTCATAAGGTGGGTGCTGGGAGCAGACCCAAATGCAAGACACAGACACTGAAGTATTAGGAACAGGACTAGGTGTTTCAGGAAAGCAAGGGAAGTAGGGAAGAAACGATGCTGGACGAGATTAGGATATAGGGCCTGTGCTAAGACTAGACTAGGAAAGTGGGACCTGGACAAAGAACTAGGAACTTGGAACCTGGACAAGGACTCCAAGCCAGAGACAGGACAGGGACCCGGAACCTGGGTCTTGACTTGGGCTCGGACTCCGGATCTAGGCGAGGGCAAGACATGGCAAGGCAATAGGACTGGATGTGGTTGCAGAACGTGGGACCAGAACTGGATGAGGACACGAAGCTCAGACTTGGTCTTGGGAGACAGGAATGCAAAACACAGAGCCTTGGTCTTAGGAGACAGGAACGCAGAACACGGAGCCGGGACCCCTCCTTAGGAACAGGATGTAGGGCTGGGACTCATACACAGAACGCTGAACACGATGAGACAGTCCCCAACACAAGGTAGCAGAAAACGGCTGGACCTACCTAGCAAAGGCATGGACACAGAGATAGTTCCCTACACAAGGTAGCGGCAAACAGCCAGACCTACCTAGCAAAGGCATGGACACAGAGACAGTTCCCAACTTAAGGTAGCAGCAAACGGCCTGACCTACCTAGCAAAGGCGAGGACACAAAGAGGCAGTTCCAAACAATGTAAGACAGTTCCTTATCTAGACACAGCAAAGCTCCAGTCTTGCTCCGGCGGTAGAACTTGACAGCGATACAGGTGAGGACAAGGCTTAGGCTTAGGTTTAGGCTTAGGCTTAGGCTTAGGCTTAGGCTTAGGCTTAGGCTTCAGGAGGAAGGGGAAGGGAAGGGAACAGTCCAGCAAATGAAGCCGAACCCAGGAGCTATTTATGTAGCCAGCCCGAAATGAGAATCAGGTGCCTCAATTAGAGCACCCAACAGAACAAGGGAAAACCAGAAAACCTGGAATAAGGAACGATGGACTGGACCATGAACTGGAATGCAGATTTCACGGACCAGACCATGACAATCTTGGGCACAAGCCTACAAAGTAGCCAGGACATCTTCAGGGAGCGCTGTCTCAGAAAGGCAGCATCCATTGTTAAAAACCTCCAGCACCCAAGGCATGCCTTTTTCTCACTGTTACCTTCAGGTAGGAGGTACAGAAGCCTGAAGGCACACCCTCAGTGATTTTGGAACAGCTTCTTCCCCTCTGCCATCCGATTCCTAAATGGACATTGAACCCTTGGACACTACCTCACTTTTTTAATATACAGTATTCTTTTTTTTGCACAATTTTTAATCTATTCAATATACATATACATTAATTGATTTACTTATTTATTATTCTTCTTCTATATTATGTATTGCATTGAACTGCTGCTGGTAAGTTAACAAATTTCACGATACATGCTGGTGATAATAAACCTGATTCTGATCCTGGCAGTTGGGCAGGTACAGTACAGTGCACAATCCTTAGGCACATATATATACAGTAGCTAGGGTGCCTGAGACTTTTGCACAGTACTGTAGTAATTTTATGTATTGCACTCTACTGCTTCCGCAAAGAAAACTAATTTCATGATATGTGTAAGTGATGATAAACCTGATTCTGAAACGGGTCTCCACTGTGGTCTGAGAGTGGGAAGGGAGCAGGGAGAGGGGAGTCATGGTTGAGAAAAGGGGAAGGGAGAGAAGGGAAGCACCAGAGAGACATTCTGTAATGATCAATAAACCAGTTGTCTGGAATCAAATGACCTTGCCTGGTGTCTCAGGACTGGGTGTGTCTGCACCCGCACACCCCCCCACCCCTCGTGCTCCTTCTCTGCCTTCTGTCCCACACCCCTCCCAAAGCACCCCACCTTCACCATTTCCAATGCCTTTGCTTCCGCCAGATTTACAAACTCGCTCTCTGCTCCGCGTTGACAAACACAGCACTGTACAAAAGTCTCAGACACCCTAGCTATATAGTATATATACAACTATTATTGGCAGAATTTCAGATGGTGACGCGGGGGCGTAAAGGAACAAGATATACCAGTCAGTTGAGTGGTGTCACAGCAATAGCCTTGCACTCAATGTCAGCAAGACCAAAGAACGGATTGTGGATGGCAGAAAGGGGAAGATGTGTGAACACACATAGAGAGATCAGAAGTGGAAAGGGAGAGCAATTTCAAGTTCCTGGGTGTTAGCCTCTCTGAGGATCTACCCTGGGCCCAACATATCAATACAGCTACAAAGAAAGCACTGCAGTACATATATTTTATAAGCAGTTTGAAGAGATTCAGTATGCCACCATAGACGCTGACAAATAGATGTACCTTGGAGGACATTCTAATTGGCTGTGTCACTGTCTGAAAAGGAGGAGGGGTGTCTACTGCATGGGATCAAAGCAAGCTGCAGGGAGTTGTAAATTTAGTCAGCTCCACCATGGGCACTAGCCTCCTTAGTATGCAGGACATCTTCAAAAAGCAATGCGTCAGAAAGGCGGCATTCATCATTAAGGACCCCCATCACCCAACTCATGTCCTGTTCTCATTGCTATCATCAGGAAGGAGGTACAAGAGCCTGAAGGCACACACTCAATGATTCAGGAACAGCTTCTTCCCCTCTGACATCCGATTACTGAAGTACTTTTTTATTTACAATTTTGTACTACTTATTTAATTTAACTATTTAATCTATATATACGTATCGTAATTCACATTTTTCTCTATTATTATGTATTTCGTTGTACTGCTGGTGCAAAGGCAACAAACTCAGTGACATATGCTGGTGATATGAAACCTGATTCTGAGACGGATAAGGACAGGAAAGGTTCAGAGGGATATGGGCCAATGTGGGCAAATGGGACTAGCTTGGATGTGGCATTTTGGTCAGCACGGAGCAGGAGGAACGAATGGCCTATTTCTGTGCTGTGTGACTCTATGTCTCCAAGGGGCCAGGTCAGCCACATTGCTGATGGATGGAGAAACCGAGTCGTCAATTCTCACTTATAATCCTTGTATAGGTGTTATCAAATATAAGAATCAAATAGAGTAGGTAATGTATAATTTATATGTCAGAGCTGGTGCATACAATATTTCTATCTCTGTGATTCACTTCCATTGAATAAAATTAATTGAAGAGTAGTGAAAGCATGTTGCAACTAATCCATCACACATACAGGCTCCCGTGGTACCTGCTTAGGCAGCAGGCAACACAGCAGGGCAGGTCATATTTCTGTTCCAATGCTCCTCACTGCTTCCTTCGGCCAAAGTGATGAAGAACTGCTGAATCAGGACCCTCCCCCTTCCCCTCCTCTTGCAGCCGTGTCCCTCAGAGCATTGCGTAGTGAACACAGGACCTGCTTCAGAGATTTTGATGCTCCAGTCTGAATCCAGATTGGGACACAAAGTCAATGTCACTGGCACCGGCCAGGACTATTCAATGTCCAAGTGAGAATGAAAGAACCCCAGGCAACAACAAGAGAAAGACATTCAGAACGGAGGTGAGGAGGTACTTCATCAGCCAGAAGGTGGCTAATCTGTGGTGTTCATTGTGGAAGACAAGATATCAGGAATATTGAAAGCAGACATTGATAGGTTCTAAATTAGCACAGGTGTTAACAGTTAAAAGGAGAAGGCAGGAGAACATGGTTGAGAGGGATAATAAATTGGTCATGACAGAATTTTGGAGCTGACATAACTCTGCTGCTGCATCTTACAGTGTTCAGACTGGATGAGTACTTGGCAGTGGCATAACCTACATTAGTCAATCAGCAGACTGCTTATCTGCAGGGTTATTATTAAGGCATCCGTAAGTCTTGCGAGACCATGGATCTGCACCTGGAAAGTCTTCACTCTCCAGGGTGCAGGCCTGGGCAAGGTTGTATGGAAGACCCGCAGTTGCCCATGCTGCAAGTCTCCCCTCTCCGCGACATTGATGTTGTCCAAGGGAAGGGCAAGGGCCAATATAGCTTGGCACCAGTGTCGTCACGGAATACTGTGTGGTTAAGTGCCTTGCTCAAGGACACAACACGCTGCCTCAGCTGGGGCTCGAACTCACAACCTTCAGGTCACTAGTCGAATGCCTTAACCACTTGGCCACATGTCCATGTGCAGGATACGGCAAGAATATACGGCTAACACCAGTACATAACCCAGACAGCTGCCAGGTCAGGACTGCAAAAGCGAAGGGGTGATGGAGTTTGGAGGAACGAGGGAAAGCAAATGGGGGGCAGAAAGGGAATGGTTAAACAGAATTACAAGAAATCAGTGTTTGTGCTATCTCATTGGAAATAACCCAGGAGGAATGTGAGGTCCCATTGCTTTATACCCTACTGAGCCCTCTCGATCTGTTCAAGACCCACATGATCCTCCCTTTGGTTCCTCTCCTCAACTCCTTGGCTGCATTCATCATCTCCCTCTCCAATCAGACTCCAGGTTCTTCAGTCCTCAGTCACTCTCCTAATGTATCCCATATTTTTCAGTCCTCAGTCACCGTCACCCATCGTACCTCAGATTCTTCAGTCCTCAGTCACTGTCACCCATCGTATCCCAGATTCTTCATTCCTCAGTCACTCTCCCATCGTATCCCAGATTCTTCAGTCCTTAGTCACCGTTACCCATTGTATCCCAGATTCTTCAGTCCTTAGTCACCGTTACCCATTGTATCCCAGATTCTTCAGTCCTTAGTCACCGTTACCCATTGTATCCCAGATTCTTCAGTCCTCAGTCACCGTCACCCATCGTATCCCAGACTCTTCATTCCTCAGTCACTCTCCCATCGTATCCCAGATTCTTCAGTCCTCAGTCACCGTTACCCATCGTATCCCAGATTCTTCATTCCTCAGTCACTCTCCCATCGTATCCCAGATTCTTCAGTCCTTAGTCACCGTTACCCATCATATCCCAGATTCTTCATTCCTCAGTCACTCTCCCATCGTATGCCAGATTCTTCAGTCCTCAGTCACCGTTACCCATTGTATCCTAGATTCTTCATTCCTCAGTCACTCTCCCATCGTATCCCAGATTCTTCAGCCCTCAGTCACCGTTACCCATCGTATCCCAGATTCTTCATTCCTCAGTCACTGTCTCCCATCATATCCCAGATTCTTCAGTCCTGTGTCACTCTCACCCATCACTTCCGAGCTTCTTATATCTTTCTCAATCTTCCCAGTGCCCACCTGCCCATCTTCCCCATCTACACTGGATTCTCCTATCTTCCACCAGGTCTTGCTCCAGCCCCTCTCCCTACTCTGATACCGGCTTCTTCACTTTCTTTCTGTCTTGATGAAGGCGCTCTACCTGAAATGTCAGCTGACCATTTAAATCCATTGACTGTTTATTCTTTTCCATGGATGATGCCTGAACTACCGCGTTCCTCCAGCATTTTGTGAGTGTTGCTTTGGATTTCCAGCACCTTAAGCATCTCTTTGGTTCATGATTTTCTGCTGTGATGTCCTTTCAAGGGACGTAGAAGTTTAAATCTTCCCTTTGATAGGTGTGATTTCGGCTTTCTGTCTCTTTGGCCATGTACTCACCCAGTCGGGCTACCACATTCATGTATGTAGCTCGTCCTCCTGCACCCTCCTCCCACCTTTCTATTCTGGTGTCTTTCCCATTCCTTTCTAATCCTGAGGAAGGGGCTCAGCTTGAAACATTGACTGGTCAGTTCCATAGCTGCTGCATTTCCTGGTGAGTTCCTACAGCAGTTTGCATATTGGGCCACAAATTATTGTGTCAGCTGCAAACTTATGGACTCCCCTGACATATTTGCATCCAGATCATTTATATATACCACAAAAATAGCAGAGGTCCCAGTATATATTCCAGAGGAATGCTACTCGGGACAGAATGAGACTCATTGACTACTAACCTCTGTCCTCTCTTGGTTCATCAATGAAGAATGGAATTATAGTTAATGGTCTTCAGCAAGCATGAAAACTCAAGACACTCTGATGGTTTATGACAGTGTTGAAGTTTTAATACTGAGTGTAAGTTGAAGTCTTAATACTGAGTGTAAATATAGCAGTGCTGCTCTGATAAGATCAAAACAGTTCCAATACCAAATCCACTTGTAAACATGGCAGCTGCTGGTTAATATGAGATGACAAAAGATATTTATTCATTGAGAAACAGAACCCTTTTGATTTTGGGCAACTTAAGAACAGATGCGCATGTAATTTCTGCCAGATTGGACACTTACCGACAGAACCACTCCATGACAGATCTCATAAAAACCAGGGTGTAACGTTGAGGCTTTATAAAGCACTGTTGAGGCCTCACTTGGAGTACTGTGAGCAGCTTTGGGCCGCTTATCTTAGAAAGGATGTGCTGACACTCGAGAGTGTTCAAAGGAAGTTCACAAAAATGATTCCAAGATTGAATGGCTTGTTTTATGAAGAGCGCTTGATGGCTCTGGGTCTGTATTCACTAGAATTCAGAAGAACGACCTCGTTGAAACCTATTGAATGTTGAAAGGCCTCAATAGGGTGGATTATACTTCCTATGGTGAGGGAGTCTAAGACCAGGGGACACAGCCTCAGAATAGAACTGTCCTTTTAGAATGGAGATGAGTAGAAATTTCTTTGGCCAGAGAGTGACGAATCTGTGGAATTCATTGGCCACAGGCGGCTGTGGAGGCCAAGTCTTTATGTATATTTAAGGCAGAAGTTGATAGATTTTTGATTGGTCAGATCATGAAGGGATACAGGGAGAAGGCAGGAGACTGGGGCGGAGAAGGAAATTGGATCAGTCATGATGAAATGGCTGAGCAGACTCGATGGGCCAAATGGCCTAACTCTCCTATATCTTATGGTCTTATCACATCTGTCATGCAGCTGGCCTTGACACACCTAGAAAACAATGACATTTATGGCAGGATGCTGCTTCTGGGTTTCAGTTCACCATTCAACACTATTGTCCCGCAGACCCTGGTGAACAAACTCCTTCTCCTTGGTCTAAATAGGCCCCTGTGCAACTGGGTGTTGGACCTCCTAAACAACAGACCTAAACCACTCTCCCTCCCCATCATCCCCAACACGGGTGCCTCCCCCCACCCCCCGGGCTGTGTGCTGAGCCCGTTGCTGTACACTCTGCTCACACACGACGGCACGGACAAACACCCGAGTGATCACATTGTCACGTTCACTGATGACACCAGAGTGGTGAGGCTCATCACCAACAATGACGAGGCAGCCAACACAGAGGAGGTGGAAGAGCTCGAGGCCTGGTGCCAGGCAAATAACCTCTTCCTCAACGTCAACAAGACAAAGGAGATGGTTACTGACTTCAGGAGAACTCGCACCATTCCCGCCCCTCTTTACATCGGTGCACAGCAGTGGAAACTGTGAGCAGTTTCAAATCCCTGGGAGTGCACATCTCACACAACCTCCCAAGGTCCCAGAGCACATCCGACACAATTAGGAAAGCTCACCAAAGCCTCTATTTTCTGAGGAGGCTGAAGGGAGCTGGACTATGCACATCTAGTCCTTCTACAGATGCACAGTAGAGAGCATCCTAACAAGCTACATCTCTGCATGTTACAGAAACTGCACAATGGTGGACAGGAAGGCTCTGCAAAGGGTAATCAAAACTGTCCCACACATCACCAGCCCCAGCACCAACCTACCCACATTCAAGGACAAGAAAGGAGCCGGAAAAGGGCCAGTAGCATCATGAAGGATCCCACCCACCCTGACCATGAAGTACTTGTCCCACTCCCATCAGGGAGGAGGCTACATAGAATCCACACCAGGACCACCAGGCACAAAAACAGTTACTGTTCCCAAGGAGTAAGGCTGATCAACACCTCTACCCACTAACCCACCCGTCTGCACCTCCAACTATCTCTTCTCTATCATTTCCTGTCACCTCACGTACAAACACCACTGTGCTTACCGTCGGTTGTAGACATATAACCAATCTCTCTGTGAAAATCTGTCTGGAAGGAAAAAAACCCCGGTTTGAATGTTGTATGAAAAAGGAGCAACATACAGTCTGCTCCAGGAACTCAGCAGGTGAAGCAGTGGGGTTAGGGAGGGGTGACAGGGTGTTGGGTTGTGGAATGATGTTTCCTCATTAGTTAAGTCTTGCTGATTCACAGTCCTATTTGTGACACTCTTCTCTCAGGTTAGCCTAGCCTATCCTCCAACCTGATGACATGAACAATAACTTCTGGTAATTTCTCTGCCCTCTCTCCTTCTCTCTTTTTTTCATTCCTTATTCTAGTTCCTCTCACACCCCTTCTCATTTCCTCACCTGCCTGGTACGGGAACACCAATGCCTTTGAAGGGAAAATCCGACAAAAGGTAGTGGATTCGGCCCAGTGCATCATGGGTAAAGCCCTCCCAACCATTGAGCACATCTACATGAAACACTGTCATAGGAAAGCAGCATCCAGCATCAGAGATCCCCCCCACCCAGGCCATGCTCTCTTCTTGCTGCTGCCATCAGGTAGAAAGTGCAGGTACCTCAGGACT
Source organism: Mobula hypostoma (assembly GCF_963921235.1). Lineage (NCBI taxonomy): Eukaryota > Metazoa > Chordata > Chondrichthyes > Myliobatiformes > Myliobatidae > Mobula > Mobula hypostoma. The sequence continues at coordinate 105,102,559 of NC_086104.1, forward strand.
CACACCACCAGGTTTGAAGAACAGTTACTACCCCTCAACCATCAGGCTCTTGAACAAAAGGGGACAACCACACTCATCTATTAAGATGTTCCTGCAACCAGTGATCTCACTTTAAGGACTTTTTATCTTTCTCATGCTCTCGTTATTTATTGCTATTAATTTATAGTTGAATTGCAAAACCTCGTTGTCTTCTATGTTCTTGCTCTTTCATTGATCCTGTTTACAGTTACTATTCTATAGATTTGCTGAGTATGCCCGCAGGAAAAAGAACCTCAGGGTTGTATCTGGTGACATATATGTACTCTGATAATAAATTTTCCTTTGAACTTTGAACCTGCCTGTCATCTCCCTCTGGTGTTCCTACTCCTTCCCTTTCTCCCTTGGTCCACTCACCTTTTTCGTCAGTGCTTTACTTTTTCCAGCTCCCAGGTTCTCAATCATCCCTCCCCTTCCCCACCCATCTATCTTCCCCCTCACCCAGCTTCACCTATCACCTGCCAGATTATACTCCTTCCACACCCCCCTCCCACCACTGGCTGCCTCCTCCCTTCCTTTCCAGACCTGATTCAGTGTGTCCGCTCAAAATGTCGCCAGTTTGTCCCTCAGCAGCTGAGTTCTAGCTCTTTTGTGTGTGGGTTGTCTGTCCTATCACCGCATAGCTTATGATTCTGTGAACTAAACTCTCACTGCTGACACCTCGGTGCACAAGCCAGGCGCACAAAGCAGAGCTTCTGACTTTCTAACTTATGGTTTGAACTTAAGCTTGACCACATAACTGAACAGATGCTTCATTCTCTCTTGGAAGAGTTTATTACGTGTACATGTGCATGTATATATGACAATAAATAATTGTGAGTGTTCATTCATTTATCCTGCTTGTTAAATATTGTGCTGCAGCCAAAACAGATTTCAGAATCAGATTCAGGTTTGTTATCACTGACACCTGTCGTGAAATTTGTCCCTTTGAGGCTTATGTCAGTGAATCAAATCCAATTCTTATTTAGAAGGTAAAAATTACATATCCACCCTGTTTTCCTCACAGTTAGCTTTACTATTTTTATTAAGATTAGGACGATTTGAAGGCTTGGCTGGAAGTGCAGGCTGAAGACGAGGGAGATACAAACTGGTGTGCAGCACTACGTCGAGAAGCAGGAAGTGTTTAAATCTAAGTTGCTGGTGAACGCAGCAGGCCTGGCAGCATCTCTAGGAAGAGGCACAGTCGACGCTTCAGGCCGAGACCTTTCGTCCTGAAACATCGACTGTACCTCTTCCTAGAGATGCTGCCTGGCCTGCTGCGTTCATCAGCAACTTTGATGTGTGTTGCTTGAATTTCCAGCATCTGCAGAATTCCTCATGTTTAAGTGTTTAAATCTGATACTTTAATTTCGGGGATGCCTATTATGAATATTTATAATGGGAAAGGTAGAACACAGTCAAACCCGTAGTCTGACGAATCACCAAGATTAGGAAATACTTCAATAGCAGCCGACCCTGACTCCCATCACTGCCTGATGGGTGTTGAGCATCTTCATTCACTTCGATACACTCTGAGATTAGAAACCAAGGATGGTGTGCTGGTGGCTACAGAAGCAACAAGGGATCGTGACTGATGGGAAACAGAGTTGTAAGCTGACCATGTTCGTCGGTGGTACTGTAAGTCAAACAGTTCATTACCACCCACAACCCCACCCAGCCCCCAGCCCCAGCTTCTGAATCCACAAGTCAGCAGGCGAGCCAGAGACTTGACTGGCATAAGTCAGCCCAGAGCTGAAAGGGGCCAGTCAGTCCTACAGCAACTGAAAATGAGTAAAAGCAAAGTACCTCATTGCGTTGAGGATGCTCAGGGGCTGCGGCCACTCGTGTGAGGCTGCTCCTGAATCTCTCAGCGGAGGGCAGTGAGTAGCCAGAGACGTATAGTCCACCCCAACAACTGGAATGGAAGCCTGCTGCTGCCACAAGGAGGCAGCGCCTGCAGGAGGAACATAATGCTATTCTCCTCGTTTCAGTGCAAGTAGCACTTCATTGATCTCACTGGTTCAGCCAAAGTGTGAACTGCAAATTTACTTACAATTTGCTGATCACATCACCTGCCATTCTCCCCACCAACCCACAAACTCTTAGAGCTGGTCCTCACGTCAGCCGCACCTACCTACCTCGCACGTTCAGCACTAAGGTGAGTGAAGTTGTCCACTCTGGTTCAAAAGCACAAATGGCTGAAGGGTAATAACAGTTCCTGAACCTGCTGGTGTGGGACCTAAAGCTCCTGGAGCTCCTTTCTGATGGCAGCAGTGAAAAGAAAGCATGGCCTGGATAATGCAGCTTTTGTGGTGTTGCTCCTGGTAAATGTGCTCAGTGATGGAGAGGGCTTCATCTGTATTGGACTGGGTTTTATCCACCACTGAATCTACCTTTATCGGGCAAAAATCTGATGCTATTCCATAGAAACCATAGAAACCATAGAAACTACAGCACAGAAACAGGCCTTTTGGCCCTTCTTGGCTGTGCTGAACCATTTTCTGCCTAGTCCCACTGACCTGCACACGGACCATATCCCTCCATACACCTCCCATCCATGTATCTGTCCAATTTATTCTTAAATGTTACAAAAGAACCCGCATTTACCACCTCGTCTGGCAGCTCATTCCATACTCCCACCACTCTCTGTGTGAAGAAGCCCCCACTAATGTTCCCTTTAAACTTTTCCCCCCTCACCCTTAACCCATGTCCTCTGGTTTCTTTCTCCCCTTGCCTCAGTGGAAAAAGCCTGCTTGCATTTACTCTATCTATACCCATCATAATTTTATATACCTCTATCAAATCTCCCCTCATTCTTCTACGCTCCAGGGAATAAAGTCCTAACCTATTCAACCTTTCTCTGTAACTGAGGTTCTCAAGTCCCGGCAACATCCTTGTAAACCTTCTCTGCACTCTTTCAACCTTACTTATATCCTTCCTGTAATTTGGTGACCAAAACTGAACACAATACTCCAGATTCGGCCTCACCAATGCCTTATACAACCTCATCATAACATTCCAGCTCTTATATTCAATACTTCGATTAATAAAGGCCAATGTACCAAAAGCTCTCTTTACGACCCTATCTACCTGTGATGACACTTTTAGGGAATTTTGTATCTGTATTCCCAGATCCCTCTGTTCCACTGCACTCCTCAGTGCCTTACCATTAACCCTGTATGTTCTACATTGGTTTGTCCTTCCAACGTGCAATACCTCACACTTGTCAGTATTAAACTCCATCTGCCATTTTTCAGCCCATTTTTCCAGCTGGTCCAAGTCCCTCTGCAGGCTCTGAAAACCTTCCTCACTGTCTACTACACCTCCAATCTTTGTATCATCAGCAAACTTGCTGATCCAACTTACCACATTATCATCCAGATCATTGATATAGATGACAAATAACAATACCCAGCACTGATCCCTGTGGCACACCACCAGTCACAGGCCTCCACTCAGAGAAGCAATTCTCTACCACCACTCTCTGGCTTCTTCCATCGAGCCAATGTCTAATCCAATTTACCACCTCTCCATGTATACCTAGCACTGTATTTTCCTAACTAACCTCCCATGCGGGACCTTGTCAAAGGCCTTACTGAAGTCCATGTAGACAATATCCACTGCCTTCCCTTCATCCACTTTCCTGGTAACCTCCTCGAAAAACTCCAACAGATTGGTCAAACATGACCTACCACGCACAAAGCCATGTTGACTCTCCCTAATAAGCCCCTGTCTATCCAAATGCTTGTAGATTCTGTCTCTTAGTACTTCCTCCAATAACTTACCTACTACTGACGTTAAACTCACCGGCCTATAATTTCCTGGATTACTTTTTGATCCTTTTATAAACAACGGAACAACATGAGCCACTCTCCAATCCTCCGGCACTTCACCCGTAGACAGCGACATTTTAGATATTTCTGCCAGGGCCCCCACAATTTCAACACTAGTCTCCTTCAAGGTCCGAGGGAACACTCTGTCAGGTCCTGGGGATTTATCCACTTTAATTTTCCTCAAGACAGCAAGCACCTCCTCCTTTTTAATCTGTACAGTTTCCATGGTCTCACTACTTGATTCCCTCAATTCCATAGATTTCATGCCAGCTTCCTTAGTAAATACAGATGCAAAAAACCTATTTAAGATCTCCCCCATTTCCTTTGGTTCCGCACAAAGCCGACCACTCTGATCTTCAAGAGGACCAATTTTATCCCTTACAATCCTTTTGCTCTTAATATACTTGTAAAAGCTCTTTGGATTATCCTTCACTTTGACTGCCAAGGCAACCTCATGTCTTCTTTTAGCCCTCCTGATTTCTTTCTTAAGTATTTTCTTGCACTTCTTATACTCCTCAAGCACCTGATTTACCCCCTGTTTCCTATACATTTCATACAACTCCCTCTTCTTCTTTATCAGAGTTGCAATATCCCTTGAGAACCAAGGTTCCTTATTCCTATTCAATTTGCCTTTAATCCTGACAGGAACATACAAACTCTGCACTCTCAAAATTTCCCCTTTGAAGGCTTCCCACCTACCAATCACATCTTTGCCAGAGAACAACCTGTCCCAATCCATGCTTTTTAGATCCTTTCTCATTTCTTCAAATTTGGCCTTCTTCCAGTTCAGAACCTCAACCCTAGGACCAGATCTATCCTTGTCCATGATCAAATTGAAACTAATGGTGTTATGATCACTGGAACCAAAGTGCTCCCCTACACAGACTTCCGTCACTTGCCCTAATTAGTTACCTAACAGGAGATCCAATACTGCATCCCCTCTAGTTGGTCCCTCTATATATTGATTTAGAAAACTTTCCTGAACATATTTTACAAACTCTAAACCATCTAGACCCCTAACAGTATGGGAGTCCCAATCAATGTATGGAAAATTAAAATCCCCTACCACCACAACTTTATGTTTCCTGCAGTTACCTGCTATCTCTCTGCAGATTTGCTCTTCCAAGTCTCGTTGACTATTGGGTGGTCTGTAATACAATCCCACTAATATGGCCATACCTTTCCTGTTTCTCAGCTCCACCCATAAGGACTCAGTAGACAGGCCCTCTAATCTGTCCTGCCTGAGCACTGCTGTAATATTTTCCCTAACAAACAATGCTACTCCCCCACCTTTCATTCCTCTGCCTCGATCACATCTGAAACATCGGAACCCTGGAATATTAAGCTGCCAGTCCTGCCCCTCCTGTAGCCAAGTTTCACTAATTGCTACAACGTCATAATTCCACGTGTCAATCCACGCCCTCAACTCATTCGCCTGCCCCGCAATACTCCTAGTATTGAAATATATACACCTCAGAAGATTTTTACCACCACTCACAACCTTTCTATCAGCGGATTTGCTTAAATCTTCAACATCATTTATTTTCACCCCAGCCACGCTGTCAGCTCTGGCACTCTGGTTCCCATCCCCCTGCAAATCTAGTTTAAAGCCTCCCCACTAGCACCAACAAACCTCCCTGAAAGGATGTTCAGCCTCATCTCTGGGCAATGTCATGCTTCTCTCTGATAAACATCCTTACAATCTTTCCATCACTGCGGGACCTGGCCAGGAAATTAGCTGAGCAGAAATAATTGGAAAGCGGGGATGCACTCGGCAAGTTGTGATGACAGATTCCCACAAGGATTCGTGTTAGCTCTGTATCAATTCATTTACATGGCTGAGAAGATAATCAACCATACAAAGGTAGTTGGCACTATGGGTTACAAAGAGTAATTAATAGCTTAAGTGACAGGGAGATACTGGGACAATTTCATGTACACAGGGAGACATGTGAGGCGGGTGAATTGGTAAGGTGGTTTGGTTCCATGTACTGAGATAGAGTGAAAACCTTTGTATTGCATGCCGACCAGACAGATCATGTCATCACATCAGTGCATTGAGGGAGTACAAGAGAATGCAGAATCCCACCGCTGTCTGTTGTCAGCGGTGCCGACGCAGGCTCCTCCTAGTCTCCATCCAGCTAATGGGAGTCACCTGGCACTCATCACCTGCAGCCTATTTAAACCCACCACTCATCCACAGTCCTTGTTCACCCATTGAACCAGCCAGCCTCATCCAGTTGCTCTAAATCTCTACTGCTCTGCCTTTGGGTCAAGCTTCCTCTACATTTCCTGACAGGATGGGCAAACCCTCGATTGACCCAGCTGAGTGTGTTCATCTAAAGGACATCATCCTTTGACAGAAGCAAACTGTCCAGAAACAGCAGGAAACCATTGACCACTCTCTTCCAACTCTCCATCTCGATATAGCAATCCCGTGACTGTCAGCCACCTCCCTGCAAACCCCAGATTCAGGTGGCCAAAACCTTCAAAGGATTCCCAGCCTGATGCCACAAGTTCCTGTCCTAGTACGTCATGCATTTCGAGCTCCAGTCTATCGACCGAGCCAAGATCGCCTTTGTCATCTCTCTCTTGACAGAGTGAGCTGTGACCTGGCTGCTGCTAACTAAAGCCATCATGTGAAGTTACCACTGAGATGTGCCGGGTTTTCGGCCATCCAGGAAAGCAAGGGGGCAGCGGATCAAATACTTCCCCTGCGTTAAGCGTCACACTCAGTGCTAGGTTGCACCGCAGAATTCAGGACTCTCACAGTGGAGTGCAGCTGGGACACAACACTGCTGGCCCATTATCATCCACAAAAGCTTCATCATTCTGGCCCTCTGAATTGACAAGCATCTTATGGAATGACCCTCTAAATCATCAGCCAGACCCTCAGTTCCATTCCCAGAACCATTTCAGACTGCAGGACCCTCATCATCAATGCCTCCAGAATGGGAGATAGGGAGAGCTTCCATAACCTCCCCAAGAGCTTGAGTTTCAGTGATGCCTTTCAGACTATCCAATAGTCCAGCCGTTTTCCGAGCCTTCATAAACAAGATCCTCTGAGACATATTACACAGCTATATATTCATCTATCTCAGCGATATCCTCACCCTCTCCAAGGATCCCCAAGACCATGTCTACAACGTCCATTCCATCCTTCAGCTCCTCCCCAAAAACCAACTGCGCTGCAAATTAGAAAACTTCCATTTCCATACCTCAGACATTTCCTGCACCCCCTCAAACAACTACTGTGCATCTTGGGGTTCTTGAATTTCTACTGCCATTTCATCAGAAACTACACCCAGATCACTGCTCCTCTCACCTCCCTCTCCAGGTCACCTTCCTCATGGATAACCTGGTCTGCTACCACGCTTTCAAGGAGCTCAAGAGATGTCTCACCACCTCTCCCACTTTCCATCACCTCAACACCTCCGGATTGTTTACGATCTGACATGGGCCATCCTCTCCCAGCAAGGACTGGATGGCAAGACACACCCTTGTGTCTTCTCCTTGCACGAGTTCAACTCAGTGCCTTTATGGAGTAAGAGACGGGGAGCTACTCGCCAATAAATGGGCCTTGGAGGAATGGGTACATCGGCTACTGGGAAGCACCAAGCCCTTCCTGATCTGGCTGGCCACCGGAACCTCATATCCAGACATCAAACCTGCCAACTCAACATACATCAGTCTCCCTGAGCCCTCTTCTTCGAACGATTCAACTTCAGCCTCTCCTACCAACCTGGCTCCAAGTACATGAAGGTGGATGACCTGTCACGACGATTTGACCCAGATGAAACTGAAAATGACCCCCAGTCCATTATTTCAGCCTCTCAGGCCCTCTCTCCAATCAACTGGGACCTTGAGAAGCAGATCTTCCAGGCCTTACAGAGCCGGATCCTGCTCCAGCCAACCCACCTGACAACTGCATATATGTGGTGGTGGCCATGTACTCTGAGGCATTCATGTGGACCCACTCCTCATCCCTCTCTGGCCACCCAGGTGCATGATGGACTCTGGATTTTCTGCCACACCAGTTCTGGTGGCTCACCATAATTGCAGATGTACTTCGGTTTGTTACTATCTGCCCTCAGTGTGCCTAGTCCAATTCCTCCAACTGGTGGCCTGCTGGGCTCCTGTGGCCCCTACCAGTCACTCAACACCTGTGGTCCCACATCACCATGAATTTCATCATGGGTTTGCCACCTTTCAATGGGACTATTGTGATCATGACAGTGGACCGGTTCTCCACCATGTACTTCACCTCCATAGCTTCCTTCAGGGCATTGTGTCAGACCAGGGCCCACAATTCATCTCCTGCTTCTGGCACCCCTTCTGCTTCCTCCTCCACACCTCAGTGAGTTTGTCCTCTGGCTGTCATTCACAGACCAATGGTCAGTCATAAAATCAGCAAGAGAAGAGGTTTCTGCGATGTTTCACTGCCTCTAATCCGTTCACATGGAAGAATTATCTGCTCTGGGGGAAGCTGTCTCACAATCCACCACCTCCTCTGCCACAGGCATGTCACACTTTTAAGGCTTTCATGGCTACCAATCCCCACTGTTCCCCACAGAGGAGCCAGCGAAGGAGACCCTGTCCGCCAGGACCCTGCTTTGCCAAAACCAGAATGCTCAGAAGAGGGCAAAAGGCCATCCTAGCTGCCAACCACCCATACCATTGCCAGACTAACCATCATCGGTGCTCAGGCAGATTCCTCCTGCCTGGAGACCGTGACTGGCTGACGACCCAAGATCTGTTCCATCGCAACAACTCCCACAAGTTCTCACCCTGGATCATTGGTCCTGTCAAGATTACCCATCACACCAATCCAGTCACTTACCATCACTGTCCCTCAGGATTACACCGTTCCACGTGTCCTACCTCAAGCCTGTTGCCATGGACCATTGATCTCACCTGAGCCTGTACCTCCAGAACCTAGGATGGTGGAGGGTGATCCAGTGTACACGGTTCACCAGATGATGGATTCATGTCATCGTGGATGAACTATGCAAGTACCTGGTCAACTGGGAAGGAGAGATCGCAAGTGCTGTCCTGTTAAATCTTGGATTCATCGCTCATCGAGGAGTTCCACCGGACACATCTGGATTGTCCTGGGCTATCAGGGGTTGGACGAAGGGGGAGGGATGGTCCCATCAGGCCTGCATATTCATGCTATTTCTAATCTTCATCCAGTAGCAGCAATCACCTGCCACTCATTTCCAACTCGTCACCTGCAGCCTATTTAAACCCAGTTCTCATCCACATTCCTTGTTCACTCATTGAACAAGCCACCCTCAACCAGTTGTTCCTAGACTTCAGTTACCTTGTTGTCAGTGTGTTAAGCATGTGTTCTCTCTTGTTTTGTGGCCCCCTCATGGCTTGTTATTTTTTAAGTTGATTATTAAAGTTAATGCTCACTGCTAAATCATCTCTGCTTCTCTAATTTTTGGTCAAACCTCCTCTACATGTTCTGACATCTGTAAGGAGTTTGAATGTTCTCCCTGTGACCATGTGGGTTTCCTCCAGATGCTCCGGTTTCCTTTCACATTCCAAAGACACATGAGTTAGGACATGCTCTCAGGCATTGGAAGCATGGTCACATTTTTGAGCTGCCCCAGCACACCCTTGGACTTTGTTGGTCTTTGACACAAACATTTCACTGTAAGTTTTGCTGTTTTGTTGTACATGTGACAAATAAGGCAAATCCTGAATTCGTTTACAGTGTTACAGCTACATAGAGAATGCAGTGCAGGTAGACAATAAGGTGCAAGATCAAGACCAGACAGATTCTGAGGTCAAGACTCTATCTTATCATACTAAGAGGATGTTCATTAGCCTTCCACAGTGTACTAGGAGCTGTTCTCCCAAGCTTGGTGGTATGTGCCTTCAGGCCTTTGTGTCTTCTGCCTGATAGTAGGGGAGGGAAGAGGAAATGTCCTGGGTGGTGGAATCTTTGATTATCATGGCTAGTTTACCAACAGAAGATCACCATGAAACTTCTATAACTTCTATAGATGCACAGTAGAAAATATCCTGACTCTTTTCATCACAGCCTCGTATGGAAACATTGATGCCCACATGCTGTAGAACTCAATGTTCTTGGGTCAAGGCTGCCTTCATGTAACTGTGTTCTCCAGTGACATAGAGGATAATCAGTTTACTCATATATGGGGTGTATGGGGTGTCAGGGAGGGGTAGCATCTTTGGTGGGGGAACATGTCGCGTCCTTTTCAGGACGTTTGTCCACCTTTAGTCCCCACCTGGCACTCAGCTCTCACCTGTGGCTCCCCGTAGCTGTTTGCATGCGACAGCAGCCACACCCCGGGCAACGGCTTCGACAAGCCGGCTAAACCAGGTGAGGGTAGCTGACGGGTCTCAAAACCTCGGTGAGATAGGGAGTTGTCTATCCCAGCATGGGAAGACAGACTCCGGTGGATTGAGCGGACGAGACCAATGGAAGGTCCAACAGTCAAGAAAGCGGTCTCTGCAAGCGTCGTGGAATGTGTAGAGCACGACAAGACACAGAACATGTCCTGGTCATCCACTGCACCTCGTGCCATCTCCAGCCGTCTCGACTCTTGTCTTGCCGCTGGATCCAGATGGGAATTGGGAAGAGAGAGTGAGGCTGACACTGTGCAACTCTCCATTACTTAACTCCAAATCAAGCGCTAGTCTCAATGCCATAAAAAGCTGGCTGGTGGCGCAGTGACATCAGCGCAGACTCTGGAGCGAAGGTTCCTGAGTTCGAATCCAGTTGGGCCGCTCCTGGGCACGCTTTCCATCCGTGCCGGGTTGAGTGTCAAGCTCGAAACTCGACCTCGTAAAAAGTACTAATGGTGTTGAGGTCTTCATTGATGACGATGGACGAACCTTAATCAGTTTACTCGTATCAGGCATGCCTAATACAAGTGCTGTGCATAATATTGTTTTCAAATTTGAAACACTTCCAACTTTTATTCATCAAAAGTCACAAGGTCATCTGAACACTTCCTGCCCTTCAGCAGATTGTTGAGTAGTTGTGCAGTTTCAGCATATGAATTGACCCATGTTCTACTGTAGTCAGACAAACCCAGAATTGATCGGAGTTGCTGGACCGTTGCAGATGAGTTTGCTGATTTGATAGCCTTTGCATAATATAATCCTCAGTAATTTCCCAATTACCTTTGGAAATGTTCGGTCCCAAGTAAATTACTTGTTGCATCTGTGCCTGATCCATACTGGCCTTGTGACCCTTGGAGTACATTTCGTTCAAGGTGGTCTGCAGGGTCAGATGCAATCAAGACGTCATCCACATATGGCCTGTTTCGCTGCCGCTGCTACTGTGTGATCCGAAATCTCCGGAGGAGAAGGCCCTGAGTCGTCGGCTTTGCTTGTTGCTCGGCAGCTGGGGTGGTGTCAAAGCGCTCGGCAGAGATAGAGCTCGGTGCTCGGTGTCGGAGGGCTGGTCGGAGGCTCGCAGTTTTTCAGACGGACTTGGAGTCGGCTGTGGTTGGGTGCTTCCAGGATTCTGAATCGGCAAGTTTGCGGTGCTGGAGGCTCATGGCAGGGAGAGTTTCTCCCTTCTACCGTCTGCGTGAGATGATGGGGCTATCGGAACTTTGAGACTTTTTTTTACCATGCCTATGGTCTGCTCTTTATCAAATTACGGTATTTGCTTTGCACTGTTGTAACTATATGTTATAATTATGTGGTCTTTGTCAGTTTTAGTCTTGGTCTGTCCTGTGTTTCTGTGATATCATACTGGAGGAACATTGTATCAGTTTTTAATGCATGCATTACTAAATGACAATAAACGAGGACTGAGTGTCCTCATAATCTAATCTAACCTAATATTATATGATAGTCGAATCAATGACTGGTGAATCTCAGAGCAATGTGGTAGACATAGGGAGTGCTGCGGAAGCCTTGTCCACTGGTATTGTCAGGAAACTGTAAAAGATAACCACGGTTGCCAGTGTTACCGCCCAGAATCCAATGGCCATGTGCGTGATAGCTTCAATGCATTTAAAGTCGTTGATGGATCGTCCATTAGAGGGTTGGCTTGTTTATGGATTGATTATTTATTTATTTATTTATTTAATTTAGAAATAAAACGCAGTACCGGCCCTTCCGGTCAAGTGAGCTGCGCCGGTCAGCAAACCATCTATTTAACCCTAACCTAATCCCTGGACAATTTACGATGACCAATTAACCTACAAACCGATACCTCTTTGGACTCTCTGGAGCGCCCAGGGTAAAGCCATGTGTTCACAGGGAGAATGAAGAAACTCCTTACAGACAGTGCCAGAACTGAACTCGGAACTCTGATCCCCAAGCTGTGCTAATCACTACACTACCGTGGTGTCCTGTAATTCACAGTAGGTCTTCAGGCACCATTCGTTTTCTTAACAGGACAGAACAGACTATTTGATGGACTGTGAGTTTTAGCAAGAATCCCTTGTTTCTCCAGCTGGTTACCAATAGGAAAAATACTTACTTGTCTCTGATCCATTCCAATTTGCTTTTGTCAACCAGACCACTTTGGTAACTTCTGGTTTCAGGCCATCCACAGAACTTTGCTTCAGTGGACCATATTCAAATTCCTCCTTGCAAACTTCATTTACTCCTGGAAGTCCTCAGTAGTCAACTACACAGGCACAAAAGTTCAAGGGTTCAGAAGTTCACTTAGTATCAAATTATGCAGCTCTGAGAGTCTTCAAATCTCTGTGTAGTCATAAAGCCTAGAAAGGCAGCACAATTTTCAGTCAACCCCAAAATCGCACCTCCCTGCAAAAAAAAGAACAAAAATGGAACAGGCATATCAATCCCCAAATCCTTCCCACCCACAGAAAAACCAAGCAAAAGGGATCAGGCATATTGATCCCCAAATCCTTTTTCCCGCGCAAAAAAATGAACAAAATGGATCAGGTGCATCGACTCCCAAAATCAACTCCCCTCACAAAAAATCTGAGAAGATCAGGCGAAAGACTGTAAGACAAAAAAAAGAGTCTATAGTCCAAAGTCCAAACACAAAAATGCAGAAAAAACCAGGACAACACTCTTCGCAGTGGCAGGCTCGTCCCTCTCTGGTATAGAGCAACCAATCAAAAGGCAAGCAGCCGGGGATCACCTTCTGGACTCACCTTGATGCTTCCATTCCCTTGTTGCTTTAATCGGCAAAAAATGAGGGCTTTAGTTAGTGAAGTGGAGCCAAGCATCAGCTTTGCACCCTGTCCTGCAGCTTGCCCACTACGAGGTTTGCACATGCTACCTCTGCCTCTTGAAATCCTTTGGTAGACTGCAGAGCTCTGGAACACCCAAACGATCTCCAAACTTCTATACTCGCCTTGATGTTTCTATCACCCTCGTCGCTTTAATCGACAACAATGGGGTCAAACATTGGCTCGCATGTCATCCTGCAGCCTTCTCACCACAAGTTTCACTCACGCTGCCTCTGCCTCCCGGAATCCTCTCGAAGACTGCAGAGTGCTGAAGCACCCAAACTAGATCCAAACAGCAAAACACAACCTTTTTGGACCACTTATCAATCTTTTCAGGTTCACATGCTGGTAAGAAACCACCTGTCTCCTTTCATAAGTTCCACTTGTTTTCTTGTGTGTCCTCACTTCCTTGGTCTTTGTTGGGGCAAGTTGTGACATGGCTGTAAACTCTTTTGGTCCATCGTTACCATCATCACTTGAGTCACTAGTGGTCATTGTGGAGCCCATGTCATATTCATCATGGAATTCCTCTGAGTTTAGGTGGTGAGGCTGCGTTGGAATACTATCCAATATAGGGGACATGTCCTAAGGAGAGTGACCAGGGACAGGGCTGCTCCACTGAGGTCCCTGTTGTGTTTTCTGATACCATTCCATTTTGCCTTTCAGGGTCGTACAATTGGTTTGATCTGACTACACTTGTTCTGTTGTTCTCTCACTCGTTCACTTAAGACACAGACTAGTTCTTTGGGCTGTTTTAATGTCTCTATCAAATTATAAAATGTGTGCACTAAAACTTTCTGCTTCATCTGCGATTCTTCCACGTCTTTAAGTCCCCTCAGCCACCTAGCCAACTATGCAAACTGTTTGATCTGGTGAGTTTTTGGTCCCGAGGTTCTTCAGAAGTCAAGAATGAGTCACAAAACCTGTTGCTTACGGCCATTTATTGAGTGTTGCAAGAACAAAGACAGAAATAAAGAAAAAAAGAAAGAACAAAGAAGTCATGGTCATCTTATACAAAAATTAGAAAGATAATCAGGACATTCCAGTGATAATAATTAACCTATAACTAGTCAGATTCGAACAGCATGACACCTGTGACAGGAAAACTAAAAAGCATCAATAAAAATACTAAAGCAACTATACTATAATTACTGGAAAATTTAATGAACAATTACACATATATACAGTAAGCGATTATATAAAAATACAAGTAGCATTAGAAAAGTTAAGCTGTGAGAAAAAGAAAAGCAGTTTTTAAAATACTGTAACAATTATCATCAGGGACTCTCACACACCCAGGACATGCTGTCTTCTCTCTGCTGTCATCAGGAAGAAGGTACAGAAACTTCAGGACTCACACCACCATGTTCAGGAACAGTTATTACTCCTTAAACTTCAGGCTCTTGAACCAGAGGGGTTAACTTTACTCAATGGACTCACTTTCAAGGGCACCTCATCTTATGTTCTTGATATTTATTTATTCCTTATCATGCCCTTCTTTTTGCATTTGCGCAGTTTATTGCCTTTTGCACAGTGGTTGAACGCCCAAGTTGGTGTGGTCTTTCATTGATTCTATTATGATTATTATTCTATTATGGATTAATTGAGTATGACCAAAAGAAATTGAACCTAATTGGTGACATATATATCCTTTGATAATAAATTTACTTTGAACTTTTAATCCAATCATTACTATGGGAACAAGGGAAGAGGTCGCTGTGTCTTTGACGATGTTCTTCATACCCTTGTTATCCACAGGAGTAGTAGCAGATGATTGGAGGGTAGCAAATTTTATTTCTTTCTTCAAGAAAGAGAGTAGGGATAACCCTGGGAATTATAGACCAGTGAGGCTTGCATCAGCAGTGGACTAATTATTGGAGAGTATTCTTGGAGACTCAATTTACAAATTGAATTGATTGAATTCTTTGACAATATGACAAGGTACATTGATGGAGGTAGAGCAGTGGACGAGGTGTATATGGATTTTAGTAAAGCATTTGATAGACTCCTTCAGAAAGTCCGGGCAGCATGGGATCCAGAGGAATTTGGCTGTGTAGATACAGAATAGGCTTACCCATAGAAGGCACAGGATGGTTGTAGATAGAAGTATTCTGCCTAGAAGCTGGTGACCAGTGATGTTCCACGGGTACCTGTTCTGGAACCCCTGCTCATTGTGATTTTAATAAATGACCTGGATGGGGAATTGGAAGGGTGGGTTAGTAAGTTTGCAGTTGACAAGAAGGATGATGAAGTAGTGGATGGTGTGGAGAGTTGTTTGTAAGTTACAACATGACTGACAGGACACAGAACTGTTCCTGTGTCTGTTGATCTGAACCAGCTCTGCACAGTGAAGAGGATCTATTAAATCTAATGGAAGTCCAAAGGCTAGTTGAACTGGTGCTTGCGGTTTCTGGATGAAACTCCAAAAGGTATCAGATTGGGTATACATTTGATTTGAGAGCAAAATTATGAAAATAACTTGATTGTATAACTTCTAGCCACAAAGCTTGCCGATGGCATGAGGGTTGGTGGAGTTGTGGATAGTGTGGAGGAATGTTGTAGATTGCAATGGGACATTGAGAGGGTGTAGAACTGGGCTGAGAAGGGGCAGATACAGTTCAACCCAGTGATTCATTTTGAAATTTGAAGGCAGAATGCTAAGTTAATGGCAGCATTCCCTGTAGTGTGGAAAATAGAAGGATCTTAGGGGTGATGTCCATAGATCCCTCAAAGTTGCTGCACTAGTTGATAGGGTAGTAAAAAGACATATAGTTTGCTGGTCTTCATTTGGTGAGGGAATTGAGTTCAAGAGCTGCAAGGTTATGTTATAGCTGAACAAAACCCTGGCTCAACCACACTTGGATAACCAGAGACTTCTTTCTAATACGAGGGGGCATAAATTTAAGATGATTGGAGGAATAAAAGAGGGGAGGGGCTGGATGACAGAAGTAAGGTTTTTACACACAGTGAGTGGTGAATACGTGGAGCACCCTGTCAGAACTGGTGGTAGAGGAAAATGTATTAGGGACATTTAAGAATCTCTTTGATAGGCACATGGATGATAAAAAAAATGAAGGGTTATGTAAGAAGGAAGGGTTGTCTTGATCTTAGAGTAGGTTAAAAGGTTGGCACAATGTTGTGGGCCGAAGGGCCTGTACAGTGCTGTTAGGTTTTATGTTCTGTTTTCTATGCTGTAAAGGATAAATTGCAGGCTTAGTTGATGGTAAGGAAGGCAAATGCAATACTAGCATTGATTTCTGGAAACCTAGAAAATACTGTAAAAGCAGGGCTGTAATGCTGAGGCTTTATAAGTCATTGGTCAGACCACAACCTGGTGTATTGTGAACAAGATTGGTCCCCATAGCTAAGGATGGATGTGCTGGCATTGGAGAGATTCCAGAGGAGGTTTATGAGAATGAAACGGTAACATTTGAGCAGCATTTGATGGTTCTGATCGTGTACACGCTGGAGTTCAGAAAAATTAGGGGAAGCCTCATTGAAAGTTACTGAATAGAAAAAGGCATAGATAGTGTGTACATGGAGAGGATGTTTCAAATGGGGTGGGGGAGTTGTCTAGGACCAGATAGCACAGCATCAGAATAGAAGGACATCCCTTTAGAAGAGTGATGAGGAGGAATTTCTGTAGCCAGAGGCTGGTGAATCTGGAATTCATTGCCATAAATAGCTGTGGAGGCCAAGTCTTTGGGTATATTTTAGCAGAGATTGATAAGTTCTTGATTAGTAAAGGTGTCAAACGTTACAAAGAGAAGGCAGGAGAATGGAGTGAAGAGGGAAAATAAATTCAGTCATCATTGACTGGCAAAGCAGGCTCGATGGGCTCCTATGTCTGATGGTTTTCTGCTCCTATTCTCTAAATGGAGAACAAAGTTGAATTCGAGCTTAGTGTCATATGCACATGTATGCACCTGCAATGAAAAACATATTTGCAGCAAAATAACATCAGAAAGGCAGCATTTACAAGAAACATCATAAATTAAACATTGGCTTAATGCTTATAGCATAAAGCTGATGCAATGTGGAAAGGGCTGGCAGATAATTTGTCTGCAGCAACCTTCCACAACAAAATCAATCTGCCAATGAGTTGATAAACTGTTTTAGTGGTAGTTACCTGATAAATATCCACCAGTGTTCTCAGACTTCTTGTCTGGGCCAGCGTGTACAGGCACAGAGCCATCAAACACTCCTCACGTATTAACCCTTTCATTCCTGGGATCCATCTGGTGAACCTCCTTTGGAATGGGAGAAAGTTCATCAAGTCAAAGTGAATGCTTTGCCCACTGAAAATCTTACTTGGGTTTTTGTGCTACAGTCCAGATTCCATTAGCCAGTTATACCTTGTTTACAATCTTACTTCAGTGATGAGCGTAGTGTTTACTAAAGCAGCAAAGGTGACCACCACTTTCTATTTGTGACCAGCAAGTACGGGCCAGTTGGCCCAGAAGTCAGACAGTAGCAAAGCACAGTATAAAGGTCACTGATGCTGTTGTCACACATAATTACTTTCTCCACAGTACCTGTGAGACAAGAAGAGTCCTGCAGATTCTGGCATGAGCATCAAGTTCTCTAACTTCTGGTAATTTCTCCTCTCTCCTCCTTCTCCCTTTCTGTCTCCTCTCTTAGGACTTCTCACCTGCCTCTCACCTCCCTCTGATGCCCATCCTCCTTCCCTTTCTCCCATGGTCCACTCTCCTCTCTTATCAGATTCCTTCTTCTTCAGCCCACCTATCACGTGCCTACTCTTCACTTCATCCCTCCCTCCCTCCCCCCATCCACCTGGCTTCACCTATCAGCTTCTAGGTTGCACCCCTCCCCCTCCCTCCCACTTTTAATTCTGGCTTCTCCCCCCCCCCCACCCTTCCCTTCCGTTCCTGATGAAGGGTCTCAGGCCAAAGTGTCACCTGTGTATCCCTCTCCATTGATGATGCCTGACTTGCTGAGTTCCCCCAGCATTGTGTGTGTGTGTGTGTGTGTGTGTGTGTGTGTGTGTTGTTCTGGATTTCCAGCATCTGCAGAACCTCATGTGTGTGGGTGAATCTTGCCGAGTGCAAGATTCTGGCAGGGACACCAAACAATTAATGGAACACGTGGGTACTGAAGGCACCATTGCAATAATTCCCACCTTGCAAATCTCATGTTGGGAAAGGCTTAATTTACCGAATGTCCAGCTGGCGTGTGATATCAGTAATCTTATCATATGACCGCCCACCTTCTCAGCCTTAACGACTTCTCACCACGTGTTTGATAACCAGGATTTTCTCCATCAGCCATCACTTAGAGATTGAAAACAGGTAGCAAGAGAAGTCTAATGGAATTTAAAAAAAAATCTACTGACAGTTCTGCTTTGTGTTCATGACTATACCTGACATGGTCCTGTGACACAGTGCAACAGGAATCTCAGTGGTGCTAGGGGATTCAGTAGTGATGGGAACAGGCAGGGGACTCCCAGATTCAGCCTCAGGGATGAGGGAGAATGAAACAAGGTCAGCGATCTGGAGGTGACCTGTCCTGGGATTGGACACTCTGTGGTCGAAGGTCAGTGATCCGGAGGTAACCTGTCCTGGGATTGGACAGGAGGTGGTTGAAGGTAACCTGTCCTGGGATTGGACACTCTGTGGTCGAAGGTCAGTGATCCGGAGGTAACCTGTCCTGGGATTGGACAGGAGGTGGTTGAAGGTAACCTGTCCTGGGATTGGACACTCTGTGGTCGAAGGTCAGTGATCTGGAGGTAACCTGTCCTGGGATTGGACAGGAGGTGTGTAAGGGATGGGGGGGGGGCGCGGTGCTTGTGTTCAAGTTCAAGCTTAAGTTTAATTGTCATACAACCACCCATGAATACAGCCAAATGAAACAGTGCTCCTCTGGTGCCAAGGTGGAAAATACAGTGCCAGCAGCACACAGTACAGAGCACATATCCAGTAGTTATGATAGAAGAAAAACATACAGGTACAAAAAAATATATGGCCCAAGTCCCTGAGTGTCATGCCCTGTAGATTGATGGTGCATTAGATGTTATCCTGGCTCAGTTTATCTTCAGAGCAAACACCAGAGGGTAGCACTGAGTGAACAAGGGAGGGCAGCAGCACTAATGGAAAGGGCCAGCTACCAACCAGCACACCAACAGAGACCTCTGCTCTCTCCCACATCACCTCCAGTGTTTCATCTGCTGGGCGGCTGCAACAGGCAACACTGTGCCATGAGGGCCTAGTCTGGGAACGCAGCTCCCCCATCGTCGATCTCGCCAATGAACTAGTGAACCGGACTTGCAGTATTCTACATTGCCACTGTCCAACAGGGTCTTGTGATCACAATAAAATCACCAAAGATGATTATTAGAATGCGTAACGTAACATCTCCTCCAACATTTCTGAAATCTACCCACACAGAAAACCCATGGAAATCATACCAAATAGCATGACAATCATGCTCCACCCTCTCTTTGCTGTGCATTGTACAGTTGAGCATTTTGCTAGAGTATAATATTTTGAGCCAAGTCTTTGTTATTGCTACCACACTAAAGTACATAGTGTTACTTCCATTCTCACTGGTAGATGGCCTTGCTGCTGGTTTTGGGCTGATTTGTTATATATAATTGGACTCTGCCTTTTACAAGACAGAATGCCTAAATAACTCACAGATTCAAAGTAAATTTATTATCAAAGTCTGCATATGTCATCATATACAATCCTGTGCAAAATTCTCAACTGCCTATATACTGTATATAGCTCGGGTGCCCGAGACTTTTGCACAGTACTGCACTTGTCAACATTGGACGAAGAGCGAGTTTGTAAATCCGGCAAGAGCAAAGGACGTTGGGAATGGCGAGGGTGGAGTACCGTGGGAGGGGTGGGGGAAAGATGGCAGAGAAGGAATGCCAGGGCGGGGGTATGGTGCGGGTGCAGTCACGCCCAGCCCTGAGACACCAGCCAAGGTCACTTGATTCCAAACATGCGGTTTATTGAACATTGCAGAATGTCTCCCTGGTTCTTCCCACTCACTCCCCTGTCCCTTCCATAGCTATGATTCCCTTCTCCCTGCTCCATTCCTATTCTCAGTCCACAATGGAGACCCATATCAGAATCAGATTTATCGTCACTCATGAAATTTGTTTTTTTAAATTGCGACAGCAGTACAGTGCAACACATAAAATTGCTACTATTCTGTGCAAAGGTCTTAGGCACCTTCGCTATATCTATGCACCTAACACTTTTGCATGGTACTGTACTTCCTTGAGATTAATTTTCTTTCAGACATTTACAGTAGAAGAAAGAAATACAATAGATAGAATGAAAAACCATACAAAGACTAACAAACAACCAAGGTGCAAAGGAAGACACTGTGCAAATACAAAAACAAAAATAAATAAATAAATAAACAAATAATACTCTGAACATGAGTTGTAGAGTCCTTGAAAGTGAAACTAAATGTTGTGGAATCAGTTCAGACTTCAGGTGAGAGAAGTTATCTACAGAAATAAATAACTGAAAACAGAATTATACCGATGACCTATACCTGGTTTCGTTACCATTATATCATAAGACCACAAGATGTAAGAGAAGAATTAGGCCAATTAACCCATCAAATCTGCTCCAACATTCTATCATGACAGATTTATTTTCCACCTCAACCCCATTCTCCTGTCATTTGCCCATAACCTTTGACATGTTTACTAATCAAGAACCTATCAACTTCTACTTTAAATAGGCCCAGTGATAGCCTCCACAGGTGCCTGTGGCAATGAATTCCACAGATTTGCTACCCTCTGGCTAAAGAAATTCCTCCTCATCTCTGTTCTAAAGCGATGCCCTTGATTTAAGAGCATTAGACCAGAATATAAATGTCGAGGAACCAACCAGAGAGCAGGCTATTCTGGACTGGGTTTTGAGCAATGAGGAAGGGTTAATTAGCGATCTTGTCGTGAGAGGCCCCTTGGGTAAGAGTGACCATAATATGGTGGAATTCTTCATTAAGATGGAGAGTGACATAGTTAATTCAGAAACAAAGGTTCTGAACTTAAAGAGGGGTAACTTTGAAGGTATGAGACGTGAATTAGCTAAGATAGACTGGCAAATGACACTTAAAGGATTGACGGTGGATATGCAATGGCAAGCATTTAAAGGTTGCATGGATGAACTACAACAATTGTTCATCCCAGTTTGGCAAAAGAATAAATCAAGGAAGGTAGTGCACCCATGGCTGACAAGAGAAATTAGGGAAAGTATCAATTCCGAAGAAGAAGCATACAAATTAGCCAGAGAAAGTGGCTCACCTGAGGACTGGGAGAAATTCAGAGTTCAGCAGAGGAGGACAAAGGGCTTAATTAGGAAGGGGAAAAAAGATTATGAGAGAAAACTGGCAGGGAACATAAAAACGGACTGTAAAAGGTTTTATAGATATGTAGAAATGAAAAGACTGGTAAAGACAAATGTAGGTCCCCTGCAGACAGAAACAGGTGAATTGATTATGGGGAGCAAGGACATGGCAGACCAATTGAATAATTACTTTGGTTCTGTCTTCACTAAGGAGGACATAAATAATCTTCCAGAAATAGTAGGGGACAGAGGGTCCAGTGGGATGGAGGAACTGAGCGAAATACATGTTAGTAGAGAAGTGGTGTTAGGTAAATTGAAGGGATTGAAGGCAGATAAATCCCCAGGGCCAGATGGTCTGCATCCTAGAGTGCTTAAGGAAGTAGCCCAAGAAATAGTGGATGCATTAGTGATAATTTTTCAAAACTCGTTAGATTCTGGACTAGTTCCTGAGGATTGGAGGGTGGCTAATGTAACTCCACTTTTTAAAAAAGGAGGGAGAGAGAAACCAGGGAATTATAGACCGGTTAGCCTAACGTCGGTGGTGGGGAAACTGCTGGAGTCAGTTATCAAGGATGTGATAACAGCACATTTGGAAAGCGGTGAAATGATCGGACAAAGTCAGCATGGATTTGTGAAAGGAAAATCATGTCTGACGAATGTCATAGAATTTTTTGAGGATGTAACGAGTAGAGTGGATAGGGGAGAACCAGTGGATGTGGTATATTTGGATTTTCAAAAGGCTTTTGACAAGGTCCCACACAGGAGATTAGTGTGCAAACTTAAAGCACACTGTATTGGGGGTAAGGTATTGATGTGGATGGAGAATTGGTTAGCAGACAGGAAGCAAAGAGTAGGAATAAACGGGACCTTTTCAGAATGGCAGGAAGTGACTAGTGGGGTACCGCAAGGCTCAGTGCTGGGACCCCAGTTGTTTACAATATATATTAATGACTTGGATGAGGGAATTAAATGCAGCATCTCCAAGTTTGCGGATGACACGAAGCTGGGTGGCAGTGTTAGCTGTGAGGAGGATGCTAAGAGGATGCAGGGTGACTTGGATATGTTGGGTGAGTGGGCAAATTTATGGCAGATGCAATTTAATGTGGATAAATGTGAAGTTATCCACTTTGGTGGCAAAAATAGGAAAACAGATTATTATCTGAATGGTGGCCGATTAGGAAAAGGGGAGGTGCAACAAGACCTGGGTGTCATTATACACCAGTCATTGAAAGTGGGCATGCAGGTACAGCAGGCGGTGAAAAAGGCAAATGGTATGCTGGCATTTATAGCGAGAGGATTCGAGTACAGGAGCAGGGAGGTACTACTGCAGTTGTACAAGGCCTTGGTGAGACCACACCCAGAGTATTGTGTGCAGTTTTGGTCCCCTAATCTGAGGAAAGACATCCTTGCCATAGAGGGAGTACAAAGAAGGTTCACCAGATTGATTCTTGGGATGGCAGGACTTTCATATGAAGAAAGACTGGATGAACTGGGCTTGTACTCGTTGGAATTTAGAAGATTGAGGGGGGATCTGATTGAAACGTATAAGATCCTAAAGGGATTGGACAGGCTAGATGCAGGAAGATTGTTTTTGATGTTGGGGAAGTCCAGAACGAGGGGCCACAGTTTGAGGATAGAGGGGAAGCCTTTTAGGACCGAGATTAGGAAAAACTTCTTCACACAGAGTGGTGAATCTGTGGAATTCTCTGCCACAGGAAACAGTTGAGGCTAGTTCATTGGCTATATTTAAGAGGGAGTTAGATATTGCCCTTGTGGCTACGGGGGTCAGGGGGTATGGAGGGAAGGCTGGGGCGGGGTTCTGAGTTGGAGGATCAGCCATGATCATAATAAATGGCGGTGCAGGCTCGAAGGGCCAAATGGTCTACTCCTGCACCTATTTTCTATGTGTCTATGTTTCTATAGGAGCATAATTAGGCCATTTGGCCCATCGAGTTACTCCGCCATTTCATCATAGCTCATCCATTTTTCCTTTCAGCCTTAATCTCCTGCCTTCTCCCCGTATCCCTTCATACCCTAATGGAAAAGCAAAAGATGTAGTGTATATAGATTTCAGCAAGGTATTTGATAAGGTAACCCATGCAAGGCTTATTGAGGAAGTAAGGAGGCATGGGATCCAAGGAGATATTGCTTTGTGGATCCAGAACTGGCTTTCCCACAGAAGCCAAATAGTGGTTGTAGACGCGTCATACTCTGCATGGAGGTGGGTCACCAGTGGTGTGCCTCAGGGATCTGTTCTGGGACCCTTTCTCTTCGTGAGTTTTATAAATGACCTGGATTGAAGAAGTGGAAGGATGGGTTAGTAAATTTGCTGATGACACGAAGGTTGGGGGTGATGTGGATAGTGTGGAGGACTGTCAGAGGTTACAATGGGACATTGATAGGATGCAAAACTGGGCTGAGAAGTGGCAGATGGAGTTCAACCCAGACAAGTGTGAGGTGGTTCATCTTGGTAGGTCAAATATGATGGCAAAACATAGCATTAATGGTAAGACTCTTGACAGTGTGGAGGATGAGAGGAATCTTGGGGTCCGAGTCCATATGACACTCAAAGCTACTGCCCATGTTGGCTCTGTACTTAAGAAGGCGTACGGTGTATTGGCTTTCATCAACTGTGGGAATGAGTTTAAGAGCTGAGAAGTAATGTTGTAGCTATTTAGGACCCTGGTCAGACCCCACTTGGAGTACTGTGCTCAGTTCTGGTCATCTCACTACAGGAAGGATGAGGAAACTATGGAAAAAGTGCAGAGGAGATTTACAGGGATGTTCCCTGCATTGGGCAGCATGCCTTATGAGAATAGGTTGAGTGAACTTAGCCTTTTCTCCTTGGAGCGACGGAGGATGAGAGGTGACCTGATGGAGGTGTATAAGATGATGAGAGGCATTGATCATGTGGATAGTCAGAGGCTTTTTCCCAGGGCTGAAATGGCTAACATGAGAGGGCACAGTTTTAAGGTGCTTGGAAGTAGGTACAGAGGAGATGTCAGGGGTAAGTTTTTTACACAGAGTGGTGAGAGTGTGGAATGGGCTGCTGGCGACGGTGGTGGAGGTGGAAACGACAGGGTCTTTTAAGAGACTCCTAGATAGGTACACGGAGCTTAGAAAAATAGAGAGCAATGGGTAACCCTAGGTAATTTCTAAGCAAGTACATGTTCGGCACAGCATTGTGGGCCGAAGGGACTGTATTGTGCTATAGGTGTTCTATGTCTCTATGTTTCTATGAAACCAGCTATAATGCTCTCCACGGTACGTACATCTGTAGAAATTTATGAGTGTCTTTGATACCATACCAAATCTCCTCAAACTCCTAATGGAACATAGCCACTGTTCTGTCTTCTTTCTAGTTGCATCAATATATTGGGACCAGGATAGATCCTTAGAGATGTTGACAACCTGGAATTTAAGGTTGCTCACCCTTTCCACTTCAGATCCCTCAATGAGAGCTGGTCTGTGTTCCTGTTTAACACTATTTCTTTCTCCCTGTAGGACCAGAGGGCACAGCCTCAAAACAGAGGGATGTCCATTTAGAACATAAATGAAGAAGAATATCTTTAGCTAGAGGGTGATAGAACTTTTTTGCCATGGATAGCTCTGACGGCCAAGTCATTGAGTATATTTAAAGCCGGGTTGGCAGACTCTTGATTAGTCAGGATGTCAACGGTTACGGGGAGAAGGCAGGAGAATGGGGTTGAGAGGGATAATAAATCAGCCATGATGGAATGGCAGAGCAGACTCAATGGGCTGAATGGCCTAATTCTGCTGCTATGTCTTATGGTCTAATGTTCTAACCCAGCAGGTCAGGCAGCATCTGTGGAGGGAACTGGACAGGAAAATTTCGGGTCGACAGCCTTCAGTTGGGGTGCCACTGAGATAGAAATGGGCAGTAAAGGGTGTTTCTCTCCTCGTGCTGTGAGAATTATACCCAAGAGATATCTACCTTCCAGCAACCTTTCCATTTGCCTCTCCACCATTACCTGTTGAGCTGGGCTGGTGAGGAACAGAGTGGATCATGAGAAATAGTTGCTCAGGCGTTTCTGGCCGCAGACCGTTTTCTCTTTAGAAAACACTGCTGTCAAATCAATGAGACAACCGTGTTTATCACAGGCGCCCGAGTATGCAGTCTGTACTTACATTTGCTGATGAGTAGAATAAACGAACTCAGCGTTATGCTACTCAAACAGAAGTGGAGCTGTCCATTGCCTTCATTTGTTCTGCTTAATGCATTTATGCTTTGAACTGTAATCCTCAGATTTAAGAAACTATTTGTTCATTTTTACTGTTATGCCAGCTTTAAACTAATTTATGTCTATCAGTCATCATTATGCCTAAGTCTAATCAGCCTCAACATTTCAGATGGTTATTAGCAATTCTAATTCAAGAGTTCTTCAGAAAACCATTTTTTCCATTATTATGTATTTTTTATATCATTGCTCTATTATTTCAGATTTTTCTCTATCATTATGTATTACATTGTACTGCTGCCACAAAGAAAACCAAATGTCATGACATATGCCACTAATATTAAACCTGATTCTGATTCTGAAAATTAAGTGTCTAGGGATAGGTCTGGCTAATCCAGAGAAATGGGGTCTGAGCAGGCTGACGGTGATGCTGTGGTTTTCCAGATATTCTGACAGTTAGCTTGGATCAGAGGAAGCTGGGGGGAAGGTGATCATAGCTATCGAGTCACACAGTTACACAGCAGAGAAGCAGACCTTTCAGCCCAATTATTATTAAATCTTATTTATCTCTATTTGCCCCTTATCCCTCTTAACCGTATCTCCCTTCACATACCAACTGCTATCATCCAGATCTTCACCTCCCTCAGCCCCCACTTTCCACCAACTTCCCAGTCATCATGGACTCACCTTCGCTACTGAGCCGGTGAGAAGGGCTCTGGGGAAACTGAGACCTGGCAATACAGTGGAATTGGATGGTGTGAACCCCAAGGTCCAGAAGGAGTGTGCTAAGCAGCTGTGTGGAGTTCTCCAGAGCATTTTCATTCTGAATCTCAGCCTGGAAAAGGTCCCGACTGTGTGCAAAGTATCACATGTGGTCCCAGCACCCAAGAAGGGCTAACCTAAAGTCTTGAATGACTACCGTCTAGTGGCCCTGACCTCACACATCATGAAGACTTGAGAGGCTGGTCCTGGCTCACCTCTGACCCTTGGTCAGATCAGCCTTCAATTCCCTGTTGTTTGCCTACCAGGAGCACATTGGAGTCAACGACGCTGTCATCTATCTGCTGAACAGAGCCTACTCCCATTTGGATAAGCAGGGCAGCTCTGTGAGGATCATGTTTTTTGATCCTCGAGTGCCTTCAATTCCATACAGACCTCATTGCTGGGGGAAAACCTCCGTTCAATGCAGTTTGGCACTTCCATTATATCCTAGCTAATGGACTACCTGATTGGCAGACAACAGTATGTGTAGCCTCAGAGCAGTGTGACAGACATGGCTATAAGCAGTACTGGGCACTGGGGCCCTACAGGGGACTGTATTGGCTCCCTTCCTGTTTCTCCTGTACACCTCAGACTTTAGAGGCAACACTGAGTCATGTCATCTGCAGAAATTCTCAGATGACTCCGCAATAGCTGGGTGTATAAAGGAGTATGCAGGCCTCTCCTTCACATGTTCTACCAGTCTGTTATCGCCAGTACAATCTTCCATATGGTGGTGTGCTGGGACAATAGTATCAATATGGGTGATGCCAACAGGCTCAATAAACCGATTAGAAAGGCTGGCTCTGGTATAGGAGTCAAACTGGACACACTGGAGGCTGTGATAGAGCAAAGGCCCCTACAGAAAATCCAGGCAATTCTGGACAATATCTCTCACCCTCTGCATGCCACCTTAGCTGAATAGAGGATCACTTGTAGTAATAGATTAAGACAACTGCACTGCTCCAAAGAGTGCTATATGAAGTAATTCTTACCCTCGACCATTAGGATCTATAATGAGTCAACCAATAGCCGGGGAAGTGATGACCCCCTCCTGTTAGACTGATGGAACTTATTTTTTATTCTTCCTACTTCTCTTCTGATATTTATATCTGTACCTTTGTAATGCTACTGTGACACTGTAATTTCCTTTGGGATCAATAAAGTATCTGTCTATCTATCCATCTAAACCTCTTTTAGCCATGAACCTCTCCAACTGGTTTTTAAACATTTTAATTTTACCAGCCTCTACCAGGTCATCTAGCAGCTTGCTCTGATCTAGCAGAGGAGATACAGAGGAGCAGATTGGGAGGCAGATTTTGGAAAGGTGCAAAAATAACAGGGTTGTTATCATGGGTGACTTTAACTTCCCTAATGTTGATTGGCACCTGATTAGTTCCAAGGGTTTAGATGGGGCAGAGTTTGCTAAGTGTGTCCAGGATGGATTCCTGCCACAGTATGTGGACAGGTCGACCAGGGGGAATGCCATACTAGATCTAGTACTAGGTAATGAACCGGGTCAGATCACAGATCTCTCAGTGGGTGAGCATCTGGGGGACAGTGACCACCACTCCCTGGCCTTTAGCATTATCATGGAAAAGGATAGAATCAGAGAGGACGGGAAAATTTTTAATTAGGGAAAGGCAAATTATGAGGCTATAAGGCTAGAACTTGCGGGTGTGAACTGGGATGATGTTTTTGCAGGGAAATGTACTATGGACATGTGATCGATGTTTAGAGATCTCTTGCGGGATGTTAGGGATAAATTTGTCCCGGTGAGGAAGGTAAAGAATGGTAGGATGAAGGAACCATGGGTGACAAGTGAGATGGAAAATCTAGTCAGGTGGAAGAAGGCAGCATACATGAGGTTTAGGAAGCAAGGATCAGATGGGTTTATTGAGGAATATAAGGAAGCAAGAAAGGAGCTTAAGAAGGGGCTGAGAAGAGCAAGAAGGAGGCATGAGAAGGCCTTGGTGAGTAGGGTAAAGGAAAACCCCAAGGCATTCTTCAATTATGTGAAGAAAAGAAGGATGACAGGAGTGAAGGTAGGACCGATTAGAGATAAAGGTGGGAAGATGTGCCTGGAGGCTGTGGAAGTGAGCGAGGTCCTCAATGAATACTTCTCTTTGGTATTCATCAATGAGAGGGAACTTGCTGATGGTGAGGACAATATGAGTGAGGTTGATGTTCTGGAGCATGTTGATATTAAGGGAGAGGAGGTGTTGAAGTTGTTAAAATACATTAGGACAGATAAGTCCCCGGGTCCTGACAGAATATTCCCCAGGCTGCTCCACGAGGTGAGAGAAGAGATTGCTGAGCCTTTGGCTAGGATCTTTATGTCCTCATTGTCCATGGGAATGATACTGGAGGATTGGAGGGAGGCGAATGTTGTCCCCTTGTTCAAGAAAGGTAGTAGGGATAGTCCGGGTAATTATAGACCAGTGAGCCTTACGTCTGTGGTGGGAAAGCTGTTGGAAAAGATTCTTAGAGATAGGATCTATAGGCATTTAGAGAATCAAGGTCTGATCAGGAACAGTCAGCATGGCTTTGTGAAGGGCAGATCATGTCTAACAAGCCTGATAGAGTTCTTTGAGGAGGTGACCAGGCATATAGATGAGGGTAGTGCAGTGGATGTGATCTATATGGATTTTAATAAGGCATTTGACAAGGTTCCACACGGTAGGCTTATTCAGAAAGTCAGAAGGCATGGGATCCAGGGAAGTTTGGCCAGGTGGATTCAGAATTGGCTTGCCTGCAGAAGGCAGAGGGTGGTGGTGGAGGGAGTACATTCAGATTGGAAGATTGTGACTAGTGGTGTCCCACAAGGATCTGTTCTGGGACCTCTACTTTTCGTGATTTTTATTAACGACCTGGATGTGGGGGTAGAAGGGTGGGTTGGCAAGTTTGCAGACGCCACAAAGGTTGGTGGTGTTGTAGATAGTGTAGAGGATTGTCAAAGATTGCAGAGAGACATTGATAGGATGCAGGAGTGGACTGAGAAGTGGCGGTTCAACCCGGAGAAGTGTGAGGTGGTACACTTTGGAAGGACAAACTCCAAGGCAGAGTACAACGTAAATGGCAGGATACTTGGTAGTGTGGAGGAGCAGAGGGATCTCGGGGTACATGTCCACAGATCCTTGAAAGTTACCTCACAGGTGGATAGGGTAGTTAAGAAAGCTTATGGGGTGTTAGCCTTCATAAGTCGATGGATAGAGTTTAAGAGTTGCGATGTAATGATGCAGCTCCATAAAACTCTGGTTAGGCCACACTTGGAGTACTGTGTCCAGTTTTGGTCACCTCACTATAGGAAGGATGTGGAAGCACTGGAAAGGGTACAGAGGAGATTTACCAGGATGCTGCCTGGTTTAATGAGTATGCATTATGATCAGAGATTGAGGGAGCTGGGGCTTTACTCTTTGGAGAGAAGGAGGATGAGAGAAGACATGATAGAGGTGTACGAGATAATAAGAGTAATAGATAGAGTGGATAGCCAGCGCCTCTTCCCCAGGGCACCACTGTTCAATACAAGACGACATGGCTTTAAGGTAAGGGGTGGGAAGTTCAAGGGGGATATTAGAGGAAGGTTTTTTACTCAGAGAGTGGTTGGTGCGTGGAATGCACTGCCTGAGTCAGTGGTGGAGGCAGATACACGAGTGAAGTTTAAAAGACTACTAGACAGGCAAATGGAGGAATTTAAGGTGGGGCTTATATGGGAGGCAGGGTTTGAGGGTCGGCACAACATTGTGGGCCAAAGGGCCTGTACTGTGCTGTACTATTCTATGTTCTATGTTCTATCATGGTTGAGTATGACAACTGTTCTGCTTGACAGTGCAAGAAACTCAGACTTGTGAGCCCTTTAAAGCGATTGTGCTAACCACTAATCCACCATGCCGGCAAGCATCTTCGCTCATACGTTGGACTTACACTTAGCTAGCAGCTGATGGCTCCCAGGCCACCCCAAATCCCTCGAGCTGAAGCAGGGTCTGACCGGTACCAGTGAGAGCTCGTGCGTTTCCCATCACAGCTCTGTGCTGCGACTGCTTTCTCTTCTGAGGGTGGAAGAGCTGTCGTGATGTCAGTACTTTGTTAAGAACTAGCTACCTAATTTTTGGAAGTTTTCGGAATCATATCAGGACTAAGACTACTAATTAACTATTCTAGTTAACCCCATCACTGCCCTGCACTGTAGACAGTTTAACTCACTGACCAACATTAGTTCCAGTCCTCTATCAGTACCGACCAGTATCAGCACCAATCCTCTATAAGTACAGACCAGTATCAGCACCAGTCCTCTATCAGTACCGACCAGTATCAGCACCAGTCCTCTATCAGTACCAACCAGTATCAGCACCAATCCTCTATAAGTACTGACCAGTATCAGCACCAGTCCTCTATCAGTACCGACCAGTATCAGCACCAGTTCTCTATCAGTACTGACCAGTATCAGCACCAGTCTTCTATCAGTACCGACCAGTATAAGCACCAGTCCTCTATCAGTACTGACCAGTATCAGTACCAGTCCTCTATCAGTACCAG
This sequence comes from Mobula hypostoma, assembly GCF_963921235.1. Taxonomy (NCBI): domain Eukaryota; kingdom Metazoa; phylum Chordata; class Chondrichthyes; order Myliobatiformes; family Myliobatidae; genus Mobula; species Mobula hypostoma. Next base: position 105,133,431 of record NC_086104.1, read on the forward strand.
CCAGTATCAGCACCAGTCCTCTATCAGGACTGACCAGCATCAGCACAAGTCCTCTATCAAAACCAAACAGTATCAGCACTAGCAATACCGACCAGTATCAGCACCAGTCCTCTATCAGTACCGACCAGTATCAGCACCAGTACCCTATCAGTACTGACCAGTACCAGCACCAGTCCTCTATCAGTTCTGGCCGGTATCAGCACCAGTCCTCTATCAGTACCGGCCTGTATAAGCACTAGTCCTCTATCAGTACCGACCAGTATCAGCACCAGTCCTCTATCAGTACCGACCAGTATCAGCAGCAGTCCTCTATCAGTACCAGCCAATATCAGCACCAGTCCACTATCAGTTCCGACCAGTATCAGCACCAGTCCTCCATCAGTACCGACCAGTATCAGCACCAGTCCTCTATCAGTACTGACCAGTATCAGCACCAGTCCTCTATCAATACCGACCAGTATCAGCACCAGTCCTCTATCAGTACCAACCAGTATCAGCACCAGTCCTCTATCAGTACCAACCAGTATCAGCCCCAGTCCTCTATCAGTACAGACCAGTATCAGCACCAGTCCTCTATCAGTACAGACCAGTATCAGAACCAGTCCTCTATCAATACCGACTAGTATCAGCACTAGTCCTCTATCAGCACTGGCTAGTATCAGCACCAGTCCTCTATCAGTACTGACCGGTATCAGCACCAGTCCTCTATCAGTACCGGCCAGTATCAGCACTTGTCATCTTCAGTACAGGCCAGTATCAGCACCAGTCCACTATCAGTACCGACCAGTATCAGCACCAGTCCTCTATCAGTACTGACCAGTACCAGCACCAGTCCTCTATCAGTACTGGCCAGTATCAGCACCTGTCCTCTTCAGTACAGACCAGTATCAGCACCAGTCCTCCATCAGTACCGAACAGTATCAACACCAGTCCACTATCAGTACCGACTAGTCTCAGCACCAGTCCTCTATCAGTACCGACCAGTATCAGCACCAGTCCTCTATCAGTACCAACCAGTATCAGAACCAGTCCTCTATCAATACTGAGCAGTATCAGCACCAGTCCTCTATTAGTACTGACCAGTAGCAGCACCAGTCCTCTATAAGTACCGACCAGTATCAGCACCTGTCCTCTTCAGTACAGACCAGTATCAGCACCAGTCCTCTATCAGTACCGACCAGTATCAACACCAGTCCACTATCAGTACAGACCAGTCTCAGCACCAGTCCTCTATCAGTACTGACCAGTCTCAGCACCAGTCCTCTATCAGTACTGACCTGTATCAGCACCACTCCTCTATGAGTTCTGACCAGAATTAGCACCAGTCCCTAATCAGTACCGACCAGTCTCAGCACCAGTCCTCTATCAGGACTGACCAGTATCATCACCAGTCCTCTATCAGAACTGACCAGTATCAGTACCAGTCCTCGATCAGTACCAAACAGTATCAGCACTGGTCCTCTAGCAATAGCGACCAGTATCAGCACCAGTCCTATATCAGTACTGACCAGTATCAGCACCACTCCTCTCTCAGTACCGGCCAGTATCAGCAGCAATCCTCTATCAGTACCGAACAGTATCAGCACCAGTCCTCCTCAGCACCGACCAGTATCAGCACCAGTCCTCCATCAGTACCGGCCAGTATCAGCACCAGTCCTCTATCAGTACGGACCATTTTCAGCATGAGTCCTCTATCAATACTGACCAGTATCAGCACTAGTCCCCTATCCGTACTGACCAGTATCAGCACCAGTCCTCCACCAGTACCGGCCAGTATCAGTGCCACTTCTCTATCAGTACCGACCAGTATCAGCATCCGTCCTCTATCAGTACCGACAAGTATCAGCACCAGTCCTCTATCAGTACCGAACAGTATCTGCACCAGTCCTCTATCAGTTCCGGCCAGTATCAGCACCTGTCATCTTCAGTACCGACCTGTATCAGCACCAGTCCTCTATCAGAACCGACCCGTATAAGCACCTGTCCTCTTCAGTAACGACCAGTATCAGCACCAGTCCTCTTTCAGTACCGAACAGTTTCAGCATCAGTCCTCTATCAATACTGACGAGTATCAGCACTAGTCCTCTATCAGTACCGGCCAGAATCAGCGCCAGTCCTCTATCTGTACGGACCAGTATCAGCATCCGTCCCTTATAAGTACCAACCAGTATCAACACCAGTCATCTATCAGTACCGACCTGTCTCAGCACCAGTCCTTATCAGTACCGACCAGTATTAGCAACAGTGCTCTTTCAATACTGAGCAGTATCAGCACCAGTCCTCTATCAGCACTGACCAGTATCAGCACCAGTCCTCTATCAGTACCGACCTGTATCAGCACCAGTCCTCTATCAGTACTGACCAGTATCAGCACCAGTCCTCTATCAGTACCCACCAGTATCAGCACCAGTCTTCTCTCAGTACCGGCCAGTATCAGCAGCAATCCTCTATCAGTTCCGGCCAGTATCAGGACCTGTCTTCTTCAGTACCGACCAGTATCAGCACCTGTCCTCTATCAGTACTGACCAGTATCAGCACCAGTCCTCTATCAGTACCCACCAGTATCAGCACCAGTCCTCTATCAGTACCGGCAAGTATGAGTAGCAATCCTCTATCAGTACTGACCAGTATCAGCACCAGTCCTCTATCAGTACCGACCAGTATCAGCACCTGTCCTCTTCCGTACTGACCAGTATCAGCACCAGTCTTCTCTCAGTACCGGCCAGTATCAGCAGCAATCCTCTATCAGTTCCGGCCAGTATCAGCACCAGTCTTCTTCGGTACCGACCAGTATCAGCACCTGTCCTCTTCAGTACCGACGAGTATCAGCACCAGTCCTCTATCTGTACGGACCAGTATCAGCATCCGTCCCCTATCAGTACCAACCAGCATCAGCACCAGTCATCTATCAGTACCGACCGGTATCAGCAACAGTGCTCTTTCAATACTGAGCAGTATCAGCACCAGTCCTCTATCAGTACTGACCAGTATCAGCACCAGACCTCTATCAGTACCCACCTGTATCAGCACCAGTCCTCTATCAGTACTGACCAGGATCAGCAGCAGTCCTCTATCAGTACTCTCCTGCATCAGCACCAGTCGTCTATCAGTACCGACCAGTATCAGCACCAGTCCTCTATCAGTACCTGCCAGAATCAGCACCAGTCCTCTATCAGTACCGGCCCGTCCTCTATCAATACTGTCCAGTATCAGCACCAGTCTTCTATCAGTACCGACCAGGATCAGCACCAGTCCTCTATCAGTACCGACCAGTCTCAGCACCACTCCTCTATCAATACTGACCAGTATCAGCACCAGTCCTCTCTCAGTACTGACCAGTATCAGCACCAGTTCTCTATTCGAACTGACCTGTATCAGCACCAGTCCTCTTTCAGTTCTGACCAGTATTAGCACCAGTCCTTTATCAGTACCGAATAGTCTCAGCACCAGTCCTCTATCAGTACTGACCAGTATCAGCACCAGTCCTGTATCAGTACTGACCAGTATCAGCACCAGTCCTCTATCAGTTCCGACCTGTATCAGCACCTGTCCTCTATCAGTACTGACCAGGATCAGCACCAGTCCTCTATCAGAACCGACCAGTATCAGCACCAGTCCTCTATCAGTACCAAACAGTATCAGCACTGGTCCTCTAGCAATACCGATCAGTATCAGCACCAGTCCTCTATAAGTACCGACCAGTATCAGCAGCAGTCCTCTATCAGTACCGACCAGTATCTGCACCAGTCCCCTATCAGTTCTCTCCTGTATCAGCACCAGTCCTCTATCAGTACCGGGCAGTATCAGTAGCAATCCTCCATCAGTACCGGCCAGTATCAGCACCCGTTTTCTTCAGTACCGACCAGTATCAGCACCAGTCGTCTATCAGTACCGACCAATATCAGCACCTGTCCTCTTCAGTACCAAACAGTATCAGCACCAGTCCTCTATCAGAACCGGGCAGTATCAGCAGCAATCCTCTATCAGTACCAGCCGGTATCAGCACCAGTCCTCTTCAGTACCGACCAGTATCAACACCAGTCCTCTATCAGTACTGACCAGTATCTGCACCAGTCCTCTGTATGTACTGACCAGTCACAGCATCAGTCCTCTATCAGTACCGACCAGTATCAGCACCAGTCCTCTATCAGTACGGGCCAACTTCAGCAACAGTCCTGTATCGGTAACGACCTGTATCAGCACCAGTGCTCTGTCAGTACCGACCAGCATCAGAACCTGTCCTCTATCAGTACCGGCCCGTCCTCTATCAATACTGTCCAGTATCAGCACCAGTCCTCTATCAGTACTGACCAGTATCAGCACCAGTCCTGTATCAGTACTGACCAGTATCAGCACCAGTCCTCTATCAGTTCCGACCTGTATCAGCACCTGTCCTCTATCAGTACTGACCAGGATCAGCACCAGTGCTCTATCAGAACCGACCAGTATCAGCACCAGTCCTCTATCAGTACCAAACAGTATCAGCACTGGTCCTCTAGCAATACCGATCAGTATCAGCACCAGTCCTCTATCAGTACCGACCAGTATCAGCAGCAGTCCTCTATCAGTACCGACCAGTATCTGCACCAGTCCCCTATCAGTACTCTCGTGTATCAGCACCAGTCCTCTATAAGTACCGGCCAGTATCAGTAGCAATCCTCCATTAGTACCGGCCAGTATCAGCACCCGTTTTCTTCAGTACCGACCAGTATCAGCACCAGTCGTCTATCAGTAACGACCAATATCAGCACCTGTCCTCTTCAGTACCGACCAGTATCAGCACCAGTCCTCTATCAGTACCGGGCAGTATCAGCAGCAATCCTCTATCAGTACCAGCCAGTATCAGCACCAGTCCTCTTCAGTACCGACCAGTATCAACACCAGTCCTCTATCAGTACTGACCAGTATCTGCACCAGTCCTCTGTATGTACTGACCAGTCTCAGCATCAGTCCTCTATCAGTACCGACCAGTATCAGCACCAGTCCTCTATCAGTACCGGCCAACTTCAGCAACAGTTCTGTATCGGTACCGACCAGTATCAGCACCAGTCCTCTATCAGTACCTGCCAGAATCAGCACCAGTCCTCTATCAGTACCGGCCCGTCCTCTATCAATACTGTCCAGTATCTGCACCAGTCTTCTATCAGTACCGACCAGGATCAGCACCAGTCCTCTATCAGTACCGACCAGTCTCAGCACCACTCCTCTATCAATACTGACAAGTATCAGCACCAGTCCTCTCTCAGTACTGACCAGTATCAGCACCAGTTCTCTATTCGAACTGACCTGTATCAGCACCAGTCCTCTTTCAGTTCTGACCAGTATTAGCACCAGTCCTTTATCAGTACCGAATAGTCTCAGCACCAGTCCTCTATCAGTACCGACCAGTATCAGCACCAGTCCTGTATCAGTATTGACCAGTATCAGCACCAGTCCTCTATCAGTTCCGACCTGTATCAGCACCTGTCCTCTATCAGTCTTGACCAGGATCAGCACCAGCCCTCTATCAGAACCGACCAGTATCAGCACCAGTCCTCTATCAGAACCAAACAGTATCAGCACTGGTCCTCTAGCAATACCGATCAGTATCAGCACCAGTCCTCTATCAGTACCGACCAGTATCAGCACCAGTCCTCTATCAGTACTGAGCAGTATCAGCACCAGTCCTCTATCAGTACTAACCAGTATCAGCACTAGTCCTCTATCAATACTGAGCAGTATCAGCACCAGTCCTCTAGCAGTACTGACAAGAATCAGCAGCAGTCCTCTATCAGTACCGGCCAGTATCAGCACCAGTCCTCTATCAGTACTGACCAGTATCAGCACCAGTCCTCTCTCAGTACCGACCAGTCTCACCACCAGTCATCTATCAATACTGACCAGTATCAGCACCAATCCTCTCTCAGTACTGACCAGTATCAGCATCCGTCCTCTATCAGTACCGACCAGTATCAGCATCAGTCCTCTATCAGTACCGACCAGTATCAGCACCAGTCCTCTATCAATACTGACCAGTATCTGCACTAGTCCTCTATCAGTACTGTCCAGTATCAGCACCAGTCCTCCATCAGTACCGGCCAGTATCAGTGCCAGTCCTCTATCTGTACGGACCAGTATCAGCATCCGTCCCCTATCAGTACCAACCAGTATCAGCACCAGTCATCTATCAGTACCGACCTGTCTCAACACCAGTCCTTATCAGTACCGACCAGTATCAGCAACAGTCCTCTATGAGTACCTGCCAGTATCAGCACCAGTCCTCTATCAGTACCGGCCCGTCCTCTATCAATACTGTCCAGTATCAGCACCAGTCTTCTATCAGTACCGACCAGGATCAGCACCAGTCCTCTATCAGTACCGACCAGTCTCAGCACCAGTCCTCTATCAGTACTGACCAGTATCATCAACAGTCCACCCTCAGTACTGACCAGTACCAGCACCAGTTCCCTATTAGAACTGACCTGTATCAGCACCAGTCCTCTTTCAGTTCTGACCAGTATTAGCACTAGTCCTTTATCAGTACCGAATAGTCTCAGCACCAGTCATCTATCAGTACCGACCAGTATCAGCACCAGTCCTCTATCAGTACTGACCAGTATCAGCACCAGTCCTGTATCAGTACTGACCAGTATCAGCACCAGTCCTCTATCAATTCTAACCAGTATCAGCACCAGTCCTCTATCAGTACTGAGCTGTATCAGTAGCAGTCCTCTATCAGTACTAACCAGTATCAGCACCAGTCCTCTATCAGCACTGACCAGTATCAGCACCAGTCCTCTATCAGAACCGACCAGTATCAGCTCCAGTCCTCTATCAGTATTGACCAGTCTCAGCACCAGTCGTCTAACAATACCGGCCAGTATCAGCACCAGTCCTCTATCAGCACCGGCCAGTATCAGCACCAGTCCTCTATCAGTACCGACCAGTATCAGCAACAGTCCTCTATCAGTACCTGCCAGTATCAGCACCAGTCCTCTATCAGTACCGGCCCATCGTCTATCAATACCGTCCAGTATCAGCACCAGTCTTCTATCAGTACCGACCAGGATCAGCACCAGTCCTCTATCAGTACCGACCAGTCTCAGCACCAGTCCTCTATCAGTACTGACCAGTATCATCAACAGTGCTCCCTCAGTATTGACCAGTATCAGCACCAGTTCTCTATTAGAACTGACCTGTATCAGCACCAGTCCTCTTTCAGTTCTGACCAGTATTAGCACTAGTCCTTTATCAGTACCGAATAGTCTCAGCAGCAGTCATCTATCAGTACCGACCAGTATCAGCACCAGTCCTCTATCAGTACTGACCAGTATCAGCACCAGTCCTGTATCAGTACTGACCAGTATCAGCACCAGTCCTCTATCAATTCTAACCAGTATCAGCACCTGTCCTCTATCAGTACTGAGCTGTATCAGTAGCAGTCCTCTATCAGTACTAACCAGTATCAGCAAATGTCCTCTATCAGCACTGACCAGTATCAGCACCAGTCCTCTATCAGCACCGGCCAGTATCAGCACCAGTCCTCTATCAGTACTGACCAGTATCAGCACCAGTCCTCTATCAGTACTGGCCAGTATCAGCACCAGTCCTCTATCAGTACAGGCCAGTATTAGCACCAGTCCTCTATCAGTACCGACTAGTATCAGCACCTTTCCTCTATCAGTACCGACCAGTATCAGCACCAGTCCTCTATCCGTACCAGCCAATATCAGCACCAGTCCTCTATCGGTACCGAACAGTATCAGCACCAGTCCTCTATCAGTACCGACCAGTATCAGCGCCAGTCCTCTATCTGTACGGACCTGTATCAGCATCCGTCCCCTATCAGTACCAACCAGCATCAGCACCAGTCATCTATCAGTGCCGACCTTCCTCAGCAGCAGTCCTTATCAGTACCGACCTGTATCAGCAACAGTGCTCTTTCAATACTGAGCAGTATCAGCACCAGTCCTCTATCAGTACTGACCTATATCAGCACCAGTCCTCTATCAGTACCGACCTGTATCAGCACCAGTCCTCTATCAGTACTGACCAGTATCAGCAGCAATCCTCTATCAGTACCGGCCAGTATCACTAGCAATCCTCCATCAGTACCGGCCAGTATCAGCACCTGTCCTCTTCAGTACCGACCAGTATCAGCACCAATCCTCTATCAGTACCGGGCAGTATCAGTAGCAATCCTCTATCAGTACCAGCCAGTATCAGCACCTGTCCTCTTCAGTAGCGACCAGTATCAGCACCTTTCCTCTATCAGTACCGGCCAGTATCAGCACCAGTCCTCTAACAGTACCGACATGTATCAGCACCAGTCCTCTATCAGAACCGACCCGTATAAGCACCTGTCCTCTTCAGTAACGACCAGTATCAGCACCAGTCCTCTTTCAGTACCGAACAGTTTCAGCATCAGTCCTCTATCAATACTGACGAGTATCAGCACTACTCCTCTATCAGTACCGGCCAGAATCCGCGCCAGTCCTCTATCTGTACGGACCAGTATCAGCATCCGTCCCTTATAAGTACCAACCAGTATCAACACCAGTCATCTATCAGTACCGACCTGTCTCAGCACCAGTCCTTCTCAGTACCGACCAGTATTAGCAACAGTGCTCTTTCAATAATGAGCAGTATCAGCACCAGTCCTCTATCAGCACTGACCAGTATCAGCACCAGTCCTCTATCAGTACCGACCTGTATCAGCACCAGTCCTCTATCAGTACCCACCTGTATCAGCACCAGTCCTCTATCTGTACCGACCAGTATCAGCACCAGTCCTCTATCAGTACCTGCCAGAATCAGCACCAGTCCTCTCTCAGTACCGGCAAGTATCAGCAGCAATCCTCTATCAGTACTGACCAGTATCAGCACCAGTCCTCTATCAGTACCGACCAGTATCAGCACCTGTCCTCTTCCGTACTGACCAGTATCAGCACCAGTCTTCTCTCAGTACCGGCCAGTATCAGCAGCAATCCTCTATCAGTTCTGGCCAGTATCAGCACCTGTCTTCTTCAGTACCGACCAGTATCAGCACCTGTCCTCTTCAGTACCGACGAGTATCAGCACCAGTCCTCTATTTGTACGGACCAGTATCAACATCCGTCCCCTATCAGTACCAACCAGCATCAGCACCAGTCATCTATCAGTACCGACCAGTATCAGCAACAGTACTCTTTCAATACTGAGCAGTATCAGCACCAGTCCTCTATCAGTACTGACCAGTATCAGCACCAGACCTCTATCAGTACCCACCTGTATCCGCACCAGTCCTCTATCAGTACTGACCAGGATCAGCAGCAGTCCTCTATCAGTACCGAACAGTATCTGCACCAGTCCCCTATCAGTACTCTCCTGCATCAGCACCAGTCCTCTATCAGTACCGGCCAGTATCAGTAGCAATCCTCCATCAGTACCGGCCAGTATCAGCACCCGTATTCTTCAGTACCGACCAGTATCAGCACCAGTCATCTATCAGTACCGACCAGTATCAGCACCTGTCCTCTTCAGTACCGACCAGTATCAGCACCAGTCCTCTATCAGTACCGGGCAGTATCAACACCAGTCCTCTATCAGTACTGACCAGTATCTGCACCAGTCCTCTGTATGTACTGACCAGTCGCAGCACCAGTCCTCTATCAGTACCGACCAGTATCAGCACCAGTCCTCTATCAGTACCGGCCAACATCAGCAACAGTCCTGTATCGGTACCGACCAGTATCATCACCAGTGCTCTGTCAGTACCGACCAGCATCAGAACCTGTCCTCTATCGGTACCGACCAGTATCAGCACCAGTCCTCTATCAGTACCTGCCAGAATCAGCACCAGTCCTCTATCAGTACCGGCCCGTCCTCTATCAATACTGTCCAGTATCAGCACCAGTCTTCTATCAGTACCGACCAGGATCAGCACCACTCCTCTATCAGTACCGACCAGTCTCAGCACCACTCCTCTATCAATACTGACCAGTATCAGCACCAGTCCTCTCTCAGTACTGACCAGTATCAGCACAAGTTCTCTATTCGAACTGACCTGTATCAGCACCAGTCCTCTTTCAGTTCTGACCAGTATTAGCACCAGTCCTTTATCAGTACCGAATAGTCTCAGCACCAGTCCTCTATCAGTACCGACCAGTATCAGCACCAGTCCTCTATCAGTACTGACCAGTATCAGCACCAGTCCTGTATCAGTACTGACCAGTATCAGCACCAGTCCTCTATCAGTTCCGACCTGTATCAGCACCTGTCCTCTATCAGTACTGACCAGGATCAGCACCAGTCCTCTATCAGAACCGACCAGTATCAGCACCAGTCCTCTATCAGTACCGACCAGTATCAGCAGCAGTCCTCTATCAGTACCGACCAGTATCTGCACCAGTCCCCTATCAGTACTCTCGTGTATCAGCACCAGTCCTCTATCAGTACCGGCCTGTATCAGTAGGAATCCTCCATCAGTACCGGCCAGTATCAGCACCCGTTTTCTTCAGTACCGACCAGTATCAGCACCAGTCGTCTATCAGTACCGACCAATATCAGCACCTGTCCTCTTCAGTACCGACCAGTATCAGCACCAGTCCTCTTTCAGTACCGGGCAGTATCAGCAGCAATCCTCTATCAGTACCAGCCAGTATCAGCACCAGTCCTCTTCAGTACCGACCAGTATCAACACCAGTCCTCTATCAGTACTGACCAGTATCTGCACCAGTCCTCTGTATGTACTGACCAGTCTCAGCATCAGTCCTCTATCAGTACCGACCAGTATCAGCACCAGTCCTCTATCAGTACTGACCAGTATCAGCACCAGACCTCTATCAGTACCCACCTGTATCAGCACCAGTCCTCTATCAGTACTGACCAGGATCAGCAGCAGTCCTCTATCAGTACCGAACAGTATCTGCACCAGTCCCCTATCAGTACTCTCCTGCATCAGCACCAGTCCTCTATCAGTACCGGCCAGTATCAGTAGCAATCCTCCATCAGTACCGGCCAGTATCAGCACCCGTATTCTTCAGTACCGACCAGTATCAGCACCAGTCGTCTATCAGTACCGACCAGTATCAGCACCTGTCCTCTTCAGTACCGACCAGTATCAGCACCAGTCCTCTATCAGTACCGGGCAGTATCAACACCAGTCCTGTATCGGTACCGACCAGTATCATCACCAGTGCTCTGTCAGTACCGACCAGCATCAGAACCTGTCCTCTATCAGTACCTGCCAGAATCAGCACCAGTCCTCTATCAGTACCGGCCCGTCCTCTATCAATACTGTCCAGTATCAGCACCAGTCTTCTATCAGTACCGACCAGTATCAGCAACAGTGCTCTTTCAATACTGAGCAGTATCAGCACCAGTCCTCTATCAGTACTGACCAGTATCAGCACCAGAACTCTATCAGTACCCACCTGTATCAGCACCAGTCCTCTATCAGTACTGACCAGTATCTGCACCAGTCCCCTATCAGTACTCTCCTGCATCAGCACCAGTCCTCTATCAGTACCGGCCAGTATCAGTAGCAATCCTCCATCAGTACCGGCCAGTATCAGCACCCGTATTCTTCAGTACCGACCAGTATCAGCACCAGTCGTCTATCAGTACCGACCAGTATCAGCACCTGTCCTCTTCAGTACCGACCAGTATCAGCACCAGTCCTCTATCAGTACCGGGTAGTATCAACACCAGTCCTCTATCAGTACTGACCAGTATCTGCACCAGTCCTCTGTATGTACTGACCTGTCTCAGCACCAGTCCTCTATCAGTACCGACCAGTATCAGCACCAGTCCTCTATCAGTACCGGCCAACATCAGCAACAGTCCTGTATCGGTACCGACCAGTATCATCACCAGTGCTCTGTCAGTACCGACCAGCATCAGAACCTGTCCTCTATCGGTACCGACCAGTATCAGCACCAGTCCTCTATCAGTACCTGCCAGAATCAGCACCAGTCCTCTATCAGTACCGGCCCGTCCTCTATCAATACTGTCCAGTATCAGCACCAGTCTTCTATCAGTACCGACCAGGATCAGCACCAGTCCTCTATCAGTACCGACCAGTCTCAGCACCACTCCTCTATCAATACTGACCAGTATCAGCACCAGTCCTCTCTCAGTACTGACCAGTATCAGCACAAGTTCTCTATTCGAACTGACCTGTATCAGCACCAGTCCTCTTTCAGTTCTGACCAGTATTAGCACCAGTCCTTTATCAGTACCGAATAGTCTCAGCAGCAGTCCTCTATCAGTACCGACCAGTATCAGCACCAGTCCTCTATCAGTACTGACCAGTATCAGCACCAGTCCTGTATCAGTACTGACCAGTATCAGCACCAGTCCTCTATCAGTTCCGACCTGTATCAGCACCTGTCCTCTATCAGTACTGACCAGGATCAGCACCAGTCCTCTATCAGAACCGACCAGTATCAGCACCAGTCCTCTATCAGTACCGACCAGTATCAGCAGCAGTCCTCTATCAGTACCGACCAGTATCTGCACCAGTCCCCTATCAGTACTCTCGTGTATCAGCACCAGTCCTCTATCAGTACCGGCCTGTATCAGTAGCAATCCTCCATCAGTACCGGCCAGTATCAGCACCCGTTTTCTTCAGTACCGACCAGTATCAGCACCAGTCGTCTATCAGTACCGACCAATATCAGCACCTGTCCTCTTCAGTACCGACCAGTATCAGCACCAGTCCTCTATCAGTACCGGGCAGTATCAGCAGCAATCCTCTATCAGTACCAGCCAGTATCAGCACCAGTCCTCTTCAGTACCGACCAGTATCAACACCAGTCCTCTATCAGTACTGACCAGTATCTGCACCAGTCCTCTGTATGTACTGACCAGTCTCAGCATCAGTCCTCTATCAGTACCGACCAGTATCAGCACCTGTCCTCTTCAGTACCGACCAGTATCAGCACCAGTCCTCTATCAGTACCTGGCAGTATCAACACCAGTCCTGTATCGGTACCGACCAGTATCATCACCAGTGCTCTGTCAGTACCGACCAGCATCAGAACCTGTCCTCTATCAGTACCTGCCAGAATCAGCACCAGTCCTCTATCAGTACCGGCCCGTCCTCTATCAATACTGTCCAGTATCAGCACCAGTCTTCTATCAGTACCGACCAGGATCAGCACCAGTCCTCTATCAGTACTGACCAGGATCAGCTCCAGTCCTCTATCAGAACCGACCAGTATCAGCACCAGTCCTCTATCAGTACCGACCAGTATCAGCAGCAGTCCTCTATCAGTACCGACCAGTATCTGCACCAGTCCCCTATCAGTACTCTCGTGTATCAGCACCAGTCCTCTATCAGTACCGGCCTGTATCAGTAGCAATCCTCCATCAGTACCGGCCAGTATCAGCACCCATTTTCTTCAGTACCGACCAGTATCAGCACCAGTCGTCTATCAGTACCGACCAATATCAGCACCTGTCCTCTTCAGTACCGACCAGTATCAGCACCAGTCCTCTATCAGTACCGGGCAGTATCAGCAGCAATCCTCTATCAGTACCAGCCAGTATCAGCACCAGTCCTCTTCAGTACCGACCAGTATCAACACCAGTCCTCTATCAGTACTGACCAGTATCTGCACCAGTCCTCTGTATGTACTGACCAGTCTCAGCATCAGTCCTCTATCAGTACCGACCAGTATCAGCACCAGTCCTCTATCAGTACTGACCAGTATCAGCACCAGACCTCTATCAGTACCCACCTGTATCAGCACCAGTCCTCTATCAGTACTGACCAGGATCAGCAGCAGTCCTCTATCAGTACCGAACAGTATCTGCACCAGTCCCCTATCAGTACTCTCCTGCATCAGCACCAGTCCTCTATCAGTACCGGTCAGTATCAGTAGCAATCCTCCATCAGTACTGGCCAGTATCAGCACCCGTATTCTTCAGTACCGACCAGTATCAGCACCAGTCGTCTATCAGTACCGACCAGTATCAGCACCTGTCCTCTTCAGTACCGACCAGTATCAGCACCAGTCCTCTATCAGTACCGGGCAGTATCAACACCAGTCCTGTATCGGTACCGACCAGTATCATCACCAGTGCTCTGTCAGTACCGACCAGCATCAGAACCTGTCCTCTATCAGTACCTGCCAGAATCAGCACCAGTCCTCTATCAGTACCGGCCCGTCCTCTATCAATACTGTCCAGTATCAGCACCAGTCTTCTATCAGTACCGACCAGGATCAGCACCAGTCCTCTATCAGTACTGACCAGTCTCAGCACCACTCCTCTATCAATACTGACCAGTATCAGCACCAGTCCTCTCTCAGTACTGACCAGTATCAGCACCAGTTCTCTATTCGAACTGACCTGTATCAGCACCAGTCCTCTTTCAGTTCTGACCAGTATTAGCACCAGTCCTTTATCAGTACCGAATAGTCTCAGCACCAGTCCTCTATCAGTACCGACCAGTATCAGCACCAGTCCTCTATCAGTACTGACCAGTATCAGCACCAGTCCTGTATCAGTACTGACCAGTATCAGCACCAGTCCTCTATCAGTTCCGACCTGTATCAGCACCTGTCCTCTATTAGTACTGACCAGGATCAGCACCAGTCCTCTATCAGAACTGACCAGTATCAGCACCAGTCCTCTATCAGTACCGACCAGTATCAGCAGCAGTCCTCTATCAGTACCGACCAGTATCTGAACCAGTCCCCTATCAGTACTCTCCTTTATCAGCACCAGTCCTCTATCAGTACCGGCCTGTATCAGTAGCAATCCTCCATCAGTACCGGCCAGTATCAGCACCCGTTTTCTTCAGTACCGACCAGTATCAGCACCAGTCGTCTATCAGTACCGACCAATATCAGCACCTGTCCTCTTCAGTACCGACCAGTATCAGCACCAGTCCTCTATCAGTACCGGGCAGTATCAGCAGCAATCCTCTATCAGTACCAGCCAGTATCAGCACCAGTCCTCTTCAGTACCGACCAGTATCAACACCAGTCCTCTATCAGTACTGACCAGTATCTGCACCAGTCCTCTGTATGTACTGACCAGTGTCAGCATCAGTCCTCTATCAGTACCGACCAGTATCAGCACCAGTCCTCTATCAGTACCGGCCAACATCAGCAACAGTCCTGTATCGGTACCGACCAGTATCAGCACCAGTGCTCTGTCAGTACCGACCAGCATCAGAACCTGTCCTCTATCGGTACCGACCAGTATCAGCACCAGTCCTCTATGAGTACCTGCCAGAATCAGCACCAGTCCTCTATCAGTACCGGCCCGTCCTCTATCAATACTGTCCAGTATCAGCACCAGTCCTCCATCAGTACCGGCCAGTATCAGTGCCAGTCCTCTATCTGTACGGACCAGTATCAGCATCCGTCCTCTATTAGTACTGAGCAGTATCAGCACCAGTCCTCTATCAGTACTAACCAGTATCAGCACTAGTCCTCTATCAATACTGAGCAGTATCAGCACCAGTCCTCTAGCAGTACTGACAAGAATCAGCAGCAGTCCTCTATCAGTACCGGCCAGTATCAGCACCAGTCCTCTATCAGTACTGACCAGTATCAGCACCAGTCCTCTATCAGTACCGACCAGTCTCACCACCAGTCATCTATCAATACTGACCAGTATCAGCACCAATCCTCTCTCAGTACTGACCTGTATCAGCATCCGTCCTCTATCAGTACCGACCAGTATCAGCATCAGTCCTCTATCAGTACCGACCAGTATCAGCACCAGTCCTCTATCAACACTGACCAGTATCTGCACTAGTCCTCTATCAGTACTGTCCAGTATCAGCACCAGTCCTCCATCAGTACCGGCCAGTATCAGTGCCAGTTCTCTATCTGTACGGACCATATCAGCATCCGTCCCCTATCAGTACCAACCAGTATCAGCACCAGTCATCTATCAGTACCGACCTGTCTCAACACCAGTCCTTATCAGTACCGACCAGTATCAGCACCAGTCCTCTATCAGTACCGGCCAACATTAGCAACAGTCCTGTATTGGTACCGACCAGTTTCAGCACCAGTCCTCTATCAGTACCGACCAGTATCAGAACCTGTCCTCTATCGGTACCGACCAGTATCAGCACCAGTCCTCTATCAGTACCTGCCCGTCCTCTATCAATACTGTCCAGTATCAGCACCAGTCTTCTATCAGTACCGACCAGGATCAGCACCAGTCCTCTATCAGTACTGACCAGTCTCAGTACAACTCCTCTATCAATACTGGCCAGTATCAGCACCAGTCCTCTCTTAGTACTGACCAGTATCAGCAGCAGTTCTATATTAGAACTAACCTGTATCAGCACCAGTCCTCTTTCAGTTCTGACTAGTATTACCACCAGTCCTTTATTGGTACCGAATAGTATCAGCACCAGACCTCTATCAGTACTGACCTGTATCAGCAGCAGTCCTCTATCTGTACCGGCCAGTATCTGCACCAGTCCTCTATTAGTACTCTCCTGTATCAGCACCAGTCCTCTATCAGTACCGGCCAGTATCAGTAGCAATCCTCCATCAGTACCGGCCAGTATCAGCACCCGTATTCTTCAGTACCGACCAGTATGAGCACCAGTCGTCTATCAGTACCGACCAGTATCAGCAACTGTCCTCTTCAGTACCGACCAGTATCAGCACCAGTCCTCTATTAGTACTCTCCTGTATCAGCACCAGTCCTCTATCAGTACCGGCCAGTATCAGTAGCAATCCTCCATCAGTACCGGCCAGTATCAGCACCCGTATTCTTCAGTACCGACCAGTATGACCACCAGTCGTCTATCCGTACCGACCAGTATCAGCAACTGTCCTCTTCAGTACCGACCAGTATCAGCACCAGTCCTCTATTAGTACTCTCCTGTATCAGCACCAGTCCTCTATCAGTACCGGCCAGTATCAGTAGCAATCCTTCATCAGTACCGGCCAGTATCAGCACCCGTATTCTTCAGTACCGACCAGTATGACCACCAGTCGTCTATCAGTACCGATCAGTATCAGCAACTGTCCTCTTCAGTACCGACCAGTATCAGCACCAGTCCTCTATCAGTACCGGGCTGTATCAGCAGCAATCCTCTATCAGTACCAGCCAGTATCAGCACCTGTCCTCTTCCGTAGCGACCAGTATCAGCACCATTCCTCTATCAGTACCGGCCAGTATCAGCACCAGTCCTCTATCAGTACCGACCAGTATCAACACCAGTCCTCTATCAGTACTGACCTGTATCCGCACCAGTCCTCTATATGTACTGACCAGTCTCAGCACCAGTCCTCTATCAGTACCAACCAACAACAGCAACTGTCCTGTATCGGTACCGACCAGTATCAGCACCAGTCCTCTATCAGTACCGACCAGTATCAGAACCTGTCCTCTATCAGTACCGACCAGTCTCAGCACCAGTTCTCTATATGTACTGACCAGTCTCAGCACCAGTTATCTATCAGTACCGACCAACAACAGCAACTGTCCTGTATCGGTACCGACCAGTATCAGCACCAGTCCTCTATCAGTACCGACCAGTATCAGAACCTGTCCTCTATCAGTACCGACCAGTCCTCTATCAATACTGTCCTGTGTGAGCACCAGTCTTCTATCAGTACTGACCAGTATCAGCATCAGTCCTCTATCAGTACCAGCCAATATCAGCACCAGTCCTCTATCAGTACCAACCAGTATCAGCAACAGTGCTCTTTCAATTCTGAGCAGTATCAGCACCAGTCCTCTATCAGTACTGACCTGTATCAGCACCAGTCCTCTATCAGTACCGACCTGTATCAGCACCTGTCCTCTATCAGTATTGACAAGTATCAGCAGCATCCTGTATAAGTATCGGCCTGTATCTGCACCAGTCCCCTATCAGTACTCTCCTGTATCAGCACCAGTCCTCTATCAGTACTGGCCAGTATCAGTAACAATCCGCCATCAGTACCGGCCAGTATCAGCACCCGTATTCTTCAGTACCGACCAGTATCAGCACCAGTCGTCTATCAGTAAAGACCAGTATCAGCACCTGTCCTCTTCAGTACCGACCAGTAACAGCACCAGTCCTCTATCAGTACCGGGCAGTATCAGCAGCAATCCTCTATCAGTACCAGCCAGTATCAGCACCTGTCCTCTTCAATAGCGACCAGTATCAGCACCATTTATCTATCAGTACCGGCCAGTATCAGCACCAGTCGTCTATCAGTACCGACCAGTATCAGCACCTGTCCTCTTCAGTACCGACCAGTATCAGCACCAGTCGTCTATCAGTACCGACCAGTATCAGCAACTGTCCTCTTCAGTACCGACCAGTATCAGCACCAGTCCTCTATCAGTACCGGGCTGTATCAGCAGCAATCCTCTATCAGTACCAGCCAGTATCAGCACCTGTCCTCTTCCGTAGCGACCAGTATCAGCACCATTCCTCTATCAGTACCGGCCAGTATCAGTAGCAGTCCTCCAACAGTACCGAGCAGTATCAGCACCAGTCCTCTATCAGTACCGACCAGTATCAACACCAGTCCTCTATCAGTACTGACCTGTATCCGCACCAGTCCTCTATATGTACTGACCACTCTCAGCACCAGTCCTCTATCAGTACCGACCAACAACAGCAACTGTCCTGTATCGGTACCGACCAGTATCAGCACCAGTCCTCTATCAGTACCGACCAGTATCAGAACCTGTCCTCTATCAGTACCGACCAGTCTCAGCACCAGTTCTCTATATGTACTGACCAGTCTCAGCACCAGTTATCTATCAGTACCGACCAACAACTGCAACTGTCCTGTATCGGTACCGACCAGTATCAGCACCAGTCCTCTATCAGTACCGACCAATATCAGAACCTGTCCTCTATCAGTACCGACCAGTCCTCTATCAATACTGTCCTGTGTGAGCACCAGTCTTCCATCAGTACTGACCAGTATCAGCATCAGTCCTCTATCAGTACCAGCCAATATCAGCACCAGTCCTCTATCAGTACCGATCAGTATCAGCAACAGTGCTCTTTCAATTCTGAGCAGTATCAGCACCAGTCCTCTATCAGTACTGACCTGTATCAGCACCAGTCCTCTATCAGTACCGACCTGTATCAGCACCTGTCCTCTATCAGTATTGACCAGTATCAGCAGCATCCTGTATCAGTATCGGCCTGTATCTGCACCAGTCCCCTATCAGTACTCTCCTGTATCAGCACCAGTCCTCTAACAGTACTGGCCAGTATCAGTAGCAATCCGCCATCAGTACCGGCCAGTATCAGCACCCGTATTCTTCAGTACCGACCAGTATCAGCACCAGTCGTCTATCAGTAACGACCAGTATCAGCACCTGTCCTCTTCAGTACCGACCAGTAGCAGCACCAGTCCTCTATCAGTACCGGGCAGTATCAGCAGCAATCCTCTATCAGTACCAGCCAGTATCAGCACCTGTCCTCTTCAATAGCGACCAGTATCAGCACCATTTATCTATCAGTACCGGCCAGTATCAGCACCAGTCGTCTATCAGTACCGACCAGTATCAGCACCTGTCCTCTTCAGTACCGACCAGTATCAGCACCAGTCGTCTATCAGTACCGACCAGTATCAGCAACTGTCCTCTTCAGTACCGACCAGTATCAGCACCAGTCCTCTATCAGTACCGGGCTGTATCAGCAGCAATCCTCTATCAGTACCAGCCAGTATCAGCACCTGTCCTCTTCCGTAGCGACCAGTATCAGCACCATTCCTCTATCAGTACCGGCCAGTATCAGCACCAGTCCTCTAACAGTACCGAGCAGTATCAGCACCAGTCCTCTATCAGTACCGACCAGTATCAACACCAGTCCTCTATCAGTACTGACCTGTATCCGCACCAGTCCTCTATATGTACTGACCACTCTCAGCACCAGTCCTCTATCAGTACCGACCAACAACAGCAACTGTCCTGTATCGGTACCGACCAGTATCAGAACCTGTCCTCTATCAGTACCGACCAGTCTCAGCAGCAGTTCTCTATATGTACTGACCAGTCTCAGCACCAGTCCTCTATCAGTACCGACCAACAACAGCAACTGTCCTGTATCGGTACCGACCAGTATCAGCACCAGTCCTCTATCAGTACCGACCAGTATCAGAACCTGTCCTCTATCAGTACCGACCAGTCCTCTATCAATACTGTCCTGTGTGAGCACCAGTCTTCTATCAGTACTGACCTGTATCAGCATCAGTCCTCTTTCAGTACCGACCAGTATCAGAACCAGTCCTCTATCAGTACCGACCAGTATCAACAATAGTCCTCTATCAGTACTGACCAGTCTCAGCACCAGTCCTCTATCAGTACCGGCCAACTTTAGCAACAGTCCTGTATCGGTACCGACCAGTTTCAGCACCTGTCCTCTATCAGTACCGACCAGCATCAGAAACTGTCCTCTATCGGTACCGACCAGTATCAGCACCAGTCCTCTATCAGTACCTGCCAATATCAGCACCAGTCCTCTATCAGTACCGGCCCGTCCTCTATCAATACTGTTTAGTATGAGCACCTGTCTTCTATCAGTACCGACCAGGATCAGCACCAGTCCTCTATCAGTACTGACCAGTCTCAGTACCACTCCTGTATCAATACTGACCAGTATCAGCACCAGTCCTCTCTCAGTACTGACCAGTATCAGCACCAGTTCTCTGTTAGAACTGACCTGTATCAGCACCAGTTCTCTTTCAGTTCTGACTAGTATTAGCACCAGTCCTTTATCAGTACCAAATAGTCCTAGCACCAGACCTCTATCAGTACCGACCAGTATCAGCACCAGTCCTCTATCAGTACTGACCAGTATCAGCAGCAGTCCTCTATCAGTACCGGCCAGTATCTGCACCAGTCCCCTATTAGTACTCTCCTGTATCAGCACCAGTCCTCTATCAGTACCGGACAGTATCAGTAGCAATCCTCCAGCAGTACTGGCCAGTATCAGCACCCGTATTCTTCAGTACCGACCAGTATCAGCACCAGTCCTCTATCAGTACCGGGCAGTATCAGCACCATTCCTCTATCAGTACCGGCCAGTATCAGCACCAGTCCTCTAACAGTACCGACCAGTATCAGCACCAGTCCTCTATCAGTACCGACCAGTATCAACACCAGTCCTCTATCAGTACTGACCTGTATCCGCACCAGTCCTCTATATGTACTGACCACTCTCAGCACCAGTCCTCTATCAGTACCGACCAACAACAGCAACTGTCCTGTATCGGTACCGACCAGTATCAGCACCAGTCCTCTATCAGTACCGACCAGTATCAGAACCTGTCCTCTATCAGTACCGACCAGTCTCAGCACCAGTTCTCTATATGTACTGACCAGTCTCAGCACCAGTTATCTATCAGTACCGACCAACAACTGCAACTGTCCTGTATCGGTACCGACCAGTATCAGCACCAGTCCTCTATCAGTACCGACCAATATCAGAACCTGTCCTCTATCAGTACCGACCAGTCCTCTATCAATACTGTCCTGTGTGAGCACCAGTCTTCCATCAGTACTGACCAGTATCAGCATCAGTCCTCTATCAGTACCAGCCAATATCAGCACCAGTCCTCTATCAGTACCGACCAGTATCAGCAACAGTGCTCTTTCAATTCTGAGCAGTATCAGCACCAGTCCTCTATCAGTACTGACCTGTATCAGCACCAGTCCTCTATCAGTACCGACCTGTATCAGCACCTGTCCTCTATCAGTATTGACCAGTATCAGCAGCATCCTGTATCAGTATCGGCCTGTATCTGCACCAGTCCCCTATCAGTACTCTCCTGTATCAGCACCAGTCCTCTAACAGTACTGGCCAGTATCAGTAGCAATCCGCCATCAGTACCGGCCAGTATCAGCACCCGTATTCTTCAGTACCGACCAGTATCAGCACCAGTCGTCTATCAGTAACGACCAGTATCAGCACCTGTCCTCTTCAGTACCGACCAGTAGCAGCACCAGTCCTCTATCAGTACCGGGCAGTATCAGCAGCAATCCTCTATCAGTACCAGCCAGTATCAGCACCTGTCCTCTTCAATAGCGACCAGTATCAGCACCATTTATCTATCAGTACCGGCCAGTATCAGCACCAGTCGTCTATCAGTACCGACCAGTATCAGCACCTGTCCTCTTCAGTACCGACCAGTATCAGCACCAGTCGTCTATCAGTACCGACCAGTATCAGCAACTGTCCTCTTCAGTACCGACCAGTATCAGCACCAGTCCTCTATCAGTACCGGGCTGTATCAGCAGCAATCCTCTATCAGTACCAGCCAGTATCAGCAACTGTCCTCTTCCGTAGCGACCAGTATCAGCACCATTCCTCTATCAGTACCGGCCAGTATCAGCACCAGTCCTCTAACAGTACCGAGCAGTATCAGCACCAGTCCTCTATCAGTACCGACCAGTATCAACACCAGTCCTCTATCAGTACTGACCTGTATCCGCACCAGTCCTCTATATGTACTGACCAGTCTCAGCACCAGTCCTCTATCAGTACCGACCAACAACAGCAACTGTCCTGTATCGGTACCGACCAGTATCAGAACCTGTCCTCTATCAGTACCGACCAGTCTCAGCACCAGTTCTCTATATGTACTGACCAGTCTCAGCACCAGTCCTCTATCAGTACCGACCAACAACAGCAACTGTCCTGTATCGGTACCGACCAGTATCAGCACCAGTCCTCTATCAGTACCGACCAGTATCAGAACCTGTCCTCTATCAGTACCGACCAGTCCTCTATCAATACTGTCCTGTGTGAGCACCAGTCTTCTATCAGTACTGACCTGTATCAGCATCAGTCCTCTTTCAGTACCGACCAGTATCAGAACCAGTGCTCTATCAGTACCGACCAGTATCAACAATAGTCCTCTATCAGTACTGACCAGTCTCAGCACCAGTCCTCTATCAGTACCGGCCAACTTTAGCAACAGTCCTGTATCGGTACCGACCAGTTTCAGCACCTGTCCTCTATCAGTACCGACCAGCATCAGAAGCTGTCCTCTATCGGTACCGACCAGTATCAGCACCAGTCCTCTATCAGTACCTGCCAATATCAGCACCAGTCCTCTATCAGTACCGGCCCGTCCTCTATCAATACTGTTTAGTATGAGCACCTGTCTTCTATCAGTACCGACCAGGATCAGCACCAGTCCTCTATCAGTACTGACCAGTCTCAGTACCACTCCTGTATCAATACTGACCAGTATCAGCACCAGTCCTCTCTCAGTACTGACCAGTATCAGCACCAGTTCTCTATTAGAACTGACCTGTATCAGCACCAGTTCTCTTTCAGTTCTGACTAGTATTAGCACCAGTCCTTTATCAGTACCAAATAGTCCTAGCACCAGACCTCTATCAGTACCGACCAGTATCAGCACCAGTCCTCTATCAGTACTGACCAGTATCAGCAGCAGTCCTCTATCAGTACCGGCCAGTATCTGCACCAGTCCCCTATTAGTACTCTCCTGTATCAGCACCAGTCCTCTATCAGTACCGGACAGTATCAGTAGCAATCCTCCATCAGTACTGGCCAGTATCAGCACCCGTATTCTTCAGTACCGACCAGTATCAGCACCTGTCCTCTTCAGTACCGACCAGTATCAGCACCAGTCCTCTATCAGTACCGGGCAGTATCAGCACCATTCCTCTATCAGTACCGGCCAGTATCAGCACCAGTCCTCTAACAGTACCGACCAGTATCAGCACCAGTCCTCTATCAGTACCGACCAGTATCAACACCAGTCCTCTATCAGTACTGACCTGTATCCGCACCAGTCCTCTATATGTACTGACCAGTCTCAGCACCAGTCCTCTATCAGTACCGGCCAACAACAGCAACTGTCCTGTATCGGTACCGACCAGTATCAGCACCAGTCCTCTATCAGTACCGACCAGTATCAGAACCTGTCCTCTATCAGTACCGACGAGTCCTCTATCAATACTGTCCAGTGTGAGCACTAGTCTTCTATCAGTACTGACCAGTATCAGCAGCTGTCCTCTTTCAGTACCGACCAGTATCAGCACCAGTCCTCTATCAGTACCGACCAGTATCAACACCAGTTCTCTATCAGTACTGACCAGTCTCAGCACCAGTCCTCTATCCGTACCGACCAGTAGCAGCACCAGTCCTCTATCAGTACCGGCCAACATTAGCACCAGTCCTGTATCGGTACCGACCAGTTTCAGCACCAGTCCTCTATCAGTACCGACCAGTATCAGAACCTGTCCTCTATCGGTACCGACCAGTATCAGCACCAGTCCTCTATCAGTACCTGCCAGTATCAGCACCAGTCCTCTATCAGTATCGGCCCGTCCTCTATCAATACTGTCCAGTATCAGCACCAGTCTTCTATCAGTACCGACCAGGATCAGCACCAGTCCTCTATCAGTATCGGCCCGTCCTCTATCAATACTGTCCAGTATCAGCACCAGTCTTCTATCAGTACCGACCAGGATCAGCACCAGTCCTCTATCAGTACCGACCAGTATCAACACCAGTCCTCTATCAGTACTGACCTGTATCCGCACCAGTCCTCTATATGTACTGACCACTCTCAGCACCAGTCCTCTATCAGTACCGACCAACAACAGCAACTGTCCTGTATCGGTACCGACCAGTATCAGCACCAGTCCTCTATCAGTACCGACCAGTATCAGAACCTGTCCTCTATCAGTACCGACCAGTCTCAGCACCAGTTCTCTATATGTACTGACCAGTCTCAGCACCAGTTATCTATCAGTACCGACCAACAACTGCAACTGTCCTGTATCGGTACCGACCAGTATCAGCACCAGTCCTCTATCAGTACCGACCAATATCTGAACCTGTCCTCTATCAGTACCGACCAGTCCTCTATCAATACTGCCCTGTGTGAGCACCAGTCTTCCATCAGTACTGACCAGTATCAGCATCAGTCCTCTATCAGTACCAGCCAATATCAGCACCAGTCCTCTATCAGTACCGACCAGTATCAGCAACAGTGCTCTTTCAATTCTGAGCAGTATCAGCACCAGTCCTCTATCAGTACTGACCTGTATCAGCACCAGTCCTCTATCAGTACCGACCTGTATCAGCACCTGTCCTCTATCAGTATTGACCAGTATCAGCAGCATCCTGTATCAGTATCGGCCTGTATCTGCACCAGTCCCCTATCAGTACTCTCCTGTATCAGCACCAGTCCTCTAACAGTACTGGCCAGTATCAGTAGCAATCCGCCATCAGTACCGGCCAGTATCAGCACCCGTATTCTTCAGTACCGACCAGTATCAGCACCAGTCGTCTATCAGTAACGACCAGTATCAGCACCTGTCCTCTTCAGTACCGACCAGTAGCAGCACCAGTCCTCTATCAGTACCGGGCAGTATCAGCAGCAATCCTCTATCAGTACCAGCCAGTATCAGCACCTGTCCTCTTCAATAGCGACCAGTATCAGCACCATTTATCTATCAGTACCGGCCAGTATCAGCACCAGTCGTCTATCAGTACCGACCAGTATCAGCACCTGTCCTCTTCAGTACCGACCAGTATCAGCACCAGTCGTCTATCAGTACCGACCCGTATCAGCAACTGTCCTCTTCAGTACCGACCAGTATCAGCACCAGTCCTCTATCAGTACCGGGCTGTATCAGCAGCAATCCTCTATCAGTACCAGCCAGTATCAGCACCTGTCCTCTTCCGTAGCGACCAGTATCAGCACCATTCCTCTATCAGTACCGGCCAGTATCAGCACCAGTCCTCTAACAGTACCGAGCAGTATCAGCACCAGTCCTCTATCAGTACCGACCAGTATCAACACCAGTCCTCTATCAGTACTGACCTGTATCCGCACCAGTCCTCTATATGTACTGACCAGTCTCAGCACCAGTCCTCTATCAGTACCGACCAACAACAGCAACTGTCCTGTATCGGTACCGACCAGTATCAGAACCTGTCCTCTATCAGTACCGACCAGTCTCAGCACCAGTTCTCTATATGTACTGACCAGTCTCAGCACCAGTCCTCTATCAGTACCGACCAACAACAGCAACTGTCCTGTATCGGTACCGACCAGTATCAGCACCAGTCCTCTATCAGTACCGACCAGTATCAGAACCTGTCCTCTATCAGTACCGACCAGTCCTCTATCAATACTGTCCTGTGTGAGCACCAGTCTTCTATCAGTACTGACCTGTATCAGCATCAGTCCTCTTTCAGTACCGACCAGTATCAGAACCAGTCCTCTATCAGTACCGACCAGTATCAACAATAGTCCTCTATCAGTACTGACCAGTCTCAGCACCAGTCCTCTATCAGTACCGGCCAACTTTAGCAACAGTCCTGTATCGGTACCGACCAGTTTCAGCACCTGTCCTCTATCAGTACCGACCAGCATCAGAAACTGTCCTCTATCGGTACCGACCAGTATCAGCACCAGTCCTCTATCAGTACCTGCCAATATCAGCACCAGTCCTCTATCAGTACCGGCCCGTCCTCTATCAATACTGTTTAGTATGAGCACCTGTCTTCTATCAGTACCGACCAGGATCAGCACCAGTCCTCTATCAGTACTGACCAGTCTCAGTACCACTCCTGTATCAATACTGACCAATATCAGCACCAGTCCTCTCTCAGTACTGACCAGTATCAGCACCAGTTCTCTATTAGAACTGACCTGTATCAGCACCAGTTCTCTTTCAGTTCTGACTAGTATTAGCACCAGTCCTTTATCAGTACCAAATAGTCCTAGCACCAGACCTCTATCAGTACCGACCAGTATCAGCACCAGTCCTCTATCAGTACTGACCAGTATCAGCAGCAGTCCTCTATCAGTACCGGCCAGTATCTGCACCAGTCCCCTATTAGTACTCTCCTGTATCAGCACCAGTCCTCTATCAGTACCGGACAGTATCAGTAGCAATCCTCCATCAGTACTGGCCAGTATCAGCACCCGTATTCTTCAGTACCGACCAGTATCAGCACCTGTCCTCTTCAGTACCGACCAGTATCAGCACCAGTCCTCTATCAGTACCGGGCAGTATCAGCACCATTCCTCTATCAGTACCGGCCAGTATCAGCACCAGTCCTCTAACAGTACCGACCAGTATCAGCACCAGTCCTCTATCAGTACCGACCAGTATCAACACCAGTCCTCTATCAGTACTGACCTGTATCCGCACCAGTCCTCTATATGTACTGACCAGTCTCAGCACCAGTCCTCTATCAGTACCGGCCAACAACAGCAACTGTCCTGTATCGGTACCGACCAGTATCAGCACCAGTCCTCTATCAGTACCGACCAGTATCAGAACCTGTCCTCTATCTGTACCGACTAGTCCTCTATCAATACTGTCCTGTGTGAGCACCAGTCTTCTATCAGTACTGACCAGTATCAGCATCAGTCCTCTTTCAGTACCGACCAGTATCAGCACCAGTCCTCTATCAGTACCGACCAGTATCAACACCAGTTCTCTATCAGTACTGACCAGTCTCAGCACCAGTCCTCTATCCGTACCGACCAGTAGCAGCACCAGTCCTCTATCAGTACCGGCCAACATTAGCAACAGTCCTGTATCGGTACCGACCAGTTTCAGCACCAGTCCTCTATCAGTACCGACCAGTATCAGAACCTGTCCTCTATCGGTACCGACCAGTATCAGCACCAGTCCTCTATCAGTACCTGCCAGTATCAGCACCAGTCCTCTATCAGTATCGGCCCGTCCTCTATCAATACTGTCCAGTATCAGCACCAGTCTTCTATCAGTACCGACCAGGATCAGCACCAGTCCTCTATCAGTATCGGCCCGTCCTCTATCAATACTGTCCAGTATCAGCACCAGTCTTCTATCAGTACCGACCAGGATCAGCACCAGTCCTCTATCAGTACTGACCAGTCTCAGCACCACTCCTGTATCAGTATTGACCAGTATCAGCACCAGTCCTCTATCAGCACTGACCAGTCTCAGCACCACTCCTCTATCAATACTGACCAGTATCAGCACCAGTCCTCTCTCAGTACTGACCAGTATCAGCACCAGTTCTGTATTAGAACTGACCTGTATCATCACCAGTTCTCTTCCAGTTCTGACCAGTATTAGCACCAGTCCTGTATCAGTACCGAATAGTCTCAGCACCAGTCTTCTATCAGAACCGACCAGTCTCAGCACCAGTCCTCTATCAGTACTGACCAGTATCAGCACCAGTCCTG
This sequence comes from Mobula hypostoma, assembly GCF_963921235.1. NCBI lineage: Eukaryota > Metazoa > Chordata > Chondrichthyes > Myliobatiformes > Myliobatidae > Mobula > Mobula hypostoma. The sequence continues at coordinate 105,161,564 of NC_086104.1, forward strand.
TATCAGTACTGACCAGTATCAGCACCAGCTCTCTATCAGTACCGACTAGTATCAGCACCTTTCCTCTATCAGTACCGAGCAGTATCAGCACCAGTCCTCTATCAGTACCAGCCAATATCAGCACCAGTCCTCTATCAGTACCGACTAGTGTCAGCACTTTTCCTCTATCAGTACTGACCAGTATCAGCACCAGTCCTCTATCAGTACTGAGCAGTATCAGCACCAGTCCTCTATCAGTACCAGCCAATATCAGCACCAGTCCTCTATCATTACCGACCAGTATCAGCGCCAGTCCTCTATCAGTACTGAACTGTATCAGCACCAGTCCTCTATCAGTACCAGCCAATATCAGCACCAGTCCTCTATCAGTACCGACCAGTATCAGCAATAGTGCTCTTTCAATTCTGAGCAGTATCAGCACCAGTCCTCTATCAGTATTGACCTGTATCAGCACCAGTCCTCTTTCAGTACCGACCTGTATCAGCACCTGTCCTCTATCAGTACTGGCCAGTATCAGTAGCAATCCTCCATCAGTACCGGCCAGTATCAGCACCCGTATTCTTCCGTACCGACCAGTATCAGCACCAGTCGTCTATCAGTACCGACCAGTATCAGCACCTGTCCTCTTCAGTACCGACCAGTAACAGCACCAGTCCTCTATCAGTACTGGGCAGTATCAGCAGCAATCCTCTATCAGTACCAGCCAGTATCAGCACCTGTCCTCTTCAGTAGCGACCAGTATCAGCACCATTCCTCTATCAGTACCGGCCAGTATCAGCACCAGTCCTCTAACAGTACTGCCCAGTATCAGCACCAGTCCTCTATCAGTACCGACCTGTATCAGCACCTGTCCTCTATCAGTATTGACCAGTATCAGCAGCATCCTGTATAAGTATCGGCCTGTATCTGCACCAGTCCCCTATCAGTACTCTCCTGTATCAGCACCAGTCCTCTATCAGTACTGGCCAGTATCAGTAGCAATCCGCCATCAGTACCGGCCAGTATCAGCACCCGTATTCTTCAGTACCGACCAGTATCAGCACCAGTCGTCTATCAGTAAAGACCAGTATCAGCACCTGTCCTCTTCAGTACCGACCAGTAACAGCACCAGTCCTCTATCAGTACCGGGCAGTATCAGCGGCAATCCTCTATCAGTACCAGCCAGTATCAGCACCTGTCCTCTTCAATAGCGACCAGTATCAGCACCATTTATCTATCAGTACCGGCCAGTATCAGCACCAGTCGTCTATCAGTACCGACCAGTATCAGCACCTGTCCTCTTCAGTACCGACCAGTATCAGCACCAGTCGTCTATCAGTACCGACCAGTATCAGCAACTGTCCTCTATCAGTACCGACCAGTATCAGCACCAGTCCTCTATCAGTACCGGGCTGTATCAGCAGCAATCCTCTATCAGTACCAGCCAGTATCAGCACCTGTCCTCTTCCGTAGCGACCAGTATCAGCACCATTCCTCTATCAGTACCGGCCAGTATCAGTAGCAGTCCTCCAACAGTACCGAGCAGTATCAGCACCAGTCCTCTATCAGTACCGACCAGTATCAACACCAGTCCTCTATCAGTACTGACCTGTATCCGCACCAGTCCTCTATATGTACTGACCACTCTCAGCACCAGTCCTCTATCAGTACCGACCAACAACAGCAACTGTCCTGTATCGGTACCGACCAGTATCAGCACCTGTCCTCTTCAGTACCGACCAGTAACAGCACCAGTCCTCTATCAGTACTGGGCAGTATCAGCAGCAATCCTCTATCAGTACCAGCCAGTATCAGCACCTGTCCTCTTCAGTAGCGACCAGTATCAGCACCATTCCTCTATCAGTACCGGCCAGTATCAGCACCAGTCCTCTAACAGTACTGCCCAGTATCAGCACCAGTCCTCTATCAGTACCGACCTGTATCAGCACCTGTCCTCTCTCAGTATTGACCAGTATCAGCAGCATCCTGTATAAGTATCGGCCTGTATCTGCACCAGTCCCCTATCAGTACTCTCCTGTATCAGCACCAGTCCTCTATCAGTACTGGCCAGTATCAGTAGCAATCCGCCATCAGTACCGGCCAGTATCAGCACCCGTATTCTTCAGTACCGACCAGTATCAGCACCAGTCGTCTATCAGTAAAGACCAGTATCAGCACCTGTCCTCTTCAGTACCGACCAGTAACAGCACCAGTCCTCTATCAGTACCGGGCAGTATCAGCAGCAATCCTCTATCAGTACCAGCCAGTATCAGCACCTGTCCTCTTCAATAGCGACCAGTATCAGCACCATTTATCTATCAGTACCGGCCAGTATCAGCACCAGTCGTCTATCAGTACCGACCAGTATCAGCACCTGTCCTCTTCAGTACCGACCAGTATCAGCACCAGTCGTCTATCAGTACCGACCAGTATCAGCAACTGTCCTCTTCAGTACCGACCAGTATCAGCACCAGTCCTCTATCAGTACCGGGCTGTATCAGCAGCAATCCTCTATCAGTACCAGCCAGTATCAGCACCTGTCCTCTTCCGTAGCGATCAGTATCAGCACCATTCCTCTATCAGTACCGGCCAGTATCAGTAGCAGTCCTCCAACAGTACCGAGCAGTATCAGCACCAGTCCTCTATCAGTACCGACCAGTATCAACACCAGTCCTCTATCAGTACTGACCTGTATCCGCACCAGTCCTCTATATGTACTGACCACTCTCAGCACCAGTCCTCTATCAGTACCGACCAACAACTGCAACTGTCCTGTATCGGTACCGACCAGTATCAGCACCAGTCCTCTATCAGTACCGACCAATATCAGAACCTGTCCTCTATCAGTACCGACCAGTCCTCTATCAATACTGTCCTGTGTGAGCACCAGTCTTCCATCAGTACTGACCAGTATCAGCATCAGTCCTCTATCAGTACCAGCCAATATCAGCACCAGTCCTCTATCAGTACCGACCAGTATCAGCAACAGTGCTCTTTCAATTCTGAGCAGTATCAGCACCAGTCCTCTATCAGTACTGACCTGTATCAGCACCAGTCCTCTATCAGTACCGACCTGTATCAGCACCTGTCCTCTATCAGTATTGACCAGTATCAGCAGCATCCTGTATCAGTATCGGCCTGTATCTGCACCAGTCCCCTATCAGTACTCTCCTGTATCAGCACCAGTGCTCTAACAGTACTGGCCAGTATCAGTAGCAATCCGCCATCAGTACCGGCCAGTATCAGCACCCGTATTCTTCAGTACCGACCAGTATCAGCACCAGTCGTCTATCAGTAACGACCAGTATCAGCACCTGTCCTCTTCAGTACCGACCAGTAGCAGCACCAGTCCTCTATCAGTACCGGGCAGTATCAGCAGCAATCCTCTATCAGTACCAGCCAGTATCAGCACCTGTCCTCTTCAATAGCGACCAGTATCAGCACCATTTATCTATCAGTACCGGCCAGTATCAGCACCAGTCGTCTATCAGTACCGACCAGTATCAGCACCTGTCCTCTTCAGTACCGACCAGTATCAGCACCAGTCGTCTATCAGTACCGACCAGTATCAGCAACTGTCCTCTTCAGTACCGACCAGTATCAGCACCAGTCCTCTATCAGTACCGGGCTGTATCAGCAGCAATCCTCTATCAGTACCAGCCAGTATCAGCACCTGTCCTCTTCCGTAGCGACCAGTATCAGCACCATTCCTCTATCAGTACCGGCCAGTATCAGCACCAGTCCTCTAACAGTACCGAGCAGTATCAGCACCAGTCCTCTATCAGTACCGACCAGTATCAACACCAGTCCTCTATCAGTACTGACCTGTATCCGCACCAGTCCTCTATATGTACTGACCAGTCTCAGCACCAGTCCTCTATCAGTACCGACCAACAACAGCAACTGTCCTGTATCGGTACCGACCAGTATCAGAACCTGTCCTCTATCAGTACCGACCAGTCTCAGCACCAGTTCTCTATATGTACTGACCAGTCTCAGCACCAGTCCTCTATCAGTACCGACCAACAACAGCAACTGTCCTGTATCGGTACCGACCAGTATCAGCACCAGTCCTCTATCAGTACCGACCAGTATCAGAACCTGTCCTCTATCAGTACCGACCAGTCCTCTATCAATACTGTCCTGTGTGAGCACCAGTCTTCTATCAGTACTGACCTGTATCAGCATCAGTCCTCTTTCAGTACCGACCAGTATCAGAACCAGTCCTCTATCAGTACCGACCAGTATCAACAATAGTCCTCTATCAGTACTGACCAGTCTCAGCACCAGTCCTCTATCAGTACCGGCCAACTTTAGCAACAGTCCTGTATCGGTACCGACCAGTTTCAGCACCTGTCCTCTATCAGTACCGACCAGCATCAGAAACTGTCCTCTATCGGTACCGACCAGTATCAGCACCAGTCCTCTATCAGTACCTGCCAATATCAGCACCAGTCCTCTATCAGTACCGGCCCGTCCTCTATCAATACTGTTTAGTATGAGCACCTGTCTTCTATCAGTACCGACCAGGATCAGCACCAGTCCTCTATCAGTACTGACCAGTCTCAGTACCACTCCTGTATCAATACTGACCAGTATCAGCACCAGTCCTCTCTCAGTACTGACCAGTATCAGCACCAGTTCTCTATTAGAACTGACCTGTATCAGCACCAGTTCTCTTTCAGTTCTGACTAGTATTAGCACCAGTCCTTTATCAGTACCAAATAGTCCTAGCACCAGACCTCTATCAGTACCGACCAGTATCAGCACCAGTCCTCTATCAGTACTGACCAGTATCAGCAGCAGTCCTCTATCAGTACCGGCCAGTATCTGCACCAGTCCCCTATTAGTACTCTCCTGTATCAGCACCAGTCCTCTATCAGTACCGGACAGTATCAGTAGCAATCCTCCATCAGTACTGGCCAGTATCAGCACCCGTATTCTTCAGTACCGACCAGTATCAGCACCTGTCCTCTTCAGTACCGACCAGTATCAGCACCAGTCCTCTATCAGTACCGGGCAGTATCAGCACCATTCCTCTATCAGTACCGGCCAGTATCAGCACCAGTCCTCTAACAGTACCGACCAGTATCAGCACCAGTCCTCTATCAGTACCGACCAGTATCAACACCAGTCCTCTATCAGTACTGACCTGTATACGCACCAGTCCTCTATATGTACTGACCAGTCTCAGCACCAGTCCTCTATCAGTACCGTCCAACAACAGCAACTGTCCTGTATCGGTACCGACCAGTATCAGCACCAGTCCTCTATCAGTACCGACCAGTATCAGAACCTGTCCTCTATCTGTACCGACCAGTCCTCTATCAATACTGTCCTGTGTGAGCACTAGTCTTCTATCAGTACTAACCAGTATCAGCATCAGTCCTCTTTCAGTACCGACCAGTATCAGCACCAGTCCTCTATCAGTACCGACCAGTATCAACACCAGTCCTCTATCAGTACTGACCAGTCTCAGCACCAGTCCTCTATCCGTACCGACCAGTAGCAGCACCAGTCCTCTATCAGTACCGGCCAACATTAGCAACAGTCCTGTATCGGTACCGACCAGTTTCAGCACCAGTCCTCTATCAGTACCGACCAGTATCAGAACCTGTCCTCTATCGGTACCGACCAGTATCAGCACCAGTCCTCTATCAGTACCTGCCAGTATCAGCACCAGTCCTCTATCAGTATCGGCCCGTCCTCTATCAATACTGTCCAGTATCAGCACCAGTCTTCTATCAGTACCGACCAGGATCAGCACCAGTCCTCTATCAGTATCGGCCCGTCCTCTATCAATACTGTCCAGTATCAGCACCAGTCTTGTATCAGTACCGACCAGGATCAGCACCAGTCCTCTATCAGTACTGACCAGTCTCAGCACCACTCCTGTATCAGTACTGAACAGTATCAGCACCAGTCCTCTATCAGCACTGACCAGTCTCAGCACCACTCCTCTATCAATACTGACCAGTATCAGCACCAGTCCTCTCTCAGTACTGACCAGTATCAGCACCAGTTCTGTATTAGAACTGACCTGTATCATCACCAGTTCTCTTCCAGTTCTGACCAGTATTAGCACCAGTCCTGTATCAGTACCGAATAGTCTCAGCACCAGTCTTCTATCAGAACCGACCAGTCTCAGCACCAGTCCTCTATCAGTACTGACCAGTATCAGCACCAGTCCTGTATCAGTACTGACCAGTATCAGCACCAGCTCTCTATCAGTACCGACTAGTATCAGCACCTTTCCTCTATCAGTACCGAGCAGTATCAGCACCAGTCCTCTATCAGTACCAGCCAATATCAGCACCAGTCCTCTATCAGTACCGACTAGTGTCAGCACTTTTCCTCTATCAGTACTGACCAGTATCAGCACCAGTCCTCTATCAGTACTGAGCAGTATCAGCACCAGTCCTCTATCATTACCGACCAGTATCAGCGCCAGTCCTCTATCAGTATTGACCTGTATCAGCACCAGTCCTCTTTCAGTACCGACCTGTATCAGCACCTGTCCTCTATCAGTACTGGCCAGTATCAGTAGCAATCCTCCATCAGTACCGGCCAGTATCAGCACCCGTATTCTTCCGTACCGACCAGTATCAGCACCAGTCGTCTATCAGTACCGACCAGTATCAGCACCTGTCCTCTTCAGTACCGACCAGTAACAGCACCAGTCCTCTATCAGTACTGGGCAGTATCAGCAGCAATCCTCTATCAGTACCAGCCAGTATCAGCACCTGTCCTCTTCAGTAGCGACCAGTATCAGCACCATTCCTCTATCAGTACCGGCCAGTATCAGCACCAGTCCTCTAACAGTACTGCCCAGTATCAGCACCAGTCCTCTATCAGTACCGACCTGTATCAACACAAGTCCTCTATCAGTACAGACCAGTATCCGCACCAGTCCTCTATATGTACTGACCAGTCTCAGCACCAGTCCTCTATCAGTAACGGCCAACAACAGCAACTGTCCTGTATCGGTACCGACCAGTATCAGCACCAGTCCTCTATCAGTACAGACCAGTTTCAGAACCTGTCCTCTACATGTACCGACCAGTCCTCTATAAATACTGTCCTGTGTGAGCACCAGTCTTCTATCAGTACTGACCAGTATCAGCATCAGTCCTCTTTCAGTCCCGACCAGTATCAGCACCAGTCCTCTATCAGTACCAACCAGTATCAACACAAGTCCTCTATCAGTACTGACCTGTCTCAGCAAAAGTCCTCTATCAGTACCGACCAGTATCAGCACCAGTCCTCTATCAGTACCGGCCAACATTAGCAACTGTCCTGTATCTGTACCGACCAGTATCAGCACCAGTCCTCTATCAGTACCGACCAGTTTCAGAACCTGTCCTCTATCGGTACTGACCAGTATCAGCACCAGTCCTCTATCAGTACCTGCCAGTATCAGCACCAGTCCTCTATCAGTACCGGCCCGTCCTCTATCAATACTGTCCAGTATCAGCACCAGTCTTCTATCAGTACCGACCAGGATCAGCACCAGTCCTGTATCAGTACTGACCAGTATCAGCACCACTCCTTTATCAATTCTGACCAGTATCAGCACCAGTCCTCTCTCAGTACTGACCAGTATCAGCACCAGTTCTATATTAGAACTGACCTGTATCAGCACCAGTCCTCTTTCAGTTCTGACTAGTATTAGCACCAGTCCTTTATCAGTACCGAATAGTCTCAGCACCAGACCTCTATCAGTACCGACCAGTCTCGGCACCCCTCCTCTATCAATACTGACCAGTATCAGCACCAGTCCTCTCTCAGTACTGACCAGTATCAGCACCAGTTCTCTATCAGTACTGACAAGTATCAGCACCAGTCCTGTATCAGTACTGACCAGTATCAGCACCAGTCCTCTATCAGTTCCGACCAGTATCAGCACCAGCCCTCTATCAGTACTGAGCAGTATCTGCAGCAGTCCTCTATCAGTACAGGCCAGTATTAGCACCAGTCCTCTATCAGTACCGACTAGTATCAGCACCTTTCCTCCATCAGTACCGAGCTGTATCAGCACCAGTCCCCTATCAGTACCAGCCAATATCAGCACCAGTCGTCTATCAGTACCGAACAGTATCAGCACCAGTCCTCTATCAGTACCGACCAGTATCAGCGCCAGTCCTCCATCAGTACTGACCTGTATCAGCACCAGTCCTCTATCAGTACCAGCCAATATCAGCACCAGTCCTCTATCAGTACCGACCAGTATCAGCAACAGTGCTCTTTCAATCCTGAGCAGTATCAGCACCAGTCCTCTATCAGTACTGACCTGTATCAGCACCAGTCCTCTATCAGTACCGACCTGTATCAGCACCAGTCCTCTATCAGTACTGACCAGTATCAGCAGCATCCTCTATCAGTACCGGCCTGTATCTGCACCAGTCCCCTATCAGTACTCTCCTGTATCAGCACCAGTCCTCTATCAGTACTGGCCAGTATCAGTAGCAATCCTCCATCAGTACCGGTCAGTATCAGCACCCGTATTCTTCAGTACCGACCAGCATCAGCACCAGTCGTCTATCAGTACCGACCAGTATCAGCACCTGTCCTCTTCAGTACTGACCAGTATCAGCACCAGTCCTCTATCAGTACCGGCCAACATTAGCAACTGTCCTGTATCGGTACCGACCAGTATCAGCACCAGTCCTCTATCAGTACCGACCAGTATCAGAACCTGTCCTCTATCGGTACCAACCAGTATCAGCACCAGTCCTCTATCAGTACCTGCCCGTCCTCTATCAATACTATCCAGTATCAGCACCAGTCTTCTATCAGTACTGACCAGGATCAGCACCAGTCCTCTATCAGTACTGACCAGTCTCAGCACAATTCCTCTATCAATACTGACCAGTAGCAGCACCAGTCCTCTCTTAGTACTGACCAGTATCAGCAGCAGTTCTATATTAGAACTGACCTTAATCAGCACCAGTCCTCTTTCAGTTCTGACTAGTATTAGCACCAGTCCTTTATCGGTACCGTATAGTATCAGCACCAGTCCTCTATCAGTACCGGTCAGTATCAGTAGCAATCCTCCATCAGTACCGGCCAGTATCAGCACCCGTATTCTTCAGTACCGACCAGTATCAGCACCAGTCGTCTATCAGTACCGGGCTGTATCAGTAGCAATCCTCTATCAGTACCGACCAGTATCAACACCAGTCCTCTATCAGTACTGACCTGTATCCGCAGCAGTCCTCCATATGTATTGACCAGTCTCAGCACCAGTCCTCTATCAGTACCGGCCAACAACAGCAACTGTCCTGTATCGGTACCGACCAGTATCAGCACCAGTTCTCTATCAGTACCGACCAGTATCAGAACCTGTCCTCTATCAGTACCGAGCAGTCCTCTATCAATACTGTCCTGTGTGAGCACCAGTCTTCTATCAGTACTGACCAGTATCAGCATCAGTCCTCTTTCAGTACCGACCAGTATCAGCACCAGTCCTCTATCAGTACCGACCAGTATCAACACCAGTCCTCTATCAGTACTGACCAGTCTCAGCACCAGTCCTCTATCAGTACCGACCAGTATCAGCACCAGTCCTCTATCAGTACCGACCAACATTAGCAACAGTCCTGTATCGGTACCGACCAGTTTCAGGACTAGTCCTCTCTCAGTACCGATCAGCATCAGAACCTGTCCTCTATCGGTACCGACAAGTATCAGCACCAGTCCTCTATCAGTACCTGCCAGTATCAGCACCAGTCCTCTATCAGTACCGACCCGTCCTCTATCAATACTGTCCAGTATCAGCACCAGTCTTCTATCAGTACCGACCAGGATCAGCACCAGTCCTCTATCAGGACTGACCTGTCTCAGCACCACTCCTGTATCAATACTGACCAGTATCAGCACCAGTCCTCTCTCAGTACTGAGCAGTATCAGCACCAGTCCTCTATCAGTACCAGCCAATATCAGCACCAGTCCTCTATCATTACCGACCAGTATCAGCGCCAGTCCTCTATCAGTACTGAACTGTATCAGCACCAGTCCTCTATCAGTACCAGCCAATATCAGCACCAGTCCTCTATCAGTACCGACCAGTATCAGCAATAGTGCTCTTTCAATTCTGAGCAGTATCAGCACCAGTCCTCTATCAGTATTGACCTGTATCAGCACCAGTCCTCTTTCAGTACCGACCTGTATCAGCACCTGTCCTCTATCAGTACTGGCCAGTATCAGTAGCAATCCTCCATCAGTACCGGCCAGTATCAGCACCCGTATTCTTCCGTACCGACCAGTATCAGCACCAGTCGTCTATCAGTACCGACCAGTATCAGCACCTGTCCTCTTCAGTACCGACCAGTAACAGCACCAGTCCTCTATCAGTACTGGGCAGTATCAGCAGCAATCCTCTATCAGTACCAGCCAGTATCAGCACCTGTCCTCTTCAGTAGCGACCAGTATCAGCACCATTCCTCTATCAGTACCGGCCAGTATCAGCACCAGTCCTCTAACAGTACTGCCCAGTATCAGCACCAGTCCTCTATCAGTACCGACCTGTATCAACACAAGTCCTCTATCAGTACAGACCAGTATCCGCACCAGTCCTCTATATGTACTGACCAGTCTCAGCACCAGTCCTCTATCAGTAACGGCCAACAACAGCAACTGTCCTGTATCGGTACCGACCAGTATCAGCACCAGTCCTCTATCAGTACAGACCAGTTTCAGAACCTGTCCTCTACATGTACCGACCAGTCCTCTATAAATACTGTCCTGTGTGAGCACCAGTCTTCTATCAGTACTGACCAGTATCAGCATCAGTCCTCTTTCAGTCCCGACCAGTATCAGCACCAGTCCTCTATCAGTACCGACCAGTATCAACACAAGTCCTCTATCAGTACTGACCTGTCTCAGCAAAAGTCCTCTATCAGTACCGACCAGTATCAGCACCAGTCCTCTATCAGTACCGGCCAACATTAGCAACTGTCCTGTATCTGTACCGACCAGTATCAGCACCAGTCCTCTATCAGTACCGACCAGTTTCAGAACCTGTCCTCTATCGGTACTGACCAGTATCAGCACCAGTCCTCTATCAGTACCTGCCAGTATCAGCACCAGTCCTCTATCAGTACCGGCCCGTCCTCTATCAATACTGTCCAGTATCAGCACCAGTCTTCTATCAGTACCGACCAGGATCAGCACCAGTCCTGTATCAGTACTGACCAGTATCAGCACCACTCCTTTATCAATTCTGACCAGTATCAGCACCAGTCCTCTCTCAGTACTGACCAGTATCAGCACCAGTTCTATATTAGAACTGACCTGTATCAGCACCAGTCCTCTTTCAGTTCTGACTAGTATTAGCACCAGTCCTTTATCAGTACCGAATAGTCTCAGCACCAGACCTCTATCAGTACCGACCAGTCTCGGCACCCCTCCTCTATCAATACTGACCAGTATCAGCACCAATCCTCTCTCAGTACTGACCAGTATCAGCACCAGTTCTCTATTAGAACTGACCTGTATCAGCACCAGTTCTCTTTCAGTTCTGACCAGTATCAGCACCAGTCCTCTATCAGTACTGACAAGTATCAGCACCAGTCCTGTATCAGTACTGACCAGTATCAGCACCAGTCCTCTATCAGTTCCGACCAGTATCAGCACCAGCCCTCTATCAGTACTGAGCAGTATCTGCAGCAGTCCTCTATCAGTACAGGCCAGTATTAGCACCAGTCCTCTATCAGTACCGACTAGTATCAGCACCTTTCCTCCATCAGTACCGAGCTGTATCAGCACCAGTCCCCTATCAGTACCAGCCAATATCAGCACCAGTCCTCTATCAGTACCGAACAGTATCAGCACCAGTCCTCTATCAGTACCGACCAGTATCAGCGCCAGTCCTCCATCAGTACTGACCTGTATCAGCACCAGTCCTCTATCAGTACCAGCCAATATCAGCACCAGTCCTCTATCAGTACCGACCAGTATCAGCAACAGTGCTCTTTCAATCCTGAGCAGTATCAGCACCAGTCCTCTATCAGTACTGACCTGTATCAGCACCAGTCCTCTATCAGTACCGACCTGTATCAGCACCAGTCCTCTATCAGTACTGACCAGTATCAGCAGCATCCTCTATCAGTACCGGCCTGTATCTGCACCAGTCCCCTATCAGTACTCTCCTGTATCAGCACCAGTCCTCTATCAGTACTGGCCAGTATCAGTAGCAATCCTCCATCAGTATCGGTCAGTATCAGCACCCGTATTCTTCAGTACCGACCAGCATCAGCACCAGTCGTCTATCAGTACCGACCAGTATCAGCACCTGTCCTCTTCAGTACTGACCAGTATCAGCACCAGTCCTCTATCAGTACCGGCCAACATTAGCAACTGTCCTGTATCGGTACCGACCAGTATCAGCACCAGTCCTCTATCAGTACCGACCAGTATCAGAACCTGTCCTCTATCGGTACCAACCAGTATCAGCACCAGTCCTCTATCAGTACCTGCCCGTCCTCTATCAATACTATCCAGTATCAGCACCAGTCTTCTATCAGTACTGACCAGGATCAGCACCAGTCCTCTATCAGTACTGACCAGTCTCAGCACAATTCCTCTATCAATACTGACCAGTAGCAGCACCAGTCCTCTCTTAGTACTGACCAGTATCAGCAGCAGTTCTCTATTAGAACTGACCTTAATCAGCACCAGTCCTCTTTCAGTTCTGACTAGTATTAGCACCAGTCCTTTATCGGTACCGTATAGTATCAGCACCAGTCCTCTATCAGTACCGGTCAGTATCAGTAGCAATCCTCCATCAGTACCGGCCAGTATCAGCACCCGTATTCTTCAGTACCGACCAGTATCAGCACCAGTCGTCTATCAGTACCGGGCTGTATCAGTAGCAATCCTCTATCAGTACCGACCAGTATCAACACCAGTCCTCTATCAGTACTGACCTGTATCCGCAGCAGTCCTCCATATGTATTGACCAGTCTCAGCACCAGTCCTCTATCAGTACCGGCCAACAACAGCAACTGTCCTGTATCGGTACCGACCAGTATCAGCACCAGTTCTCTATCAGTACCGACCAGTATCAGAACCTGTCCTCTATCAGTACCGAGCAGTCCTCTATCAATACTGTCCTGTGTGAGCACCAGTCTTCTATCAGTACTGACCAGTATCAGCATCAGTCCTCTTTCAGTACCGACCAGTATCAGCACCAGTCCTCTATCAGTACCGACCAGTATCAACACCAGTCCTCTATCAGTACTGTCCAGTATCAGCACCAGTCTTCTATCAGTACCGACCAGGATCAGCACCAGTCCTCTATCAGGACTGACCTGTCTCAGCACCACTCCTGTATCAATACTGACCAGTATCAGCACCAGTCCTCTCTCAGTACTGACCAGTATCAGCACCAGTCCTCTATCAGTACCAGCCAATATCAGCACCAGTCCTCTATCAGTACCGACCAGTATCAGCACCAGTCCTCTATCAGTACTGACCTGTATCAGCACCAGTCCTCTATCAGTACCAGCCAATATCAGCACCAGTCCTCTATCAGTACCGACCAGTATCAGCAATAGTGCTCTTTCAATTCTGAGCAGTATCAGCACCAGTCCTCTATCAGTATTGACCTGTATCAGCACCAGTCCTCTTTCAGTACCGACCTGTATCAGCACCTGTCCTCTATCAGTACTGGCCAGTATCAGTAGCAATCCTCCATCAGTACCGGCCAGTATCAGCACCCGTATTCTTCAGTACCGACCAGTATCAGCACCAGTCGTCTATCAGTACCGACCAGTATCAGCAGCTGTCCTCTTCAGTACCGACCAGTATCAGCACCAGTCCTCTATCAGTACTGGGCAGTATCAGCAGCAATCCTCTATCAGTACCAGCCAGTATCAGCACCTGTCCTCTTCAGTAGCGACCAGTATCAGCACCAGTCCTCTATCAGTACCGGCCAGTATCAGCACCAGTCCTCTAACAGTACCGCCCAGTATCAGCACCAGTCCTCTATCAGTACCGACCAGTATCAACACAAGTCCTCTATCAGTACTGACCAGTATCCGCACCAGTCCTCTATATGTACTGACCAGTCTCAGCACCAGTCCTCTATCAGTAACGGCCAACAACAGCAACTGTCCTGTATCGGTACCGACCAGTATCAGCACCAGTCCTCTATCAGTACAGACCAGTTTCAGAACCTGTCCTCTACATGTACCGACCAGTCCGCTATCAAAACAGTCCTGTGTGAGCACCAGTCTTCTATCAGTACTGACCAGTATCAGCATCAGTCCTCTTTCAGTACCGACCAGAATCAGCACCAGTCCTCTATCAGTACCGACCAGTATCAACACCAGTCCTCTATCAGTACTGACCAGTCTCAGCACCAGTCCTCTATCAGTACCGACCAGTATCAGCACCAGTCCTCTATCAGTACCGGCCAACATCAGCAACTGTCCTGTATCAGTTCCAACCAGTATCAGAACCTGTCCTCTATCAGTACCGAGCAGTATCAGAACCTGTCCTCTATCGGTACCGACTAGTATCAGCACCAGTCCTCTATCAGTACCTGCCAGTATCAGCACCAGTCCTCTATCAGTACCGGCCCGTCCTCTATCAATACTGTCCAGTATCAGCACCAGTCTTGTATCAGTACCGACCAGGATCAGCACCAGTCCTCTATCAGTACTGAACAGTATCAGCACCAGTCCTCTATCAATACTGACCAGTATCAGCACCAGTCCTCTCTCATTACTGACCAGTATCTGCACCAGTTCTCTATTAGAACTGACCTGTATCAGCACCAGTCCTCTTTCAGTTCTGACTAGTATTAGCAGCAGTCCTTTATCAGTACCGAATAGTCTCAGCACCAGACCTCTATCAGTACCGACCAGTATCAGCACCAGTCCTCTATCAATACTGACCAGTATCAGCACCAGTCCTCTCTCATTACTGACCAGTATCTGCACCAGTTCTCTATTAGATCTGAGCTGTATCAGCACCAGTTCTCTTTCAGTTCTGACCAGTATTAGCACCAGTCCTTTATCAGTACTGACCAGTATTAGCACCAGCCCTGTATCAGTACTGACCAGTATCAGCACCAGTCCTCTGTCAGTTCCGACCAGTATCAGCACCAGTCCTCTATCAGTACTGAGCAGTATCTGCAGCAGTCCTCTATCAGTACAGGCCTGTATTAGCACCAGTCCTCTATCAGTACCGACTAGTATCAGCACCTTTCCTCTATCTGTACCGACCAGTATCAGCACCAGTCCTCTATCAGTACCAGCCAATATCAGCACCAGTCCTCTATCAGTACCGAACTGTATCAGCACCAGTGCTCTATCAGTACCGACCAGTATCAGCACCAGTCCTCTATCAGTACTGACCTGTATCAGCACCAGTCCTCTATCAGTACCAGCCAGTATCAGCACCAGTCCTCTATCAGTACCGACCAGTATCAGCACCAGTCCTCTTTCAGTACTGACAGTATCAGCACCAGTCCTCTATATGTACTGACCAGTATCAGCACCAGTCCTCTATCAGTACCGACCAGTATCAGCACCAGTCCTCTATCAGTACTGACCAGTATCAGCAGCATCCTCTATCAGTACCGCCTGTATCTGCACCAGTCCCCTATCAGTACTCTCCTGTATCAGCACCAGTCCTCTATCAGTACTGGCCAGTATCAGTAGCAATCCTCCATCAGTACCGGTCAGTATCAGCACCCGTATTCTTCAGTACCGACCAGCATCAGCACCAGTCCTCTATCAGTACCGACCAGTATCAGCACCTGTCCTCTATCAGTACCGACCAGTATCAGCACCAGTCCTCTATCAGTACCGGCCAACATCAGCAACTGTCCTGTATCAGTTCCGACCAGTATCAGCACCTGTCCTCTATCAGTACCGACCAGTATCAGCACCAGTCCTCTATCGGTACCGACCAGTATCAGCACCAGTCCTCTATCAGTACCGGCCCGTCCTCTATCAATACTATCCAGTATCAGCACCAGTCTTCTATCAGTACTGACCAGTCTCAGCACCACTCCTGTATCAGTACTGAACAGTATCAGCACCAGTCCTCTATCAATACTGACCAGTATCAGCACCAGTCCTCTCTCATTACTGACCAGTATCTGCACCAGTTCTCTATTAGAACTGACCTTAATCAGCACCAGTCCTCTTTCAGTTCTGACTAGTATTAGCACCAGTCCTTTATCGGTACCGTATAGTATCAGCACCAGTCCTCTATCAGTACCGACCAGTATCAGCACCAGTCCTCTATCAGTACCGGCCAGTATCAGCACCAGTCCTCTATCAGTACCGACCAGTATCAGCACCAGTCCTCTATCAGTACCGACCAGTATCAGCACCAGTCCTCTATCAGTACCGGGCTGTATCAGTAGCAGTCCTCTATCAGTACCGACCAGTATCAGCACCAGTCCTCTATCAGTACTGACCAGTATCAGCACCAGTCCTCTATCAGTCCCGGCCAGTATCAGCACCAGTCCTCTAACAGTACCGACCAGTATCAGCACCAGTCCTCTATCAGTACCGACCAGTATCAACACCAGTACTCTATCAGTACTGTCCTGTATCCGCAGCAGTCCTCCATATGTATTGACCAGTCTCAGCATCAGTCCTCTATCAGTACCGGCCAACAACAGCAACTGTCCTGTATCGGTACCGACCAGTATCAGCACCAGTTCTCTATCAGTACCGACCAGTATCAGAACCTGTCCTCTATCAGTACCGAGCAGTCCTCTATCAATACTGTCCTGTGTGAGCACCAGTCTTCTATCAGTACTGACCAGTATCAGCACCAGTCCTCTATCAGTACCGACCAGTATCAGCACCAGTCCTCTATCAGTACCGACCAGTATCAGCACCAGTCCTCTATCAGTACTGACCAGTATCAGCACCAGTCCTCTATCAGTACCGACCAGTATCAGCACCAGTCCTCTATCAGTACCGACCAGTATCAGCACCAGTCCTCTATCAGTACTGACCAGTATCAGCACCAGTCCTCTCTCAGTACCGGCCAGTATCAGCTGCAATCCTCTATCAGTACCGACCAGTATCAGCACCGGTCCTCTATCAGTACCGACCAGTATCAGCACCAGTCCTCTATCAGTCCCGGCCAGTATCAGCACCAGTCATCTATCAGTACCGACCAGTTTCAGCACCAGTCCTCTATCAATACTGACCAGTATCAGCACTAGTCCCCTATCCGTACTGACCAGTATCAGCACCAGTCCTCCATCAGTACCGGCCAGAATCAGCGCCAGTCCTCTATCAGTACCGACCAGTATCAGCACCAGTCCTCTATCAGTACCGACCAGTATCTGCACCAGTCCTCTATAAGTACCGACCAGTATCTGCACCAGTCCTCTGTAAGTACCGACCAGTATCAGCAACAGTCCTCTATCAGTACTGCGCAGCAGCAGCACCAATCTTCTATCAGTATCGAACTGTATCAGCACCAGTCCTCTATCAGTACCGACCAGAATCAGCACCAGTCCTCTATCAGTACCGACCAGTATCAGCACCAGACCTCTATCAGTACAGGCCAGTATCAGCACCAGTCCTCTATCAGTACCAAACAGTATCAGCACCAGTCCTCTATCAATACCGACCAGTATCAGCACCAGTCCTCTATCAGTACCGACCAGTATCAGCACCAGTCCTCTATCAGTACTGAGCAGTATCTGCAGCAGTCCTCTATCAGCACTAACCTGTATCAGCACCAGTCCTCTCTCAGTACCGACCAGTCTCACCACCAGTCATCTATCAATACTGACCAGTATCAGCACCAATCCTCTCTCAGTACTGACCAGTATCAGCACAAGTCCTCTATCAGTACTGACCAGTATCAGCATCAGTCAACTATCAGTTCTGACCAGTATTAGCACCTGCCCTTTATGAGTATTGACCAGTCTCAACACCAGTCGTCTAACAATAACGGCCAGTATCAGCACCAGTCCTCTATCAGCACCGGCCAGTATCAGCACCAGTCCTCAATCAGTACGGACCAGTATCAGCACCAGTCCTCTATCAGTACTGACCAGTATCAGCAGCAGTCCTCTATCAGGACTGACCACTACCAGCACCAGTCCTCTATCGATACTGTCCAGTATCAGCACCAGTCCTCTATCAGTGCCGACCAGTATCAGCACCAGTCCTCTATCAGTACCGACCAGTATCAGTTCCAGTCTTCTATCAGTACCGGCCAGTATAAGCAACAGTTTTTTATCAGTACGGGCCAGTATCAGCACCAGTCCTCTATCAGTACCTGCCAGTATTAGCACAATTCGTCTATCAGTACCAACCGGTATCAGCAGCAGTCCTCTATCAGTACCGACCAGTATCAGCACCAGTCCTCTATTAGTACTGACCAGTATCCGCACCAGTCCTCTCTCAGTACCGACCAGTATTAGCCACAGTCCGCTGACAGTTCCAACCAGTATCGGCACCAGTCCTCTATCAGTACCGACCAGTCCTCAATCAATACTGTCCTGTGTGAGCACCAGTCTTCTATCAGTACTGACCAGTATCAGCACCAGTCCTCTATCCATACTGCGCAGCAGCAGCACCAATCTTCTATCAGTATCGAACAGTATCAGCACCAGTCGTCTATCAGTACCGACCAGTATCAGCACCAGTCCTCTATCAGTACCGACCAGAATCAGAACCAGTCCTCTATCAGTACCGACCAGTATCAGCTCCAGACCTCTATCAGTACCGGCCAGTATCAGCACCAGTCCTCTATCAGTACCAGCCAATATCAGCACCAGTCCTCTATCAATACCGACCCGTATCAGCACAAGTCCTCTATCAGTAGTAACCAGTATCAGCACCAGTCCTCTATCAATACTGAACAGTATCAGCACCAGTCCTCTATCAGTACTGACCAGTATCAGCACCAGTCCTCTGACAGTACAGAACAGTATCAGCACCAGTCCTCTATCAGTACTGACCAATATCAGCAGCAGTCCTCTATCAGTTCCGGCCAGTATCGGCACCAGTCCTCTTCAGTACCGACCAGTATCAGCACCAGTCCTCTGTCAGTTCTGACCAGTATCAGCACCAGTCCTCTATCAGAACAGACTAGTATCAGTACCAGTCCTCTATCAGTACTAAACAGTATGAGCACTGGTCCTCTCGCAATACCGACCAGTATCAGCACCAGTCTATCAATACTGTCCAGTATCAGCACCAGTCCTCTCTCAGTACCGGCCAGTATCAGCAGCAATCCTCTATCAGTACCGACCAGTATCAGCACCAGTCCTCTTCAGTACCGACCAGTATCAGCACCAGTCCTCTATCAGTGCCGGCCAGTATCAGCACCAGTCGTCTATCAGTACCGACCAGTTTCAGCACCAGCCCTCTATCAGTACCGACCAGTATCAGCACCAGTCCTCTATCAGTACTGACCAGAATCAGCACCAGTCCTCTATCAGAACCGACCAGTATCAGCACCAGACCTCTATCAGTGCCGGCCAGTATCAGCACCAGTCCTCTATCAGAACTGACCAGTATCAGCACCAGTCCTCTATCAGTACCGACCAGTATCTGCACCAGTCCTCTATAAGTACCGACCAGTATCAGCACTAGTCCTCTGTCAGTACTGCGCAGCAGCAGGACCAGTCTTCTATCAGTATCGAACAGTATCAGCATCAGTCCTATATCAGTACCCCCCAGTATCAGCACTAGTCCTCTATCAGTACCGACCAGAATCAGCACCAGTCCTCTATCAATACTGACCAGTATCTGCACCAGTACTCTATCAGTACCCCCCAGTATCAGCACTAGTCCTCTATCAGTACCGACCAGAATCAGCACCAGTCCTCTATAAGTACCGACCAGTATCAGCACCAGTCCTCTATCAGTATCGAACAGTATCAGCACCAGTCCTCTATCAGTACCGACCAGTCCTCTATCAATACTATCCTGTGTGAGCACCAGTCTTCTATCAGTACTGACCAGTATCAGCACCAGTCCTCTTTCAGTACCGACCAGAATCGGCACCAGTCTTCTATCAGTAACGACCAGTATCAGCACCAGTCCTCTTTCAATACCGACCAGTATCAGCACCAGTCCTCTGTCAGAACCGACCCGTATCAGCACCTGTCCTCTTCAGTACCGACCAGTATCAGCACCAGTCCTCTATCAGTTCTGACCAGTATCAGCACCAGTCCTCTATCAGTACCAAACAGTATCAGCTTGGTCCTCTTGCAATACCGACCAGTATCAGCACCAGTCCTCTATCAGTACTGACCAGTATCAGCACCAGTCCTCTCTCAGAACCGACCAGTATCAGCACCAATCCTCTATCAGTACCGTCCAGTATCTGCACCAGTCCTCTATAAGTACCGACCAGTATCAGCACAGTCCTCTATCAGTACTGCGCAGCAGCAGCACCAGTCTTCTATCAGTATCGAAAAGTATCAGCACCTGTCCTCTATCAGTACCGACCAGTATCAGCACCAGTCCTCTATCAGTACCGACCAGAATCAGCACCAGTCCTCTATCAGTACCGACCAGTATCAGCACCAGACCTCTATCAGTACCGACCTGTATCAGCACCAGTCCTCTATCAGTACTGAGCAGTATCTGCAGCAGTCCTCTATCAGCACTAACCAGTATCTGCACCAGTCCTCTCTCAGTACCGACCAGTCTCACCACCAGTCATCTATCAATACTGACCAGTATCAGCACCAATCCTCTCTCAGTACTGACCAGTATCTGCACAAGTCCTCTATCAGTACTGACCAGTATCAGCATCAGTCAACTATAAGTTCTGACCAGTATTAGCACCTGCCCTTTATGAGTATTGACCAGTCTCAACACCAGTCGTCTAACAATAACGGCCAGTATCAGCACCAGTCCTCTATCAGCACCGGCCAGTATCAGCACCAGTCCTCAATCAGTACGGACCAGTATCAGCACCAGTCCTCTATCAGTACTGACCAGTATCAGCAGCAGTCCTCTATCAGGACTGACCACTACCAGCACCAGTCCTCTATCGATACTGTCCAGTATCAGCACCAGTCCTCTATCAGTGCCGACCAGTATCAGCACCAGTCCTCTATCAGTACCGACCAGTATCAGCACCAGTCTTCTATCAGTACCGGCCAGTATAAGCAACAGTTTTTTATCAGTACGGGCCAGTATCAGCACCAGTCCTCTATCAGTACCTGCCAGTATTAGCACAATTCGTCTATCAGTACCAACCGGTATCAGCAGCAGTCCTCTATCAGTACCGACCAGTATCAGCACCAGTCCTCTATTAGTACTGACCAGTATCCGCACCAGTCCTCTCTCAATACCGACCAGTATTAGCCACAGTCCGCTGACAGTTCCAACCAGTATCGGCACCAGTCCTCTATCAGTACCGACCAGTCCTCTATCAATACTGTCCTGTGTGAGCACCAGTCTTCTATCAGTACTGACCAGTATCAGCACCAGTCCTCTTTCAGTACCGACCAGTTTCAGCACCAGTCCTCTGTGAATACTGACCAGTATCAGCACTAGTCCCCTATCCTTACTGACCAGTATCAGCACCAGTCCTCCATCAGTACCGGCCAGAATCAGCGCCAGTCCTCTATCAGTACCGTCCAGTATCAGCATCCGTCCTCTATCAGTACCGACCAGTATCAGCACCAGTCCTCTATCAGTACCGTCCAGTATCTGCACCAGTCCTCTATAAGTACCGACCAGTATCAGCACCAGTCCTCTATCAGTACTGCGCAGCAGCAGCACCAGTCTTCTATCAGTATCGAAAAGTATCAGCACCTGTCCTCTATCAGTACCGACCAGTATCAGCACCAGTCCTCTATCAGTACCGACCAGAATCAGCAACAGTCCTCTATCAGTACCGACCTGTATCAGCACCAGACCTCTATCAGTACCGACCAGTATCAGCACCAGTCCTCTATCAGTACTGAGCAGTATCTGCAGCAGTCCTCTATCAGCACTAACCAGTATCTGCACCAGTCCTCTCTCAGTACCGACCAGTCTCACCACCACTCATCTATCAATACTGACAAGTATCAGCACCAATCCTCTCTCAGTACTGACCAGTATCAGCACAAGTCCTCTATCAGTACTGACCAGTATCAGCATCAGTCAACTATCAGTTCTGACCAGTATTAGCACCTGCCCTTTATGAGTATTGACCAGTCTCAACACCAGTCGTCTAACAATAACGGCCAGTATCAGCACCAGTCCTCTATCAGCACCGGCCAGTATCAGCACCAGTCCTCAATCAGTACGGACCAGTATCAGCACCAGTCCTCTATCAGTACTGACCAGTATCAGCAGCAGTCCTCTATCAGGACTGACCACTACCAGCACCAGTCCTCTATCGATACTGTCCAGTATCAGCACCAGTCCTCTATCAGTACCGACCAGTATCAGCACCAGTCCTCTATCAGTACCGACCAGTATCAGCACCAGTCTTCTATCAGTACCGGCCAGTATCAGCAACAGTTTTTTATCAGTACGGGCCAGTATCAGCACCAGTCCTCTATCAGTACCTGCCAGTATTAGCACAAGTCGTCTATCAGTACCAACCGGTATCAGCAGCAGTCCTCTTTCAGTACCGACCAGTATCAGCACCAGTCCTCTATTAGTACTGACCAGTATCCGCACCAGTCCTCTCTCAGTACCGACCAGTATTAGCCACAGTCCGCTGACAGTTCCAACCAGTATCGGCACCAGTCCTCTATCAGTACCGACCAGTCCTCTATCAATACTGTCCTGTGTGAGCACCAGTCTTCTATCAGTACTGACCAGTATCAGCACCAGTCCACTTTCAGTACCGACCAGAATCTGCACCAGTCTTCTATCAGTAACGACCTGTATCAGCACCAGTCCTCTTTCAGTACCGACCAGTATCAGCACCAGTCCTCTATCAGAACCGACCAGTATCAGCACCAGTCCTCTTCAGTACCGACCAGTATCAGCACCAGTCCTCTATCAGTTCTGACCAGTATCAGCACCAGTCCTCTATCAGAACCAAACAGTATCAGCACTGGTCCTCTAGCAATACCGACCAGTATCAGCACCAGTCCTCTATCAGTACTGACCAGTATCAGCACCAGTCCTCTCTCAGTACCGGCCAGTATCAGCTGCAATCCTCTATCAGTACCGACCAGTATCAGCACCGGTCCTCTTCAGTACCGACCTGTATCAGCACCAGTCCTCTATCAGTCCCGGACAGTATCAGCACCAGTCATCTATCAGTACCGACCAGTTTCAGCACCAGTCCTCTATCAATACTGACCAGTATCAGCACTAGTCCCCTATCCGTACTGACCAGTATCAGCACCAGTCCTCCATCAGTACTGGCCAGAATCAGCGCCAGTCCTCTATCAGTACCGTCCAGTATCAGTATCCGTCCTCTATCAGTACCGACCAGTATCAGCACCAGTCCTCTATCAGTACCGACCAGTATCTGCACCAGTCGTCTATAAGTACCGACCAGTATCAGCAACAGTCCTCTATCAGTACTGCGCAGCAGCAGCACCAATCTTCTATCAGTATCGAACTGTATCAGCACCAGTCCTCTATCAGTACCGACCAGAATCAGCACCAGTCCTCTATCAGTACCGACCAGTATCAGCACCAGACCTCTATCAGTACAGGCCAGTATCAGCACCAAGCCACTATCAGTACCAAACAGTATCAGCACCAGTCCTCTTCAGTACCGACCAGTATCAGCACCAGTCCTCTATCAGAACAGACTAGTATCAGTACCAGTCCTCTATCAGTACTAAACAGTATGAGCACTGGTCCTCTCGCAATACCGACCAGTATCAGCACCAGTCTATCAATACTGACCAGTATCAGCACCAGTCCTCTCTCAGTACCGGCCAGTATCAGCAGCAATCCTCT
Source organism: Mobula hypostoma (assembly GCF_963921235.1). NCBI lineage: Eukaryota > Metazoa > Chordata > Chondrichthyes > Myliobatiformes > Myliobatidae > Mobula > Mobula hypostoma. Next base: position 105,185,416 of record NC_086104.1, read on the forward strand.
ATCAGTACCGACCAGTATCAGCACCAGTCCTCTTCAGTACCGACCAGTATCAGCACCAGTCCTCTATCAGTGCCGGCCAGTATCAGCACCAGTCGTCTATCAGTACCGACCAGTTTCAGCACCAGCCCTCTATCAGTACCGACCAGTATCAGCACCAGTCCTCTATCAGTACTGACCAGAATCAGCACCAGTCCTCTATCAGAACCGACCAGTATCAGCACCAGACCTCTATCAGTGCCGGCCAGTATCAGCACCAGTCCTCTATCAGTACTGACCAGTATCAGCACCAGTCCTCTATCAGTACCGACCAGTATCTCCACCAGTCCTCTATAAGTACCGACCAGTATCAGCACTAGTCCTCTGTCAGTACTGCGCAGCAGCAGCACCAGTCTTTTATCAGTATCGAACAGTATCAGCACCAGTCCTCTATCAGTACCGACCAGTCCTCTATCAAAACTATCCTGTGTGAGCACCAGTCTTCTATCAGTACTGACCAGTATCAGCACCAGTCCTCTTTCAGTACCGACCAGAATCGGCACCAGTCTTCTATCAGTAACGACCAGTATCAGCACCAGTCCTCTTTCAATACTGACCAGTATCAGCACCAGTCCTCTGTCAGAACCGACCAGTATCAGCACCTGTCCTCTTCAGTACCGACCAGTATCAGTACCAGTCCTCTTTCAGTACCGACCAGAATCGGCACCAGTCTTCTATCAGTAACGACCAGTATCAGCACCAGTCCTCTTTCAATACTGACCTGTATCAGCACCAGTCCTCTGTCAGAACCGACCAGTATCAGCACCAGTCCTCTTCAGTACCGACCAGTATCAGCACCAGTTCTCTATCAGTGCCGGCCTGTATCAGCACCAGTCGTCTATCAGTACCGACCAGTTTCAGCACCAGCCCTCTATCAGTACCGACCAGTATCAACATCAGTCCTCTATCAGTACCGACCAGTATCAGCACCAGACCTCTATCAGTGCCGGCCAGTATCAGCACCAGTCCTCTATCAGTACTGACCAGTATCAGCACCATTCCTCTATCAGTACCGACCAGTATCTGCACCAGTCCTCTATAAGTACCGACCAGTATCAGCACTAGTCCTCTGTCAGTACTGCGCAGCAGCAGCACCAGTCTTCTATCAGTATCGAACAGTATCAGCACCAGTCCTATATCAGTACCCCCCAGTATCAGCACTAGTCCTCTATCAGTACCGACCAGAATCAGCACCAGTCCTCTATCAATACTGACCAGCATCTGCACCAGTACTCTATCAGTACCGACCAGTATCAGCATCCGTCTTCTATCAGTACCGACCAGTATCAGCACCGGTCCTCTATCAGTACCGACCAGTATCTGCACCAGTTCTCTATAAGTACCGACCAGTATCAGCACCAGTCCTCTATCAGTACTGCGCAGCAGCAGCACCAGTCTTCTATCAGTATCGAACAGTATCAGCACCAGTCCTCTATCAGAACCGACCAGTCCTCTATCAATACTATCCTGTGTGAGCACCAGTCTTCTATCAGTACTGACCAGTATCAGCACCAGTCCTCTTTCAGTACCGACCAGAATCGGCACCAGTCTTCTATCAGTAACGACCAGTATCAGCACCAGTCCTCTTTCAATACTGACCAGTATCAGCACCAGTCCTCTGTCAGAACCGACCAGTTTCAGCACCTGTCCTCTTCAGTACCGACCAGTATCAGCACCAGTCCTCTATCAGTTCTGACCAGTATCAGCACCAGTCCTCTATCAGAACCAAACAGTATCAGCTTGGTCCTCTTGCAATACCGACCAGTATCAGCACCAGTCCTCTATCAGTACTGACCAGTATCCGCACCAGTCCTCTCTCAGTGCCGACCAGTTTCAGCACCGGTCCTCTTCAGTACCGACCAGTATCAGCACCAGTCGTCTATCAGTACCTGCCAGTATCAGCCCCAGTCATCTGTCAGTACCAACCAGTTTCAGCACCAGTCCTCTGTGAATACTGACCAGTATCAGCACTAGTCCCCTATCCGTACTGACCAGTATCAGCACCAGTCCTCCATCAGTACCGGCCAGAATCAGCGCCAGTCCTCTATCAGTACCGTCCAGTATCAGCATCCGTCCTCTATCAGTACCGACCAGTATCAGCACCAGTCCTCTATCAGTACCGTCCAGTATCTGCACCAGTCCTTTATAAGTACCGACCAGTATCAGCACCAGTCCTCTATCAGTACTGCGCAGCAGCAGCACCAGTCTTCTATCAGTATCGAAAAGTATCAGCACCTGTCCTCTATCAGTACCGACCAGTATCAGCACCAGTCCTCTATCAGTACCGACCAGAATCAGCAACAGTCCTCTATCAGTACCGACCAGTATCAGCACCAGACCTCTATCAGTACCGACCAGTATCAGCACCAGTCCTCTATCAGTACTGAGCAGTATCTGCAGCAGTCCTCTATCAGCACTAACCAGTATCTGCACCAGTCCTCTCTCAGTACCGACCAGTCTCACCACCACTCATCTATCAATACTGACAAGTATCAGCACCAATCCTCTCTCAGTACTGACCAGTATCAGCACAAGTCCTCTATCAGTACTGACCAGTATCAGCATCAGTCAACTATCAGTTCTGACCAGTATTAGCACCTGCCCTTTATGAGTATTGACCAGTCTCAACACCAGTCGTCTAACAATAACGGCCAGTATCAGCACCAGTCCTCTATCAGCACCGGCCAGTATCAGCACCAGTCCTCAATCAGTACGGACCAGTATCAGCACCAGTCCTCTATCAGTACTGACCAGTATCAGCAGCAGTCCTCTATCAGGACTGACCACTACCAGCACCAGTCCTCTATCGATACTGTCCAGTATCAGCACCAGTCCTCTATCAGTACCGACCAGTATCAGCACCAGTCCTCTATCAGTACCGACCAGTATCAGCACCAGTCTTCTATCAGTACCGGCCAGTATCAGCAACAGTTTTTTATCAGTACGGGCCAGTATCAGCACCAGTCCTCTATCAGTACCTGCCAGTATTAGCACCAGTCATCTATCAGTACCGACCAGTTTCAGCACCAGTCCTCTATCAATACTGACCAGTATCAGCACTAGTCCCCTATCCGTACTGACCAGTATCAGCACCAGTCCTCCATCAGTACTGGCCAGAATCAGCGCCAGTCCTCTATCAGTACCGTCCGGTATCAGTATCCGTCCTCTATCAGTACCGACCAGTATCAGCACCAGTCCTCTATCAGTACCGACCAGTATCTGCACCAGTCTTCTATAAGTACCGACCAGTATCAGCAACAGTCCTCTATCAGTACTGCGCAGCAGCAGCACCAATCTTCTATCAGTATCGAACAGTATCAGCACCAGTCCTCTATCAGTACCGACCAGTATCAGCACCAGTCCTCTATCAGTACCGACCAGATTCAGCACCAGTCCTCTATCAGTACCGACCAGTATCAGCACCAGACCTCTATCAGTACCGGCCAGTATCAGCACCAAGCCACTATCAGTACCAAACAGTATGAGCACCAGTCCTCTATCAATACCGACCAGTATCAGCACAAGTCCTCTATCAGTAGTAACCAGTATCAGCACCAGTCCTCTATCAATACTGAACAGTATCAGCACCAGTCCTCTATCAGTACTGACCAGTATCAGAACCAGTCCTCTGACAGTAGAGAACAGTATCAGCACCAGTCCTCTATCAGTACTGACCAATATCAGCAGCAGTCGTCTATCAGTTCCGGCCAGTATCGGCACCAGTCCTCTTCAGTACCAACCAGTATCAGCACCAGTCCTTTGTCAGTTCTGACCAGTATCAGCACCAGTCCTCTATCAGAACAGACCAGCATCAGTACCAGTCCTCTCTCAGTACCGGCCAGTATCAGCAGCAATCCTCTATCAGTACCGACCAGTATCAGCACCGGTCCTCTTCAGTACCGACCTGTATCAGCACCAGTCCTCTATCAGTCCCGGACAGTATCAGCACCAGTCATCTATCATTACCGACCAGTTTCAGCACCAGTCCTCTATCAATACTGACCAGTATCAGCACTAGTCCCCTATCCGTACTGACCAGTATCAGCACCAGTCCTCCATCAGTACTGGCCAGAATCAGCGCCAGTCCTCTATCAGTACCGTCCAGTATCAGTATCCGTCCTCTATCAGTACCGACCAGTATCAGCACCAGTCCTCTATGAGTACCGACCAGTATCTGCACCAGTCTTCTATAAGTACCGACCAGTATCAGCAACAGTCCTCTATCAGTACTGCGCAGCAGCAGCACCAATCTTCTATCAGTATCGAACTGTATCAGCACCAGTCCTCTATCAGTACCGACCAGAATCAGCACCAGTCCTCTATCAGTACCGACCAGTATCAGCACCAGACCTCTATCAGTACAGGCCAGTATCAGCACCAAGCCACTATCAGTACCAAACAGTATGAGCACCAGTCCTCTATCAATACCGACCAGTATCAGCACCAGTCCTCTATCGGAACAGACTAGTATCAGTACCAGTCCTCTATCAGTACTAAACAGTATGAGCACTGGTCCTCTCGCAATACCGACCAGTATCAGCACCAGTCTATCAATACTGACCAGTATCAGCACCAGTCCTCTCTCAGTACCGGCCAGTATCAGCAGCAATCCTCTATCAGTACCGACCAGTATCAGCACCAGTCCTCTTCAGTACCGACCAGTATCAGCACCAGTTCTCTATCAGTGCCGGCCAGTATCAGCACCAGTCGTCTATCAGTACAGACCAGTTTCAGCACCAGCCCTCTATCAGTACCGACCAGTATCAGCACCAGTCCTCTATCAGTACTGACCAGAATCAGCACCAGTCCTCTATCAGAGCCGACCAGTATCAGCACCAGACCTCTATCAGTGCCGGCCAGTATCAGCACCAGTCCTCTATCAGTACTGACCAGTATCAGCACCAGTCCTCTATCAGTACCGACCAGTATCTCCACCAGTCCTCTATAAGTACCGACCAGTATCAGCACTAGTCCTCTGTCAGTACTGCGCAGCAGCAGCACCAGTCTTCTATCAGTATCGAACAGTATCAGCACCAGTCCTCTATCAGTACCGACCAGTCCTCTATCAAAACTATCCTGTGTGAGCACCAGTCTTCTATCAGTACTGACCAGTATCAGCACCAGTCCTCTTTCAGTACCGACCAGAATCGGCACCAGTCTTCTATCAGTAACGACCAGTATCAGCACCAGTCCTCTTTCAATACTGACCAGTATCAGCACCAGTCCTCTGTCAGAACCGACCAGTATCAGCACCTGTCCTCTTCAGTACCGACCAGTATCAGCACCAGTCCTCTTTCAGTACCGACCAGAATCGGCACCAGTCTTCTATCAGTAACGACCAGTATCAGCACCAGTCCTCTTTCAATACTGACCTGTATCAGCACCAGTCCTCTGTCAGAACCGACCAGTATCAGCACCAGTCCTCTTCAGTACCGACCAGTATCAGCACCAGTTCTCTATCAGTGCCGGCCTGTATCAGCACCAGTCGTCTATCAGTACCGACCAGTTTCAGCACCAGCCCTCTATCAGTACCGACCAGTATCAACATCAGTCCTCTATCAGTACCGACCAGTATCAGCACCAGACCTCTATCAGTGCCGGCCAGTATCAGCACCAGTCCTCTATCAGTACTGACCAGTATCAGCACCAGTCCTCTATCAGTACCGACCAGTATCTGCACCAGTCCTCTATAAGTACCGACCAGTATCAGCACTAGTCCTCTGTCAGTACTGCGCAGCAGCAGCACCAGTCTTCTATCAGTATCGAACAGTGTCAGCACCAGTCCTATATCAGTACCCCCCAGTATCAGCACTAGTCCTCTATCAGTACCGACCAGAATCAGCACCAGTCCTCTATCAATACTGACCAGCATCTGCACCAGTACTCTATCAGTACCGACCAGTATCAGCATCCGTCTTCTATCAGTACCGACCAGTATCAGCACCGGTCCTCTATCAGTACCGACCAGTATCTGCACCAGTTCTCTATAAGTACCGACCAGTATCAGCACCAGTCCTCTATCAGTACTGCGCAGCAGCAGCACCAGTCTTCTATCAGTATCGAACAGTATCAGCACCAGTCCTCTATCAGAACCGACCAGTCCTCTATCAATACTATCCTGTGTGAGCACCAGTCTTCTATCAGTACTGACCAGTATCAGCACCAGTCCTCTTTCAGTACCGACCAGAATCGGCACCAGTCTTCTATCAGTAACGACCAGTATCAGCACCAGTCCTCTTTCAATACTGACCAGTATCAGCACCAGTCCTCTGTCAGAACCGACCAGTTTCAGCACCTGTCCTCTTCAGTACCGACCAGTATCAGCACCAGTCCTCTATCAGTTCTGACCAGTATCAGCACCAGTCCTCTATCAGAACCAAACTGTATCAGCTTGGTCCTCTTGCAATACCGACCAGTATCAGCACCAGTCCTCTATCAGTACTGACCAGTATCCGCACCAGTCCTCTCTCAGTGCCGACCAGTTTCAGCACCGGTCCTCTTCAGTACCGACCAGTATCAGCACCAGTCGTCTATCAGTACCGGCCAGTATCAGCCCCAGTCATCTGTCAGTACCAACCAGTTTCAGCACCAGTCCTCTGTGAATACTGACCAGTATCAGCACTAGTCCCCTATCCGTACTGACCAGTATCAGCACCAGTCCTCCATCAGTACCGGCCAGAATCAGCGCCAGTCCTCTATCAGTACCGTCCAGTATCAGCATCCGTCCTCTATCAGTACCGACCAGTATCAGCACCAGTCCTCTATCAGTACCGTCCAGTATCTGCACCAGTCCTTTATAAGTACCGACCAGTATCAGCACCAGTCCTCTATCAGTACTGCGCAGCAGCAGCACCAGTCTTCTATCAGTATCGAAAAGTATCAGCACCTGTCCTCTATCAGTACCGACCAGTATCAGCACCAGTCCTCTATCAGTACCGACCAGAATCAGCAACAGTCCTCTATCAGTACCGACCAGTATCAGCACCAGACCTCTATCAGTACCGACCAGTATCAGCACCAGTCCTCTATCAGTACTGAGCAGTATCTGCAGCAGTCCTCTATCAGCACTAACCAGTATCTGCACCAGTCCTCTCTCAGTACCGACCAGTCTCACCACCACTCATCTATCAATACTGACAAGTATCAGCACCAATCCTCTCTCAGTACTGACCAGTATCAGCACAAGTCCTCTATCAGTACTGACCAGTATCAGCATCAGTCAACTATCAGTTCTGACCAGTATTAGCACCTGCCCTTTATGAGTATTGACCAGTCTCAACACCAGTCGTCTAACAATAACGGCCAGTATCAGCAAGAGTCCTCTATCAGCACCGGCCAGTATCAGCACCAGTCCTCAATCAGTACGGACCAGTATCAGCACCAGTCCTCTATCAGTACTGACCAGTATCAGCAGCAGTCCTCTATCAGGACTGACCACTACCAGCACCAGTCCTCTATCGATACTGTCCAGTATCAGCACCAGTCCTCTATCAGTACCGACCAGTATCAGCACCAGTCCTCTATCAGTACCGACCAGTATCAGCACCAGTCTTCTATCAGTACCGGCCAGTATCAGCAACAGTTTTTTATCAGTACGGGCCAGTATCAGCACCAGTCCTCTATCAGTACCTGCCAGTATTAGCACCAGTCATCTATCAGTACCGACCAGTTTCAGCACCAGTCCTCTATCAATACTGACCAGTATCAGCACTAGTCCCCTATCCGTACTGACCAGTATCAGCACCAGTCCTCCATCAGTACTGGCCAGAATCAGCGCCAGTCCTCTATCAGTACCGTCCGGTATCAGTATCCGTCCTCTATCAGTACCGACCAGTATCAGCACCAGTCCTCTATCAGTACCGACCAGTATCTGCACCAGTCTTCTATAAGTACCGACCAGTATCAGCAACAGTCCTCTATCAGTACTGCGCAGCAGCAGCACCAATCTTCTATCAGTATCGAACAGTATCAGCACCAGTCCTCTATCAGTACCGACCAGTATCAGCACCAGTCCTCTATCAGTACCGACCAGAATCAGAACCAGTCCTCTATCAGTACCGACCAGTATCAGCACCAGACCTCTATCAGTACCGGCCAGTATCAGCACCAAGCCACTATCAGTACCAAACAGTATGAGCACCAGTCCTCTATCAATACCGACCAGTATCAGCACAAGTCCTCTATCAGTAGTAACCAGTATCAGCACCAGTCCTCTATCAATACTGAACAGTATCAGCACCAGTCCTCTATCAGTACTGACCAGTATCAGAACCAGTCCTCTGACAGTAGAGAACAGTATCAGCACCAGTCCTCTATCAGTACTGACCAATATCAGCAGCAGTCGTCTATCAGTTCCGGCCAGTATCGGCACCAGTCCTCTTCAGTACCAACCAGTATCAGCACCAGTCCTCTGTCAGTTCTGACCAGTATCAGCACCAGTCCTCTATCAGAACAGACTAGTATCAGTACCAGTCCTCTATCAGTACTAAACAGTATGAGCACTGGTCCTCTCGCAATACCGACCAGTATCAGCACCAGTCTATCAATACTGACCAGTATCAGCACCAGTCCTCTTCAGTACCGACAAGTATCAGCACCAGTTCTCTATCAGTGCCGGCCAGTATCAGCACCAGTCGTCTATCAGTACCGACCAGTTTCAGCACCAGCCCTCTATCAGTACCGACCAGTATCAACATCAGTCCTCTATCAGTACCGACCAGTATCAGCACCAGACCTCTATCAGTGCCGGCCAGTATCAGCACCAGTCCTCTATCAGTACTGACCAGTATCAGCACCAGTCCTCTATCAGTACCGACCAGTATCTGCACCAGTCCTCTATAAGTACCGACCAGTATCAGCACTAGTCCTCTGTCAGTACTGCGCAGCAGCAGCACCAGTCTTCTATCAGTATCGAACAGTATCAGCACCAGTCCTATATCAGTACCCCCCAGTATTAGCACTAGTCCTCTATCAGTACCGACCAGAATCAGCACCAGTCCTCTATCAATACTGACCAGCATCTGCACCAGTACTCTATCAGTACCGACCAGTATCAGCATCCGTCTTCTATCAGTACCGACCAGTATCAGCACCGGTCCTCTATCAGTACCGACCAGTATCTGCACCAGTCCTCTATAAGTACCGACCAGTATCAGCACCAGTCCTCTATCAGTACTGCGCAGCAGCAGCACCAGTCTTCTATCAGTATCGAACAGTATCATCACCAGTCCTCTATCAGTACCGACCAGTCCTCTATCAATACTATCCTGTGTGAGCCCCAGTCTTCTATCAGTACTGACCAGTATCAGCACCAGTCCACTTTCAGTACCGACCAGAATCTGCACCAGTCTTCTATCAGTAACGACCTGTATCAGCACCAGTCCTCTTTCAGTACCGACCAGTATCAGCACCAGTCCTCTATCAGAACCGACCAGTATCAGCACCAGTCCTCTTCAGTACCGACCAGTATCAGCACCAGTCCTCTATCAGTTCTGACCAGTATCAGCACCAGTCCTCTATCAGTACCAAACAGTATCAGCACTGGTCCTCTAGCAATACCGACCAGTATCAGCACCAGTCCTCTATCAGTACTGACCAGTATCAGCACCAGTCCTCTCTCAGTACCGGCCAGTATCAGCTGCAATCCTCTATCAGTACCGACCAGTATCAGCACCGGTCCTCTTCAGTACCGACCTGTATCAGCACCAGTCCTCTATCAGTCCCGGACAGTATCAGCACCAGTCATCTATCAGTACCGACCAGTTTCAGCACCAGTCCTCTATCAATACTGACCAGTATCAGCACTAGTCCCCTATCCGTACTGACCAGTATCAGCACCAGTCCTCCATCAGTACTGGCCAGAATCAGCGCCAGTCCTCTATCAGTACCGTCCAGTATCAGTATCCGTCCTCTATCAGTACCGACCAGTATCAGCACCAGTCCTCTATCAGTACCGACCAGTATCTGCACCAGTCTTCTATAAGTACCGACCAGTATCAGCAACAGTCCTCTATCAGTACTGCGCAGCAGCAGCACCAATCTTCTATCAGTATCGAACTGTATCAGCACCAGTCCTCTATCAGTACCGACCAGTATCAGCACCAGTCCTCTATCAGTACCGACCAGAATCAGCACCAGTCCTCTATCAGTACCGACCAGTATCAGCACCAGACCTCTATCAGTACAGGCCAGTATCAGCACCAAGCCACTATCAGTACCAAACAGTATGAGCACCAGTCCTCTATCAATACCGACCAGTATCAGCACCAGTCCTCTATCGGAACAGACTAGTATCAGTACCAGTCCTCTATCAGTACTAAACAGTATGAGCACTGGTCCTCTCGCAATACCGACCAGTATCAGCACCAGTCCTCTATCAATACTGACCAGTATCAGCACCAGTCCTCTCTCAGTACCGGCCAGTATCAGCAGCAATCCTCTATCAGTACCGACCAGTATCAGCACCAGTCCTCTTCAGTACCGACCAGTATCAGCACCAGTTCTCTATCAGTGCCGGCTAGTATCAGCACCAGTCGTCTATCAGTACAGACCAGTTTCAGCATCAGCCCTCTATCAGTACCGACCAGTATCAGCACCAGTCCTCTATCAGTACTGACCAGAATCAGCACCAGTCCTCTATCAGAGCCGACCAGTATCAGCACCAGACCTCTATCAGTGCCGGCCTGTATCAGCACCAGTCCTCTATCAGTACTGACCAGTATCAGCACCAGTCCTCTATCAGTACCGACCAGTATCTCCACCAGTCCTCTATAAGTACCGACCAGTATCAGCACTAGTCCTCTGTCAGTACTGCGCAGCAGCAGAACCAGTCTTCTATCAGTATCGAACAGTATCAGCACCAGTCCTCTATCAGTACCGACCAGTCCTCTATCAAAACTATCCTGTGTGAGCACCAGTCTTCTATCAGTACTGACCAGTATCAGCACCAGTCCTCTTTCAGTACCGACCAGAATCGGCACCAGTCTTCTATCAGTAACGACCAGTATCAGCACCAGTCCTCTTTCAATACTGACCAGTATCAGCACCAGTCCTCTGTCAGAACCGACCAGTATCAGCACCTGTCCTCTTCAGTACCGACCAGTATCAGCACCAGTCCTCTTTCAGTACCGACCAGAATCGGCACCAGTCTTCTATCAGTAACGACCAGTATCAGCACCAGTCCTCTTTCAATACTGACCAGTATCAGCACCAGTCCTCTGTCAGAACCGACCAGTATCAGCACCAGTCCTCTTCAGTACCGACCAGTATCAGCACCAGTTCTCTATCAGTGCCGGCCTGTATCAGCACCAGTCCTCTATCAGTACCGACCAGTTTCAGCACCAGCCCTCTATCAGTACCGACCAGTATCAGCACCAGTCCTCTATCAGTACCGACCAGTATCAGCACCAGACCTCTATCAGTGCCGGCCAGTATCAGCACCAGTCCTCTATCAGTACTGACCAGTATCAGCACCAGTCCTCTATCAGTACCGACCAGTATCTGCACCAGTCCTCTATAAGTACCGACCAGTATCAGCACTAGTCCTCTGTCAGTACTGCGCAGCAGCAGCACCAGTCTTCTATCAGTATCGAACAGTATCAGCACCAGTCCTATATCAGTACCCCCCAGTATCAGCACTAGTCCTCTATCAGTACCGACCAGAATCAGCACCAGTCCTCTATCAATACTGACCAGCATCTGCACCAGTACTCTATCAGTACCGACCAGTATCAGCATCCGTCTTCTATCAGTACCGACCAGTATCAGCACCGGTCCTCTATCAGTACCGACCAGTATCTGCACCAGTTCTCTATAAGTACCGACCAGTATCAGCACCAGTCCTCTATCAGTACTGCGCAGCAGCAGCACCAGTCTTCTATCAGTATCGAACAGTATCAGCACCAGTCCTCTATCAGAACCGACCAGTCCTCTATCAATACTATCCTGTGTGAGCACCAGTCTTCTATCAGTACTGACCAGTATCAGCACCAGTCCTCTTTCAGTACCGACCAGAATCGGCACCAGTCTTCTATCAGTAACGACCAGTATCAGCACCAGTCCTCTTTCAATACTGACCAGTATCAGCACCAGTCCTCTGTCAGAACCGACCAGTTTCAGCACCTGTCCTCTTCAGTACCGACCAGTATCAGCACCAGTCCTATATCAGTTCTGACCAGTATCAGCACTAGTCCTCTATCAGAACCAAACAGTATCAGCTTGGTCCTCTTGCAATACCGACCAGTATCAGCACCAGTCCTCTATCAGTACTGACCAGTATCCGCACCAGTCCTCTCTCAGTACCGGCCAGTATCATCTGCAATCCTCTATCAGTACCGACCAGAATCAGCACCGGTCCTCTTCAGTACCGACCAGTATCAGCACCAGTCGTCTATCAGTACCGGCCAGTATCAGCCCCAGTCATCTGTCAGTACCAACCAGTTTCAGCACCAGTCCTCTGTGAATACTGACCAGTATCAGCACTATTCCCCTATCCGTACTGACCAGTATCAGCACCAGTCCTCCATCAGTACCGGCCAGAATCAGCGCCAGTCCTCTATCAGTACTGACCAGGATCAGCACCAGTCCTCTATCAGAACCGACCAGTATCAGCACCAGTCCTCTATCAGTACCGTCCAGTATCTGCACCAGTCCTCTATCAGTACCGACCAGTATCAGCACCAGTCCTCTATCAGTACCGACCAGTATCAGCACCAGTCCTCTATCAGTACCGACCAGAATCAGCACCAGTCCTCTATCAGTACCGACCAGTATCAGCACCAGACCTCTATCAGTACCGACCAGTATCAGCACCAGTCCTCTATCAGTACTGAGCAGTATCTGCAGCAGTCCTCTATCAGCACTAACCAGTATCTGCACCAGTCCTCTCTCAGTACCGACCAGTCTCACCACCACTCATCTATCAATACTGACAAGTATCAGCACCAATCCTCTCTCAGTACTGACCAGTATCAGCACAAGTCCTCTATCAGTACTGACCAGTATCAGCATCAGTCAACTATCAGTTCTGACCAGTATTAGCACCTGCCCTTTATGAGTATTGACCAGTCTCAACACCAGTCGTCTAACAATAACGGCCAGTATCAGCACCAGTCCTCTATCAGCACCGGCCAGTATCAGCACCAGTCCTCAATCAGTACGGACCAGTATCAGCACCAGTCCTCTATCAGTACTGACCAGTATCAGCAGCAGTCCTCTATCAGGACTGACCACTAACAGCACCAGTCCTCTATCGATACTGTCCAGTATCAGCACCAGTCCTCTATCAGTACCGACCAGTATCAGCACCAGTCCTCTATCAGTACCGACCAGTATAAGCACCAGTCTTCTATCAGTACCGGCCAGTATCAGCAACAGTTTTTTATCAGTACGGGCCAGTATCAGCACCAGTCCTCTATCAGTACCTGCCAGTATTAGCACCAGTCATCTATCAGTACCGACCAGTTTCAGCACCAGTCCTCTATCAATACTGACCAGTATCAGCACTAGACCCCTATCCGTACTGACCAGTATCAGCACCAGTCCTCCATCAGTACCGGCCAGAATCAGCGCCAGTCCTCTATCAGTACCGTCCAGTATCAGTATCCGTCCTCTATCAGTACCGACCAGTATCAGCACCAGTCCTCTATCAGTACCGACCAGTATCTGCACCAGTCTTCTATAAGTACCGACCAGTATCAGCAACAGTCCTCTATCAGTACTGCGCAGCAGCAGCACCAATCTTCTATCAGTATCGAACAGTATCAGCACCAGTCCTCTATCAGTACCGACCAGTATCAGCACCAGTCCTCTATCAGTACCGACCAGAATCAGCACCAGTCCTCTATCAGTACCGACCAGTATCAGCACCAGACCTCTATCAGTACCGGCCAGTATCAGCACCAAGCCACTATCAGTACCAAACAGTATGATCACCAGTCCTCTATCAATACCGACCAGTATCAGCACCAAGCCACTATCAGTACCAAACAGTATGATCACCAGTCCTCTATCAATACCGACCAGTATCAGCACCAGTCCTCTATCAATAATGAACAGTATCAGCACCAGTCCTCTATCAGTACTGACCAGTATCAGAACCAGTCCTCTGACAGTACAGAACAGTATCAGCACCAGTCCTCTATCAGTACTGACCAATATCAGCAGCAGTCCTCTATCAGTTCCGGCCAGTATCGGCACCAGTCCTCTTCAGTACCAACCAGTATCAGCACCAGTCCTTTGTCAGTTCTGACCAGTATCAGCACCAGTCCTCTATCAGAACAGACCAGCATCAGTACCAGTCCTCTATCAGTACTAAACAGTATGAGCACTGGTCCTCTCGCAATACCGACCAGTATCAGCACCAGTCTATCAATACTGACCAGTATCAGCACCAGTCCTCTTCAGTACCGACCAGTATCAGCACCAGTTCTCTATCAGTGCCGCCCAGTATCAGCACCAGTCGTCTATCAGTACCGACCAGTTTCAGCACCAGCCCTCTATCAGTACCGACCAGTATCAACATCAGTCCTCTATCAGTACCGACCAGTATCAGCACCAGACCTCTATCAGTGCCGGCCAGTATCAGCACCAGTCCTCTATCAGTACTGACCAGTATCAGCACCAGTCCTCTATCAGTACCGACCAGTATCTGCACCAGTCCTCTATAAGTACCGACCAGTATCAGCACTAGTCCTCTGTCAGTACTGCGCAGCAGCAGCACCAGTCTTCTATCAGTATCGAACAGTATCAGCACCAGTCCTATATCAGTACCCCCCAGTATCAGCACTAGTCCTCTATCAGTACCGACCAGAATCAGCACCAGTCCTCTATCAATACTGACCAGTATCTGCACCAGTACTCTATCAGTACCGACCAGTATCAGCATCCGTCTTCTATCAGTACCGACCAGTATCTGCACCAGTCCTCTATCAGTACCGACCAGTATCTGCACCAGTCCTCTATAAGTACCGACCAGTATCAGCACCAGTCCTCTATCAGTACTGCGCAGCAGCAGCACCAGTCTTCTATCAGTATCGAACAGTATCAGCACCAGTCCTCTATCAGTACCGACCAGTCCTCTATCAATACTATCCTGTGTGAGCACCAGTCTTCTATCAGTACTGACCAGTATCAGCACCAGTCCTCTTTCAGTACCGACCAGAATCGGCACCAGTCTTCTATCAGTAACGACCAGTGTCAGCACCAGTCCTCTTTCAATACTGACCAGTATCAGCACCAGTCCTCGGTCAGAACCGACCAGTATCAGCACCTGTCCTCTTCAGTACCGACCAGTATCAGCACCAGTCCTCTATCAGTTCTGACCAGTATCAGCACCAGTCCTCTATCAGTACCAAACAGTATCAACTTGGTCCTCTTGCAATACCGAGCAGTATCAGCACCAGTCCTCTATCAGTACTGACCAGTATCCGCACCAGTCCTCTCTCAGTACCGGCCAGTATCATCTGCAATCCTCTATCAGTACCGACCAGAATCAGCACCGGTCCTCTTCAGTACCGACCAGTATCAGCACCAGTCATCTATCAGTACCGGCCAGTATCAGCCCCAGTCATCTGTCAGTACCAACCAGTTTCAGCACCAGTCCTCTGTGAATACTGACCAGTATCAGCACTAGTCCCCTATCCTTACTGACCAGTATCAGCGCCAGTCCTCTATCAGTACCGTCCAGTATCAGCATCCGTCCTCTATCAGTACCGACCAGTATCAGCACCAGTCCTCTATCAGTACCGTCCAGTATCTGCACCAGTCCTCTATAAGTACCGACCAGTATCAGCACCAGTCCTCTATCAGTACTGCGCAGCAGCAGCACCAGTCTTCTATCAGTATCGAAAAGTATCAGCACCTGTCCTCTATCAGTACCGACCAGTATCAGCACCAGTCCTCTATCAGTACCGACCAGAATCAGCACCAGTCCTCTATCAGTACCGACCAGTATCAGCACCAGACCTCTATCAATACCGACCAGTATCAGCACCAGTCCTCTATCAGTACTGAGCAGTATCTGCAGCAGTCCTCTATCAGCACTAACCAGTATCTGCACCAGTCCTCTCTCAGTACCGACCAGTCTCACCACCACTCATCTATCAATACTGACAAGTATCAGCACCAATCCTCTCTCAGTACTGACCAGTATCAGCACAAGTCCTCTATCAGTACTGACCAGTATCAGCATCAGTCAACTATCAGTTCTGACCAGTATTAGCACCTGCCCTTTATGAGTATTGACCAGTCTCAACACCAGTCGTCTAACAATAACGGCCAGTATCAGCACCAGTCCTCTATCAGCACCGGCCAGTATCAGCACCAGTCCTCAATCAGTACGGACCAGTATCAGCACCAGTCCTCTATCAGTACTGACCAGTATCAGCAGCAGTCCTCTATCAGGACTGACCACTACCAGCACCAGTCCTCTATCGATACTGTCCAGTATCAGCACCAGTCCTCTATCAGTACCGACCAGTATCAGCACCAGTCCTCTATCAGTACCGACCAGTATCAGCACCAGTCTTCTATCAGTACCGGCCAGTATCAGCAACAGTTTTTTATCAGTACGGGCCAGTATCAGCACCAGTCCTCTATCAGTACCTGCCAGTATTAGCACAAGTCGTCTATCAGTACCAACCGGTATCAGCAGCAGTCCTCTTTCAGTACCGACCAGTATCAGCACCAGTCCTCTATTAGTACTGACCAGTATCCGCACCAGTCCTCTCTCTGTACCGACCAGTATTAGCCACAGTCCGCTGACAGTTCCAAACAGTATCGGCACCAGTCCTCTATCAGTACCGACCAGTCCTCTATCAATACTGTCCTGTGTGAGCACCAGTCTTCTATCAGTACTGACCAGTATCAGCACCAGTCCACTTTCAGTACCGACCAGAATCTGCACCAGTCTTCTATCAGTAACGACCTGTATCAGCACCAGTCCTCTATCAGAACCGACCAGTATCAGCACCAGTCCTCTTCAGTACCGACCAGTATCAGCACCAGTCCTCTATCAGTTCTGACCAGTATCAGCACCAGTCCTCTATCAGAACCAAACAGTATCAGCACTGGTCCTCTAGCAATACCGACCAGTATCAGCACCAGTCCTCTATCAGTACTGACCAGTATCAGCACCAGTCCTCTCTCAGTACCGGCCAGTATCAGCTGCAATCCTCTATCAGTACCGACCAGTATCAGCACCGGTCCTCTTCAGTACCGACCTGTATCAGCACCAGTCCTCTATCAGTCCCGGACAGTATCAGCACCAGTCATCTATCAGTACCGACCAGTATCAGCACCAGTCCTCTATCAATACTGACCAGTATCAGCACTAGTCCCCTATCCGTACTGACGAGTATCAGCACCAGTCCTACATCAGTACCGGCCAGAATCAGCGCCAGTCCTCTATCAGTACCTTCCAGTATCAGCATCCGTCCTCTATCAGTACCGACCAGTATCAGCACCAGTCCTCTATCAGTACCGACCAGTATCTGCACCAGTCTTCTATAAGTACCGACCAGTATCAGCAACAGTCCTCTATCAGTACTGCGCAGCAGCAGCACCAATCTTCTATCAGTATCGAACTGTATCAGCACCAGTCCTCTATCAGTACCGACCAGTATCAGCACCAGTCCTCTATCAGTACCGACCAGAATCAGCACCAGTCCTCTATCAGTACCGACCAGTATCAGCACCAGACCTCTATCAGTACAGGCCAGTATCAGCACCAAGCCACTATCAGTACCAAACAGTATGAGCACCAGTCCTCTATCAATACCGACCAGTATCAGCACCAGTCCTCTATCGGAACAGACTAGTATCAGTACCAGTCCTCTATCAGTACTAAACAGTATGAGCACTGGTCCTCTCGCAATACCGACCAGTTTCAGCACCAGTCTATCAATACTGACCAGTATCAGCACCAGTCCTCTCTCAGTACCGGCCAGTATCAGCAGCAATCCTCTATCAGTACCGACCAGTATCAGCACCAGTCCTCTTCAGTACCGACCAGTATCAGCACCAGTTCTCTATCAGTGCCGGCCAGTATCAGCACCAGTCGTCTATCAGTATAGACCAGTTTCAGCACCAGCCCTCTATCAGTACCGACCAGTATCAGCACCAGTCCTCTATCAGTACTGACCAGAATCAGCACCAGTCCTCTATCAGAACCGACCAGTATCAGCACCAGACCTCTATCAGTGCCGGCCAGTATCAGCACCAGTCCTCTATCAGTACTGACCAGTATCAGCACCAGTCCTCTATCAGTACCGACCAGTATCTCCACCAGTCCTCTATAAGTACCGACCAGTATCAGCACTAGTCCTCTGTCAGTACTGCGCAGCAGCAGCACCAGTCTTCTATCAGTATCGAACAGTATCAGCACCAGTCCTCTATCAGTACCGACCAGTCCTCTATCAAAACTATCCTGTGTGAGCACAAGTCTTCTATCAGTACTGACCAGTATCAGCACCAGTCCTCTTTCAGTACCGACCAGAATCGGCACCAGTCTTCTATCAGTAACGACCAGTATCAGCACCAGTCCTCTTTCAATACTGACCAGTATCAGCACCAGTCCTCTGTCAGAACCGACCAGTATCAGCACCTGTCCTCTTCAGTACCGACCAGTATCAGCACCAGTCCTCTTTCAGTACCGACCAGAATCAGCACCAGTCTTCTATCAGTAACGACCAGTATCAGCACCAGTCCTCTTTCAATACTGACCAGTATCAGCACCAGTCCTCTGTCAGAACCGACCAGTATCAGCACCAGTCCTCTTCAGTACCGACCAGTATCAGCACCAGTTCTCTATCAGTGCCGGCCTGTATCAGCACCAGTCGTCTATCAGTACCGACCAGTTTCAGCACCAGTCCTCTATCAGTACCGACCAGTATCAGCACCAGTCCTCTATCAGTACTGACCAGTATCAGCACCAGTCCTCTATCAGTACCGGCCAGTATCAGCACCAGTCCTCTATCAGTACTGACCAGTATCAGCACCAGTCCTCTATCAGTACCGACCAGTATCTGCACCAGTCCTCTATAAGTACCGACCAGTATCAGCACTAGTCCTCTGTCAGTACTGCGCAGCAGCAGCACCAGTCTTCTATCAGTATCGAACAGTATCAGCACCAGTCCTATATCAGTACCCCCCAGTATCAGCACTAGTCCTCTATCAGTACCGACCAGAATCAGCACCAGTCCTCTATCTATACTGACCAGCATCTGCACCAGTACTCTATCAGTACCGACCAGTATCAGCATCCGTCTTCTATCAGTACCGACCAGTATCAGCACCGGTCCTCTATCAGTACCGACCAGTATCTGCACCAGTCCTCTATAAGTACCGACCAGTATCAGCACCAGTCCTCTATCAGTACTGCGCAGCAGCAGCACCAGTCTTCTATCAGTATCGAACAGTATCAGCACCAGTCCTCTATCAGAACCGACCAGTCCTCTATCAATACTATCCTGTGTGAGCACCAGTCTTCTATCAGTACTGACCAGTATCAGCACCAGTCCTCTTTCAGTACCGACCAGAATCGGCACCAGTCTTCTATCAGTAACGACCAGTATCAGCACCAGTCCTCTTTCAATACTGACCAGTATCAGCACCAGTCCTCTGTCAGAACCGACCAGTATCAGCACCAGTCCTCTATCAGTACTGACCAGTATCAGCAGCAGTCCTCTATCAGGACTGACCACTACCAGCACCAGTCCTCTATCGATACTGTCCAGTATCAGCACCAGTCCTCTATCAGTACCGACCAGTATCAGCACCAGTCCTCTATCAGTACCGACCAGTATCAGCACCAGTCTTCTATCAGTACCGGCCAGTATCAGCAACAGTTTTTTATCAGTACGGGCCAGTATCAGCACCAGTCCTCTATCAGTACCTGCCAGTATTAGCACAAGTTGTCTATCAGTACCAACCGGTATCAGCAGCAGTCCTCTTTCAGTACCGACCAGTATCAGCACCAGTCCTCTATTAGTACTGACCAGTATCCGCACCAGTCCTCTCTCAGTACCGACCTGTATTAGCCACAGTCCGCTGACAGTTCCAACCAGTATCGGCACCAGTCCTCTATCAGTACCGACCAGTCCTCTATCAATACTGTCCTGTGTGAGCACCAGTCTTCTATCAGTACTGACCAGTATCAGCACCAGTCGTCTTTCAGTACCGACCAGAATCTGCACTAGTCTTCTATCAGTAACGACCTGTATCAGCACCAGTCCTCTTTCAGTACCGACCAGTATCAGCACCAGTCCTCTATCAGAACCGACCAGTATCAGCACCAGTCCTCTTCAGTACCGACCAGTATCAGCACCAGTCCTCTATCAGTTCTGACCAGTATCAGCACCAGTCCTCTATCAGAACCAAACAGTATCAGCACTGGTCCTCTAGCAATACCGACCAGTATCAGCACCAGTCCTCTATCAGTACTGACCAGTATCAGCACCAGTCCTCTCTCAGTACCGGACAGTATCAGCTGCAATCCTCTATCAGTACCGACCAGTATCAGCACCGGTCCTCTTCAGTACCGACCTGTATCAGCACCAGTCCTCTATCAGTCCCGGCCAGTATCAGCACCAGTCATCTATCAGTACCGACCAGTTTCAGCACCAGTCCTCTATCAATACTGACCACTATCAGCACTAGTCCCCTATCCGTACTGACCAGTATCAGCACCAGTCCTACATCAGTACCGGCCAGAATCAGCGCCAGTCCTCTATCAGTACCTTCCAGTATCAGCATCCGTCCTCTATCAGTACCGACCAGTATCAGCACCAGTCCTCTATCAGTACCGACCGGTATCTGCACCAGTCCTCTGTAAGTACCGACCAGTATCTGCACCAGTCCTCTATCAGTACTGACCAGTATCAGCACCAGTCTTCTATCAGTATCGAACTGTATCAGCACCAGTCCTCTATCAGTACCGACCAGTATCAGCACCAGTCCTCTATCAGTACCGACCAGAATCAGCACCAGTCCTCTATCAGTACCGACCAGTATCAGCACCAGACCTCTATCAGTACAGGCCAGTATCAGCACCAAGCCACTATCAGTACCAAACAGTATGAGCACCAGTCCTCTATCAATACCGACCAGTATCAGCACCAGTCCTCTATCGGAACAGACTAGTATCAGTACCAGTCCTCTATCAGTACTAAACAGTATGAGCACTGGTCCTCTCGCAATACCGACCAGTATCAGCACCAGTCTATCAATACTGACCAGTATCAGCACCAGTCCTCTCTCAGTACCGGCCAGTATCAGCAGCAATCCTCTATCAGTACCGACCAGTATCAGCACCAGTCCTCTTCAGTACCGACCAGTATCAGCACCAGTCCTCTATCAGTGCCGGCCAGTATCAGCACCAGTCGTCTATCAGTACCGACCAGTTTCAGCACCAGCCCTCTATCAGTACCGACCAGTATCAGCACCAGTCCTCTATCAGTACTGACCAGAATCAGCACCAGTCCTCTATCAGAACCGACCAGTATCAGCACCAGACCTCTATCAGTGCCGGCCAGTATCAGCACCAGTCCTCTATCAGTACTGACCAGTATCAGCACCAGTCCTCTATCAGTACCGACCAGTATCTGCACCAGTCCTCTATAAGTACCAACCAGTATCAGCACCAGTCCTCTTTCAATACTGACCAGTATCAGCACCAGTCCTCTGTCAGAACCGACCAGTATCAGCACCAGTCCTCTTCAGTACCGACCAGTATCAGCACCAGTTCTCTATCAGTGCCGGCCTGTATCAGCACCAGTCGTCTATCAGTACCGACCAGTTTCAGCACCAGCCCTCTATCAGTACCGACCAGTATCAACATCAGTCCTCTATCAGTACCGACCAGTATCAGCACCAGTCCTCTATCAGTACCGACCAGTATCAGCACTAGTCCTCTATCAGTACTGACCAGTATCAGCACCAGTCCTCTATCAGTACCGACCAGTATCAGCACCAGTCCTCTATCAGTACCGACCAGTATCAGCACCAGTCCTCTATCAGTACTGACCAGTATCAGCACCAGTCCTCTATCAGTACTGACCAGTATCAGCACCAGTCCTCTATCAGTACCGACCAGTATCTGCACCAGTCCTCTATCAGTACCAACCAGTATCAGCACCAGTCTATCAATACTGACCAGTATCAGCACCAGTCCTCTCTCAGTACCGGCCAGTATCAGCAGCAATCCTCTATCAGTACCGACCAGTATCAGCACCGGTCCTCTATCAGTACCGACCAGTATCTGCACCAGTTCTCTATAAGTACCGACCAGTATCAGCACCAGTCCTCTATCAGTACTGCGCAGCAGCAGCACCAGTCTTCTATCAGTATCGAACAGTATCAGCACCAGTCCTCTATCAGAACCGACCAGTCCTCTATCAATACTATCCTGTGTGAGCACCAGTCTTCTATCAGTACTGAGCAGTATCAGCACCAGTCCTCTATCAATACCGACCAGTATCAGCACAAGTCCTCTATCAGTACTGACCAGTATCAGCCCCAGTCCTCTATCAATACTGACCAGTATCAGCACCAGTCCTCTATCAGTCCCGGCCAGAATCAGCACCAGTCCTCTATCAGTACTGACCAGTATCAGCACCAGTCCTCTATCAGTACTGACCAGTATCAGCACCAGTCCTCTATCAGTACTGACCAGTATCAGCACCAGTCCTCTGTCAGTACCGGCCAGTATCAGCACCAGTCCTCTATCAGTACCGACCAGTATCAGCACCAGTCTTCTATCAGTACCGGCCAGTATCAGCAACAGTTTTTTATCAGTACGGGCCAGTATCAGCACCAGTCCTCTATCAGTACCGGCCAGTATCAGCACCAGTCCTCTATCCGTACCAACAGGTATCAGCACCAGTCCTCTATCAGTACCGACCAGTATCAGCACCAGTCCTCTATTAGTACTGACCAGTATCCGCACCAGTCCTCTCTCAGTACCGACCTGTATTAGCCACAGTCCGCTGACAGTTCCAACCAGTATCGGCACCAGTCCTCTATCAGTACCGACCAGTCCTCTATCAATACTGTCCTGTGTGAGCACCAGTCTTCTATCAGTACTGACCAGTATCAGCACCAGTCCTCTATCAGTACCGACCAGTATCAGCACCAGTCCTCTATCAGTACCGACCTGTATCAGCACCAGTCCTCTATCAGTACCGACCAGTATCAGCACCAGTCCTCTATCAGTACCGACCAGTATCAGCACCAGTCCTCTATCAGTACCGACCAGTATCAGCACCAGTCCTCTATCAGTACTGACCAGTATCAGCACCAGTCCTCTATCAGTACCAAACAGTATCAGCACTGGTCCTCTAGCAATTCCGACCAGTATCAGCACCAGTCCTCTATCAGTACTGACCAGTATCAGCACCAGTCCTCTCTCAGTACCGGCCAGTATCAGCTGCAATCCTCTATCAGTACCGACCAGTATCAGCACCAGTCCTCTATCAGTACCGACCAGTATCAGCACCAGTCCTCTATCAGTACCGGCCAGTATCAGCACCAGTCATCTATCAGTACCGACCAGTATCAGCACCAGTCCTCTATCAATACTGACCTGTATCAGCACCAGTCCTCTATCAGTACTGATCAGTATCAGCACCAGTCCTCTATCAGTACTGACCAGTATCAGCACCAGTCCTCTATCAGTACCGACCAGTATCAGCACCAGTCCTCTATCAGTACCGACCAGTATCAGCACCAGTCCTCTATCAGTACCGACCAGTATCTGCACCAGTCCTCTGTAAGTACCGACCAGTATCAGCAACAGTCCTCTATCAGTACTGCGCAGCAGCAGCACCAATCTTCTATCAGTATCGAACTGTATCAGCACCAGTCCTCTATCAGTACCGACCAGTATCAGCACCAGTCCTCTATCAGTACCGACCAGAATCAGCACCAGTCCTCTATCAGTACCGACCAGTATCAGCACCAGACCTCTATCAGTACAGGCCAGTATCAGCACCAGTCCTCTATCAGTACCGAACAGTATCGGCACCAGTCCTCTTCAGTACCGACCAGTATCAGCACCAGTCCTCTATCAGAACAGACTAGTATCAGTACCAGTCCTCTATCAGTACTAAACAGTATGAGCACTGGTCCTCTCGCAATACCGACCAGTATCAGCACCAGTCTATCAATACTGACCAGTATCAGCACCAGTCCTCTCTCAGTACCGGCCAGTATCAGCAGCAATCCTCTATCAGTACCGACCAGTATCAGCACCAGTCCTCTATCAGTACTGACCAGTATCAGCACCAGTCCTCTATCAGTACCGGCCAGTATCAGCACCAGTCCTCTATCAGTACCGACCAGTATCAGCACCAGTCCTCTATCAGTACCGACCAGTATCAGCACCAGTCCTCTATCAGTACTGACCAGTATCAGCACCAGTCCTCTATCAGTACCGACCAGTATCAGCACCAGTCCTCTATCAGTACCGGCCAGTATCAGCACCAGTCCTCTATCAGTACTGACCAGTATCAGCACCAGTCCTCTATCAGTACCGACCACTATCTGCACCAGTCCTCTATAAGTACCGACCAGTATCAGCACTAGTCCTCTGTCAGTACTGCGCAGCAGCAGCACCAGACTTCTATCAGTATCGAACAGTATCAGCACCAGTCCTCTATCAGTACCGACCAGTATCACCACCAGTCCTCTATCAGTACTAACCTGTGTCAGCACCAGTCCTCTATCAGTACTGACCAGTATCAGCACCAGTCCTCTTTCAGTACCGACCAGTATCAGCACCAGTCCTCTATCAGTACCGACCAGTATCAGCACCAGTCCTCTATCAATACTGACCAGTATCAGCACCAGTCCTCTATCAGTACCGACCAGTATCAGCACCAGTCCTCTATCAGTACCGACCAGTATCAGCACCAGTCCTCTATCAGTACCGACCAGTATCCGCCCCAGTCCTCTATCAGTACCGACCAGTATCAGCACCAGTCCTCTTTCAGTACTGACCAGTATCAGCCCCAGTCCTCTGTCAGAACCGACCAGTATCAGCACCTGTCCTCTTCAGTACCAACCAGTATCAGCACCAGTCCTCTATCAGTTCTGACCAGTATCAGCACCAGTCCTCTATCAGTACCGACCAGTTTCAGCGCCAGTCCTCTGTGAATACTGACCAGTATCAGCACTAGTCCCCTATCCGTACTGACCAGTATCAGCACCAGTCCTCCATCAGTACCGGCCAGAATCAGCGCCAGTCCTCTATCAGTACCTTCCAGTATCAGCATCCGTCCTCTATCAGTACCGACCAGTATCAGCACCAGTCCTCTATCAGTACCGACCAGTATCTGCACCAGTCCTCTGTAAGTACCGACCAGTATCAGCACCAGTCCTCTATCAGTACCGACCAGTATCAGCACCAGTCCTCTATCAGTACCGACCAGTATCAGCACCAGTCCTCTATCAGTACTGACCAGTATCTGCAGCAGTCCTCTATCAGCATTAACCAGTATCTGCACCAGTCCTCTCTCAGTACCGACCAGTCTCACCACCAGTCATCTATCAATACTGACCAGTATCAGCACCAATTCTCTCTCAGTACTGACCAGTATCAGCATCAGTCAACTATCAGTTCTGACCAGTATTAGCACCTGCCCTTTATGAGTATTGACCAGTCTCAACACCAGTCGTCTAACAATAACGGCCAGTATCAGCACCAGTCCTCTATCAGTACCGACCAGTATCAGCACCAGTCCTCTATCAGTACGGACCAGTATCAGCACCAGTCCTCTATCAGTACTGACCAGTATCAGCACCAGTCCTCTATCAGT
Organism: Mobula hypostoma; assembly: GCF_963921235.1. Classification (NCBI taxonomy): domain Eukaryota; kingdom Metazoa; phylum Chordata; class Chondrichthyes; order Myliobatiformes; family Myliobatidae; genus Mobula; species Mobula hypostoma. The sequence goes on from NC_086104.1 coordinate 105,211,263, forward strand.
ACTGACCAGTATCAGCACCAGACCTCTATCAGTACTAACCAGTATCAGCACCAGTCCTCTAATGGTACCGACCAGTATCAGCACCAGTCCTCTATCAGTACCGACCAGTATCAGCACCAGTCCTCTATCAGTACCGGCCAGTATCAGCAACAGTTTTTTATCAGTACGGGCCAGTATCAGCACCAGTCCTCTATCAGTAACTGCCAGTATTAGCACAAGTCGTCTATCAGTACCAACCGGTATCAGCAGCAGTCCTATATCAGTACCGACCAGTATCAGCACCAGTCCTCTATCAGTACCGTCCAGTATCTGCACCAGTCCTCTATAAGTACCGACCAGAATCAGCCCCAGTCCTCTATCAGTACCGACCAGTATCAGCACCAGACCTCTATCAGTACCGACCAGTATCAGCACCAGTCCTCTATCAGTACTGAGCAGTATCTGCAGCAGTCCTCTATCAGCATTAACCAGTATCTGCACCAGTCCTCTCTCAGTACCGACCAGTCTCACCACCAGTCATCTATCAATACTGACCAGTATCAGCACCAATTCTCTCTCAGTACTGACCAGTATCAGCATCAGTCAACTATCAGTTCTGACCAGTATTAGCACCTGCCCTTTATGAGTATTGACCAGTCTCAACACCAGTCGTCTAACAATAACGGCCAGTATCAGCACCAGTCCTCTATCAGCACCGGCCAGTATCAGCACCAGTCCTCAATCAGTACGGACCAGTATCAGCACCAGTCCTCTATCAGTACTGACCAGTATCAGCACCAGTCCTCTATCAGGACTGACCAGTATCAGCACCAGTCCTCTATCGATTCTGTCCAGTATCAGCACCAGTCCTCTATCAGTACCGACCAGTATCAGCACCAGTCCTCTATCAGTACCGACCAGTATCAGCACCAGTCTTCTATCAGTACCGGCCAGTATCAGCAACAGTTTTTTATCAGTACGGGCCAGTATCAGCACCAGTCCTCTATCAGTAACTGCCAGTATTAGCACAAGTCGTCTATCAGTACCAACCAGTATCAGCACCAGTCCTCTATCAGTACCGACCAGTATCAGCACCAGTCCTCTATTAGTACTGACCAGTATCCGCACCAGTCCTCTCTCAGTACCGACCAGTATTAGCCACAGTCTGCTGACAGTTCCAACCAGTATCGGCACCAGTCCTCTATCAGTACCGACCAGTCCTCTATCAATACTGTCCTGTGTGAGCACCAGTCCTCTATCAGTTCTGACAAGTATCAGCACCAGTCCTCTATCAGTACCAAACAGTATCAGCACTGGTTCTCTAGCAATACCGACCAGTAGCAGCACCAGTCCTCTATCAGTACTGACAAGTATCAGCACCAGTCCTCTCTCAGTACCGGCCAGTATCAGCTGCAATCCTCTATCAGTACCGACCAGTATCAGCACCGGTCCTCTTCAGTACCGACCAGTATCAGCACCAGTCCTCTATCAGTCCCGGCCAGTATCAGCACCAGTCATCTATCAGTACCGACCAGTTTCAGCACCAGTCCTCTATCAATACTGACCAATATCAGCACTAGTCCCCTATCCGTACTGACGAGTATCAGCACCAGTCCTCCATCAGTACTGACCAGTATCAGCACCAGTCCTCTATCAGTACCGACCAGTATCAGCATCCAGTCCTCTATCAGTACCGACCAGTATCAGCACCAGTCCTCTATCAGTACCGACCAGTATCTGCACCAGTCTTCTATAAGTACCGACCAGTATCAGCAACAGTCCTCTATCAGTACTGCGCAGCAGCAGCACCAATCTTCTATCAGTATCGAACTGTATCAGCACCAGTCCTCTATCAGTACCGACCAGTATCAGCACCAGTCCTCTATCAGTACCGACCAGTATCAGCACCAGTCCTCTATCAGTACCGACCAGTATCAGCACCAGTCCTCTATCAGTACCGACCAGTATCAGCACCAGTCCTCTATCAGTACCAAACAGTATCAGCACCAGTCCTCTATCAATACCGACCAGATTCAGCACAAGTCCTCTATCAGTAGTAACCAGTATCAGCACCAGTCCTCTATCAATACTGAACAGTATCAGCACCAGTCCTCTATCAGTACTGACCAGTATCAGCACCAGTCCTCTGACAGTACAGACCAGTATCAGCACCAGTCCTCTATCAGTACTGACCAATATCAGCAGCAGTCCTCAATCAGTTCCGGCCAGTATCGGCACCAGTCCTCTTCAGTACCAACCAGTATCAGCACCAGTCCTCTGTCAGTTCTGACCAGAATCAGCACCAGTCCTCTATCAGAATAGACCAGTATCAGTACCAGTCCTCTATCAGTACTAAACAGTAACAGCACTGGTCCTCTCGCAATACCGACCAGTATCAGCACCAGTTTATCAATACTGACCAGTATCTGCACATGTCCTCTCTCAGTACCGGCCATTATCAGCAGCAATCCTCTATCAGTACCGACCAGTATCAGCACCAGTCCTCTTCAGTACCGACCAGTATCAGCACCAGTCCTGTATCAGTGCCGTCCAGTATCAGCACCAGTCCTCTATCAGTACCGACCAGTTTCAGCACCAGTCCTCTATCAGTACCGACCAGTATCAGCACCAGTCCTCTATCAGTACTGACCAGAATCAGCACCAGTCCTCTATCAGAACCGACCAGTATCAGCACAAGACCTCTATCAGTGCCGGCCAGTATTAGCACCAGTCCTCTATCAGTACTGACCAGTATCAGCACCAGTCCTCTATCAGTACCGACCAGTATCAGCACCAGTCCTCTATCAGTACCGACCAGTATCAGCCCCAGTCCTCTATCAGTACCGACCAGTATCAGCACCAGTCCTCTATCAGTACCGACCAGTATCAGCACCAGTCCTCTATCAGTACTGAGCAGTATCTGCAGCAGTCCTCTATCAGTACCGACCAGTCTCACCACCAGTCATCTATCAATACTGACCAGTATCAGCACCAATTCTCTCTCAGTACTGACCAGTATCAGCATCAGTCAACTATCAGTTCTGACCAGTATTAGCACCTGCCCTTTATGAGTATTGACCAGTCTCAACACCAGTCGTCTAACAATAACGGCCAGTATCAGCACCAGTCCTCTATCAGCACCTGCCAGTATCAGCACCAGTCCTCTATCAGTACGGACCAGTATCAGCACCAGTCCTCTATCAGTACTGACCAGTATCAGCACCAGTCCTCTATCAGTACTGACCAGTATCAGCACCAGTCCTCTATCAGTACTGACCAGTATCAGCACCAGTCCTCTATCAGTACCGACCAGTATCAGCACCAGTCCTCTATCAGTACCGACCAGTATCAGCACCAGTCCTCTATCAGTACCGGCCAGTATCAGCAACAGTTTTTTATCAGTACGGGCCAGTATCAGCACCAGTCCTCTATCAGTAACTGCCAGTATTAGCACAAGTCGTCTATCAGTACCGACCAGTATCAGCAGCAGTCCTCTATCAGTACCGACCAGTATCAGCACCAGTCCTCTATTAGTACTGACCAGTATCCGCACCAGTCCTCTCTCAGTACCGACCAGTATTAGCCACAGTCTGCTGACAGTTCCAACCAGTATCGGCACCAGTCCTCTATCAGTACCGACCAGTCCTCTATCAATACTGTCCTGTGTGAGCACCAGTCCTCTATCAGTTCTGACAAGTATCAGCACCAGTCCTCTATCAGTACCAAACAGTATCAGCACTGGTCCTCTAGCAATTCCGACCAGTATCAGCACCAGTCCTCTATCAGTACTGACCAGTATCAGCACCAGTCCTCTCTCAGTACCGGCCAGTATCAGCTGCAATCCTCTATCAGTACCGACCAGTATCAGCACCAGTCCTCTATCAGTACCGACCAGTATCAGCACCAGTCCTCTATCAGTACCGACCAGTATCAGCACCAGTCATCTATCAGTACCGACCAGTTTCAGCACCAGTCCTCTATCAATACTGACCAGTATCAGCACTAGTCCCCTATCCGTACTGACCAGTATCAGCACCAGTCCTCCATCAGTACCGGCCAGAATCAGCGCCAGTCCTCTATCAGTACCGTCCAGTATCAGTATCCGTCCTCTATCAGTACCGACCAGTATCAGCACCAGTCCTCTATCAGTACCGACCGGTATCTGCACCAGTCCTCTGTAAGTACCGACCAGTATCAGCAACAGTCCTCTATCAGTACTGCGCAGCAGCAGCACCAATCTTCTATCAGTATCGAACTGTATCAGCACCAGTCCTCTATCAGTACCGACCAGTATCAGCACCGGTCCTCTATCAGTACCGACCAGAATCAGCACCAGTCCTCTATCAGTACCGACCAGAATCAGCACCAGTCCTCTATCAGTACCGGCCAGTATCAGCACCAAGCCACTATCTGTACCAAACAGTATGAGCACCAGTCCTCTATCAATACCGACCAGTATCAGCACAAGTCCTCTATCAGTAGTAACCAGTATCAGCACCAGTCCTCTATCAATACTGAACAGTATCAGCACCAGTCCTCTATCAGTACTGACCAGTATCAGCACCAGTCCTCTGACAGTACAGACCAGTATCAGCACCAGTCCTCTATCAGTACTGACCAATATCAGCAGCAGTCCTCAATCAGTTCCGGCCAGTATCGGCACCAGTCCTCTTCAGTACCAACCAGTATCAGCACCAGTCCTCTGTCAGTTCTGACCAGAATCAGCACCAGTCCTCTATCAGAATAGACCAGTATCAGTACCAGTCCTCTATCAGTACTAAACAGTAACAGCACTGGTCCTCTCGCAATACCGACCAGTATCAGCACCAGTTTATCAATACTGACCAGTATCTGCACATGTCCTCTCTCAGTACCGGCCAGTATCAGCAGCAATCCTCTATCAGTACCGACCAGTATCAGCACCAGTCCTCTTCAGTACCGACCAGTATCAGCACCAGTCCTGTATCAGTGCCGTCCAGTATCAGCACCAGTCGTCTATCAGTACCGACCAGTTTCAGCACCAGTCCTCTATCAGTACCGACCAGTATCAGCACCAGTCCTCTATCAGTACTGACCAGTATCAGCACCAGTCCTCTATCAGTACCGACCAGTATCAGCACCAGTCCTCTATCAGTACCGGCCAGTATCAGCACCAGTCCTCTATCAGTACTGACCAGTATCAGCACCAGTCCTCTATCAGTACCGACCAGTATCAGCACCAGTCCTCTATCAGTACCGACCAGTATCAGCACCAGTCCTCTATCAGTACCGACCAGTATCAGCACCAGTCCTCTATCAGTACCGACCAGTATCAGCACCAGTCCTCTATCAGTACTGACCAGTATCAGCACCAGTCCTCTATCAGTACCGACCAGTATCAGCACCAGTCCTCTATCAGTACTGACCAGTATCAGCACCATTCCTCTATCAGTACTGACCAGTATCAGCATCAGTCAACTATCAGTTCTGACCAGTATTAGCACCTGCCCTTTATCAGTATCGACCAGTCTCAGCACCAGTCGTCTAACAATAACGGCCAGTATCAGCACCAGTCCTCTATCAGCACCGGCCAGTATCAGCACCAGTCCTCAATCAGTACGGACCAGTATCAGCACCAGTCCTCTATCAGTACTGACCAGTATCAGCACCAGTCCTCTATCAGTACCGACCAGTATCAGCACCAGTCCTCTATCAGTAACCAGTATCAGCACCAGTCCTCTATCAGTACCGACCAGTATCAGCACCAGTCCTCTATCAGTACCGACCAGTATCAGCACCAGTCTTCTATCAGTACCGGCCAGTATCAGCAACAGTTTTTTATCAGTACGGGCCAGTATCAGCACCAGTCCTCTATCAGTAACTGCCAGTATTAGCACAAGTCGTCTATCAGTACCAACCGGTATCAGCAGCAGTCCTATATCAGTACCGACCAGTATCAGCACCAGTCCTCTATTAGTACTGACCAGTATCCGCACCAGTCCTCTCTCAGTACCGACCAGTATTAGCCACAGTCTGCTGACAGTTCCAACCAGTATCGGCACCAGTCCTCTATCAGTACCGACCAGTCCTCTATCAATACTGTCCTGTGTGAGCACCAGTCCTCTATCAGTTCTGACAAGTATCAGCACCAGTCCTCTATCAGTACCAAACAGTATCAGCACTGGTTCTCTAGCAATACCGACCAGTAGCAGCACCAGTCCTCTATCAGTACTGACAAGTATCAGCACCAGTCCTCTATCAGTACCGGCCAGTATCAGCACCAGTCCTCTATCAGTACCGACCAGTATCAGCACCAGTCCTCTATCAGTACCGACCAGTATCAGCACCAGTCCTCTATCAGTACTGACCAGTATCAGCACCAGTCCTCTATCAGTACCGACCAGTATCAGCACCAGTCCTCTATCAATACTGACCAGTATCAGCACCAGTCCTCTATCAGTACTGACCAGTATCAGCACCAGTCCTCTATCAGTATTGGCCAGTATCAGCACCAGTCCTCTATCAGTACCGTCCAGTATCAGTATCCGTCCTCTATCAGTACCGACCAGTATCAGCACCAGTCCTCTATCAGTACCGACCAGTATCAGCACCAGTCCTCTATCAGTACCGACCAGTATCAGCACCAGTCCTCTATCAGTACTGCGCAGCAGCAGCACCATTCTTCTATCAGTATCGAACTGTATCAGCACCAGTCCTCTATCAGTACCGACCAGTATCAGCACCAGTCCTCTATCAGTACCGACCAGAATCAGCACCAGTCCTCTATCAGTACCGACCAGTATCAGCACCAGACCTCTATCAGTACTGCGCAGCAGTAGCAACAGTCTTCTATCAGTATCGAACAGTATCAGCACCAGTCCTCTGTCAGTACCGACCAAATCAGCACGAATCCTCTATCAATACTGACCAGTATCAGTACTAGTCCCCTATCCGTACTGACAAATATCAGCACCAGTCCTCCATCAGTACCGACCAGTATCAGCACCAGTCCTCTATCAGTACCGACCAGTATCAGCACCAGTCCTCTATCAGTACCGACCAGTATCAGCGCCAGTCCTCTATTAGTACCGACCAGTATCAGCAGCATTCCTCTATCAGTACCGACCAGTATCAGCACCAGTCCTCTATCAGTACCTGCCAGTATCAGCACCAGTCCTCTATCAGTACCGACCAGTATCAGCACCAGTCCTCTATCAGTACCGACCAGTATCAGCACCAGTCCTCTATCAGTACCGACCAGTATCAGCACCAGTCCTCTATCAGTACCGACCAGTATCAGCACCGGTCCTCTATCAGTACTGACCAGTATCTGCACCAGTCCTCTATAAGTACCGACCAGTCCTCTATCAATACTGTCCTGTGTGAGCACCAGTCTTCTATCAGTACTGACCAGTATCAGCACCAGTCCTCTTTCAGTACCGACCAGAATCGGCACCAGTCTTCTATCAGTAACGACCTGTATCAGCACCAGTCCTCTTTCAGTACCGACCAGTATCAGCACCAGTCCTCTGTCAGAACCGACCAGTATCAGCACCTGTCCTCTTCAGTACCGACCAGTATAAGCACCAGTCCTCTATCAGTTCTGACCAGTATCAGCACCAGTCCTCTATCAGTACCAAACAGTATCAGCTTGGTCCTCTTGCAATACCGACCAGTATCAGCACCAGTCCTCTATCAGTACTGACCAGTATCCGCACCAGTCCTCTCTCAGTACCGGCCAGTATCAGCTGCAATCCTCTATCAGTACAGACCAGAATCAGCACCGTTCCTCTTCAGTACCGACCAGTATCAGAACCAGTCGTCTATCAGTACCGGCCAGTATCAGCCCCAGTCATCTATCAGTACCGACCAGTTTCAGCACCAGTCCTCTGTGAATACTGACCAGTATCAGCACTAGTCCACTATCCGTACTGACCAGTATCAGCACCAGTCCTCCATCAGTACCGGTCAGAATCAGCGCCAGTCCTCTATCAGTACCGTCCAGTATCAGCATCCGTCCTCTATCAGTACCGACCAGTATCAGCACCAGTCCTCTATAAGTACCGACCAGTATCAGCACCAGTCCTCTATCAGTACCGACCAGTATCTGCACCAGTCCTCTATAAGTACCGACCAGAATCAGCACCAGTCCTCTATCAGTACCGGCCAGTATCAGCACCAAGCCACTATCTGTACCAAACAGTATGAGCACCAGTCCTCTATCAATACCGACCAGTATCAGCACAAGTCCTCTATCAGTAGTAACCAGTATCAGCACCAGTCCTCTATCAATACTGAACAGTATCAGCACCAGTCCTCTATCAGTACTGACCAGTATCAGCACCAGTCCTCTGACAGTACAGACCAGTATCAGCACCAGTCCTCTATCAGTACTGACCAATATCAGCACCAGTCCTCAATCAGTTCCGGCCAGTATCGGCACCAGTCCTCTTCAGTACCAACCAGTATCAGCACCAGTCCTTTGTCAGTTCTCCAACCAGTATCAGCACCAGTCCTCTATCAGAACAGACCAGTATCAGTACCAGTCCTCTATCAGTACTAAACAGTAACAGCACTGGTCCTCTCGCAATACCGACCAGTATCAGCACCAGTTTATCAATACTGACCAGTATCTGCACCAGTCCTCTCTCAGTACCGGCCAGTATCAGCAGCAATCCTCTATCAGTACCGACCAGTATCAGCACCAGTCCTCTTCAGTACCGACCAGTATCAGCACCAGTCCTCTATCAGTGCCGGCCAGTATCAGCACCAGTCGTCTATCAGTACCGACCAGTTTCAGCACCAGTCCTCTATCAGTACCGACCAGTATCAGCACCAGTCCTCTATCAGTACTGACCAGAATCAGCACCAGTCCTCTATCAGTACCGACCAGTATCAGCACCAGTCCTCTATCAGTACCGGCCAGTATCAGCACCAGTCCTCTATCAGTACTGACCAGTATCAGCACCAGTCCTCTATCAGTACCGACCAGTATCAGCACCAGTCCTCTATCAGTACCGACCAGTATCAGCACCAGTCCTCTATCAGTACCGACCAGAATCAGCACCAGTCCTCTATCAATACTGACCAGTATCAGCACTAGTCCCCTATCCGTACTGACCAGTATCAGCACCAGTCCTCCATCAGTACCGACCAGTATCTGCACCAGTACTCTATAAGTACCGACCAGTATCAGCACCAGTCCTCTATCAGTACCGACCAGTATCAGCATCCGTCCTCTATCAGTACCGACCAGTATCAGCACCGGTCCTCTATCAGTACCGACCAGTATCTGCACCAGTCCTGTATAAGTACCGACCAATATCAGCACCAGTCCTCTATCAGTACTGCGAAGCAGTAGCAACCGTCTTCTATCAGTATCGAACAGTATCAGCACCAGTCCTCTATCAGTACCGACCAGTATCAGCAGCAGTCCTCTGTCAGTACTGACCAAATCAGCACCAATCCTCTATCAATACTGACCAGTATCAGTACTAGTCCCCTATCCGTACTGACACGTATCAGCACCAGTCCTGTATAAGTACCGAACAGTATCAGCACCTGTCCTCTATCAGTACTGCACAGCAGCAGCACCAGTCTTCCATCAGTATCGAACACTATCAGCACCAGTCCTCTATCAGTACCGACCAGTATCAGCGCCAGTCCTCTATTAGTACCGACCAGTATCAGCACCATTCCTCTATCAGTACCGACCAGTATCAGCACCAGTCCTCTATCAGTACCGACCAGTATCAGCACCAGTCTTCTATCAGTACCGGCCAGTATCAGCACCAGTCCTTCATCAGTACGGGCCAGTATCAGCACCAGTCCTCTATCAGTACCTGCCAGTATTAGCACCAGTCGTCTATCAGTACCAACCGGTATCAGCAGCAGTCCTCTATCAGTACCGACCAGTATCAGCACCAGTCCTCTATTAGTACTGACCAGTATCCGCACCAGTTTTCTCTCAGTAGCGACCAGTATTAGCCACAGTCCGCTGACAGTTCCAACCAGTATCGGCACCAGTCCTCTATCAGTACCGACCAGTCCTCTATCAATACTGTCCTGTGTGAGCACCAGTCTTCTATCAGTAACGACCTGTATCAGCACCAGTCCTCTTTCAGTACCGACCAGTATCAGCACCAGTCCTCTGTCAGAACCGACCAGTATCAGCACCTGTCCTCTTCAGTACCGACCAGTATAAGCACCAGTCATCTATCAGTTCTGACCAGTATCAGCACCAGTCCTCTATCAGTACCAAACAGTATCAGCTTGGTCCTCTTGCAATACCGACCAGTATCAGCACCAGTCCTCTATCAGTACTGACCAGTATCCGCACCAGTCCTCTCTCAGTACCGGCCAGTATCAGCTGCAATCCTCTATCAGTACAGACCAGAATCAGCACCGTTCCTCTTCAGTACCGACCAGTATCAGAACCAGTCGTCTATCAGTACCGGCCAGTATCAGCCCCAGTCATCTATCAGTACCGACCAGTTTCAGCACCAGTCCTCTGTGAATACTGACCAGTATCAGCACTAGTCCACTATCCGTACTGACCAGTATCAGCACCAGTCCTCCATCAGTACCGGTCAGAATCAGCGCCAGTCCTCTATCAGTACCATCCAGTATCAGCATCCGTCCTCTATCAGTACCGACCAGTATCAGCACCAGTCCTCTATCAGTACCGACCAGTATCTGCACCAGTCCTCTATAAGTACCGGCCAGTATCAGCACCAGTCCTCTATCAGTACCGACCAGTATCTGCACCAGTCCTCTATAAGTACCGACCAGAATCAGCACCAGTCCTCTATCAGTACCGACCAGTATCAGCACCAGACCTCTATCAGTACCGGTCAGTATCAGCACCAAGCCACTATCATACCAACAGTATGAGCACCAGTCCTCTATCAATACCGACCAGTATCAGCACAAGTCCTCTATCAGTAGTAACCAGTATCAGCACCAGTCCTCTATCAATACTGAACAGTATCAGCACCAGTCCTCTATCAGTACTGACCAGTATCAGCACCAGTCCTCTGACAGTACAGACCTGTATCAGCACCAGTCCTCTATCAGTACTGACCAGTATCAGCACCAGTGCTCTGACTGTACAGAGCAGTATCAGCACCAGTCCTCTATCAGTACTGACCAATATCAGCAGCAGTCTTCTATGAGTACCGGCCAGTATCGGCACCAGTCCTCTTCAGTACCGACCACTATCTGCACCAGTCCTCTATCAGAACAGACTAGTATCAGTACCAGTCCTCTATCAGTACCAAACAGTCTCAGCACTGGTCCTCTCGCAATACCGACAGGTATCAGAACCAGTCCTCTATCAATACTGACCAGTATCAGCACCAGTCCTCTCTCAGTACCGGCCAGTATCAGCACCAGTCCTCTATCAGTGCCGGCCAGTATCAGCACCAGTCGTCTATCAGTACCGACCACTTTCAGCACCAGTCCTCTATCAGTACTGACCAGTATCAGCACCAGTCCTCCATCAGTACCGACCAGTATCTGCACCAGTACTCTATAAGTACCGACCAGTATCAGCACCTGTCCTCTATCAGTAATGCGCAGCAGCAGCACCAGTCTTCTATCAGGATCGAACAGTATCAGCACCAGTCCTCTATCAGTACCGACCAGTATCAGCGCGAGTCCTCTATCAGTACCGACAAGTATCAGCACCAGTCCTCCATCAGTACCGGCCAGTGTAAGCGCCAGTCCTCTAACAGTTCCGACCAGTATCAGCATCCGTCCTCTATCAGTACCGACCAGTATCAGCACCGGTCCTCTATCAGTACCGACCAGTATCTGCACCAGTCCTCTATCAGTACTGCGCAGCAGCAGCACCATTCTTCTATCAGTATCGAACAGTATCAGCACCAGTCCTCTACCAGTACCGACCAGTATCAGCAGCAGTCCTCTATCAGTACCGAAGAGAATCAACACCAGTCCTCTATCAATACTGACCAGTATCAGCACTAGTCCCCTATCCGTACTGACAAGTATCCGCACCAGTCCTCCATCAGTACCGACCAGTATCTGCACCAGTCCTCTATCCGTACTGCGCAGCAGCAGCACCAGTCTTCTATCAGTATCGAACACTATCAGCACCAGTCCTCTATCAGTGCCGGCCAGTATCAGCACCAGTCCTCTATCAATACCGACCAGAATCAGCACCAGTCCTGTATAAGTACCGACCAGTATCAGCACCAGTCCTCTATCAGTACTGCGCGGCAGCAGCACCAGTCTTCTATCAGTATTGAACACTATCAGCACCAGTCCTCCAGCAGTGCCGGCCAGTATCAGCACCAGTCCTCTATCAGTACCGACCAGTATCAGCATCCGTCCTCTATCAGTACCGACCAGAATCAGCACCAGTCCTCTATCAGTACCGACCAGTATCAGCATCCGTCCTCTATCAGTACCGACCAGAATCAGCACCAATCCTCTATCAATAATGACCAGTATCAGCACTAGTCCCTTATCCATACTGACAAGTATCAGCACCAGTCCTCCATCAGTAATGACCAGTATCTGCACCAGTCCTGTATAAGTACCGACCAGTATCAGCACCAGTCCTCTATCAGTATCGTACACTATCAGCACCAGTCCTCCAGCAGTGCCGGCCAGTATCAGCACCAGTCCTCTCTCAGTACTGACCAGTATCAGCACCAGTCCTCTATCAGTACCGACCAGTATCTGCACCAGTCCTCTATAAGTACCGAACAGTATCAGCACTAGTCCTCTGTCAGTACTGCGCAGCAGCAGCACCAGTCTTCTATCAGTATCGACCAGTATCAGCACCAGTCCTCTATCAGTACCGACCAGTATCAGCACCAGTCCTCTATCAGTACCGACCAGAATCAGCACCAGTCCTCTATCAATACTGACCAGTATCAGCACTAGTCCCCTATCCGTACTGACCAGTATCAGCACCAGTCCTCCATCAGTACCGATCAGTATCTGTAACAGTATTCTATAATTACCGACCAGTATCAGCACCAGTCCTCTATCAGTACCGACCAGTATCAGCATCCGTCCTCTATCAGTACTGACCAGTATCAGCACCGGTCCTCTATCAGTACCGACCAGTATCTGCACCAGTCCTCTATAAGTACCGACCAGTATCAGCACCAGTCCTCTATCAGTACTGCGCAGCAGCAGCACCAGTCTTCTATCAGTATCGAACTGTATCAGCACCAGTCCTCCATCAGAACCGACCAGTATCAGCAGCAGTCCTCTGTCAGTGTCGACCAGAATCAGCACCAATCCTCTATCAATACTGACCAGAATCAGCACCAATCCTCTATCAATACTTACCAGTATCAGCACTAGTCCCGTATCCGTACTGACAAGTATCAGCACCAGTCCTCCATCAGTACTGGCCAGAATCAGCGCCAGTCCTCTATCAGTACCGTCCAGTATCAGTATCCGTCCTCTATCAGTACCGACCAGTATCAGCACCAGTCCTCTATCAGTACCGACCAGTATCAGCACCAGTCCTCTATCAGTACCGACCAGTATCAGCACCAGTCCTCTATCAGTACTGCGCAGCAGCAGCACCAATCTTCTATCAATATCGAACAGTATCAGCACCAGTCCTCTATCAGTACCGACCAGTATCAGCACCAGTCCTCTATCAGTACCGACCAGAATCAGCACCAGTCCTCTATCAGTACCGACCAGAATCAGCACCAGACCTCTATCAGTACCGGCCAGTATCAGCACCAAGCCACTATCAGTACCAAACAGTATGAGCACCAGTCCTCTATCAATACCGACCAGTATCAGCACAAGTCCTCTATCAGTAGTAACCAGTATCAGCACCAGTCCTCTATCAATACTGAACAGTATCAGCACCAGTCCTCTATCAGTACTGACCAGTATCAGCACCAGTCCTCTGACAGTACAGACCAGTATCAGCACCAGTCCTCTATCAGTACTGACCAATATCAGCAGCAGTCCTCAATCAGTACCGGCCAGTATCGGCACCAGTCCTCTTCTGTACCGACCAGTATCAGCACCCGTCCTCTATCAGTTCTGACCAGTATCAGCACCAGTCCTCTATCAGAACAGACTAGTATCAGTACCAGTCCTCTATCAGTACCAAACAGTCTCAGCACTGGTCCTCTCGCAATACCGACAGGTATCAGAACCAGTCCTCTATCAATACTGACCAGTATCAGCACCAGTCCTCTCTCAGTACCGGCCAGTATCAGCAGCAATCCTCTATCAGTACCGACCAGTATCAGCACCAGTCCTCTTCAGTACCGACCAGTATCAGCACCAGTCCTCTATCAGTGCCGGCCAGTATCAGCACCAGTCGTCTATCAGTACCGACCACTTTCAGCACCAGTCCTCTATCAGTACCGACCAGTATCAGCACCAGTCCTCTATCAGTACTGACCAGAATCAGCACCAGTCCTCTATCAGTACCGACCAGTATCAGCACCAGTCCTCTATCAGTACCGGCCAGTATCAGCACCAGTCCCCTATCAGTACTGACCAGTATCAGCACCAGTCCTCTATCAGTACCGACCACTATCTGCACCAGTCCTCTATAAGTACCGACCAGTATCAGCACTAGTCCTCTGTCAGTACTGCGCAGCAGCAGCACCAGTCTTCTATCAGTATCGAACAGTATCAGCACCAGTCCTATATCAGTACCCCCCAGTATCAGCACTAGTCCTCTATCAGTACCGACCAGAATCAGCACCAGTCCTCTATCAATACTGACCAGTATCAGCACCAGTCCTCTATCAGTACCGACCAGTATCAGCACCAGTCCTCTATCAGTACCGACCAGTATCAGCACCAGTCCTCTATCAGTACCGACCAGTATCAGCACCAGTCCTCTATCAGTACCGACCAGTATCAGCACCAGTCCTCTATCAGTACTGCGCAGCAGCAGCACCAGTCTTCTATCAGTATCGAACAGTCCTCTATCAATGCTATCCTGTGTGAGCACCAGTCTTCTATCAGTACTGACCAGTATCAGCACCAGTCCTCTTTCAGTACCGACCAGAATCGGCACCAGTCTTCTATCAGTACTGACCAGTATCAGCACCAGTCCTCTATCAATACTGACCAGTATCAGCACCAGTCCTCTATCAGTACCGACCAGTATCAGCACCTGTCCTCTTCAGTACCGACCAGTATCAGCACCAGTCCTCTATCAGTTCTGACCAGTATCAGCACCAGTCCTCTATCAGTACCAAACAGTATCAACTTGGTCCTCTTGCAATACCGAGCAGTATCAGCACCAGTCCTCTATCAGTACTGACCAGTATCCGCACCAGTCCTCTCTCAGTACCGGCCAGTATCATCTGCAATCCTCTATCAGTACCGACCAGAATCAGCACCAGTCGTCTATCAGTACCGGTTAGTATCAGCCCCAGTCATCTGTCAGTACCGACCAGTTTCAGCACCAGTCCTCTGTGAATACTGACCAGTATCAGCACTAGTCCCCTATCCGTACTGACCAGTATCAGCACCAGTCCTCCATCAGTTCCGGCCAGAATCAGTGCCAGTCCTCTATCAGTACCGTCCAGTATCAGCATCCGTCCTCTATCAGTACCGACCAGTATCAGCACCAGTCCTCTATCAGTACCGTCCAGTATCTGCACCAGTTCTCTATAAGTACCGACCAGTATCAGCACCAGTCCTCTATCAGTACTGCGCAGCAGCAGCACCAGTCTTCTATCAGTATCGAAAAGTATCAGCACCTGTCCTCTATCAGTACCGACCAGTATCAGCACCAGTCCTCTATCAGTACCGACCAGAATCAGCACCAGTCCTCTATCAGTACCGACCAGTATCAGCACCAGTCCTCTATCAGTACCGACCAGTATCAGCACCAGTCCTCTATCAGTACTGACCAGTATCTGCAGCAGTCCTCTATCAGCACTAACCAGTATCTGCACCAGTCCTCTCTCAGTACCGAACAGTCTCACCACCAGTCATCTATCAATACTGACCAGTATCTGCACCAGTCCTCTATCAGCACCGGCCAGTATCAGCACCAGTCCTCAATCAGTACGGACCAGTATCAGCACCAGTCCTCTATCAGTACTGACCAGTATCAGCACCAGTCCTCTATCAGTACTGACCAGTATCAGCACCAGTCCTCTATCAGTACTGACCAGTATCAGCACCAGTCCTCTATCAGTACCGACCAGTATCAGCACCAGTCCTCTATCAGTACCGACCAGTATCAGCACCAGTCCTCTATCAGTACCGGCCAGTATCAGCAACAGTTTTTTATCAGTACGGGCCAGTATCAGCACCAGTCCTCTATCAGTACCTGCCAGTATTAGCACAAGTCGTCTATCAGTACCAACCGGTATCAGCAGCAGTCCTCTATCAGTACCGACCAGTATCAGCACCAGTCCTCTATTAGTACTGACCAGTATCCGCACCAGTTTTCTCTCAGTAGCGACCAGTATTAGCCACAGTCCGCTGACAGTTCCAACCAGGATCGGCACCAGTCCTCTATCAGTACCGACCAGTCCTCTATCAATACTGTCCTGTGTGAGCACCAGTCTTCTATCAGTACTGACCAGTATCAGCACCAGTCCTCTTTCAGTACCGACCAGAATCAGCACCAGTCTTCTATCAGTAACGACCTGTATCAGCACCAGTCCTCTATCAGTACCGACCAGTATCAGCACCAGTCCTCTATCAGTACCGACCAGTATCAGCACCAGTCCTCTATCAGTACCGACCAGTATCAGCACCAGTCCTCTATCAGTACTGACCAGTATCAGCACCAGTCCTCTATCAGTACCAAACAGTATCAGCACCAGTCCTCTATCAATACCGACCCGTATCAGCACAAGTCCTCTATCAGTAGTAACCAGTATCGGCACCAGTCCTCTATCAGTACCGACCAGTATCAGCACCAGTCCTCTATCAGTACTGACCAGTATCAGCACCAGTCCTCTATCAGTACCGACCAGTATCAGCACCAGTCCTCTATCAGTACCGACCAGTATCAGCACCAGTCCTCTATCAGTACCGACCAGTATCAGCACCAGTCCTCTATCAATACTGACCAGTATCAGCACCAGTCCTCTATCAGTACTGACCAGTATCAGCACCAGTCCTCTATCAGTACTGACCAGAATCAGCACCAGTCCTCTATCAGTACCGACCAGTATCAGCACCAGTCCTCTATCAGTACCGACCAGTATCAGCACCAGTCCTCTATCAGTACCGACCAGTATCAGCACCAGTCCTCTATAAGTACCGACCAATTTCAGCAACAGTCCTCTATCAGTACTGCGCAGCAGCAGCACCAATCTTCTATCAGTATCGAACAGTATCAGCACCAGTCCTCTATCAATACTGAACAGTATCAGCACCAGTCCTCTATCAGTACTGACCAGTATCAGCACCAGTCCTCTGACAGTACAGAGCAGTATCAGCACCAGTCCTCTATCAGTCCTGACCAATATCAGCAGCAGTCTTCTATGAGTACCGGCCAGTATCGGCACCAGTCCTCTTCTGTACCGACCAGTATCAGCACCCGTCCTCTATCAGTTCTGACAAGTATCAGCACCAGTCCTCTATCAGAACAGACTAGTATCAGTACCAGTCCTCTATCAGTACCAAACAGTCTCAGCACTGGTCCTCTCGCAATACCGACCAGTATCAGAACCAGTCCTCTATCAATACTGACCAGTATCAGCACCAGTCCTCTTCAGTACCGACCAGTATCAGCACCAGTCCTCTATCAGTGCCGGCCAGTATCAGCACCAGTCCTCTATCAGTACTGACCAGAATCAGCACCAGTCCTCTATCAGTACCGACCAGTATCAGCACCAGTCCTCCATCAGTACCGACCAGTATCAGCACCAGTCCTCTATCAGTAATGCGCAGCAGCAGCACCAGTCTTCTATCAGGATCGAACAGTATCAGCACCAGTCCTCTATCAGTACCGACCAGTATCAGCGCGAGTCCTCTATCAGTACCGACAAGTATCAGCACCAGTCCTCCATCAGTACCGGCCAGTGTAAGCGCCAGTCCTCTAACAGTTCCGACCAGTATCAGCATCCGTCCTCTATCAGTACCGACCAGTATCAGCACCGGTCCTCTATCAGTACCGACCAGTATCTGCACCAGTCCTCTATCAGTACTGCGCAGCAGCAGCACCATTCTTCTATCAGTATCGAACAGTATCAGCACCAGTCCTCTACCAGTACCGACCAGTATCAGCAGCAGTCCTCTATCAGTACCGAAGAGAATCAACACCAGTCCTCTATCAATACTGACCAGTATCAGCACCAGTCCTCTATCAGTACCGACCAGTATCAGCACCAGTCCTCTATCAGTACCGACCAGTATCTGCACCAGTCCTCTATCAGTACTGCGCAGCAGCAGCACCAGTCTTCTATCAGTATCGAACAGTATCAGCACCAGTCCTCTATCAGTGCCGGCCAGTATCAGCACCAGTCCTCTATCAGTACCGACCAGAATCAGCACCAGTCCTGTATAAGTACCGACCTGTATCAGCACCAGTCCTCTATCAGTACTGCGCGGCAGCAGCACCAGTCTTCTATCAGTATTGAACACTATCAGCACCAGTCCTCCAGCAGTGCCGGCCAGTATCAGCACCAGTCCTCTATCAGTACCGACCAGTATCAGCACCAGTCCTCTATCAGTACCGACCAGTATCAGCACCAGTCCTCTATCAGTACCGACCAGTATCAGCACCAGTCCTCTATCAGTACCGACCAGAATCAGCACCAGTCCTCTATCAGTACTGACCAGTATCAGCACCAGTCCTCTATCCGTACTGACCAGTATCAGCACCAGTCCTCTATCAGTACCGACCAGTATCAGCACCAGTCCTGTATAAGTACCGACCAGTATCAGCACCAGTCCTCTATCAGTACTGCGCAGCAGCAGCACCAGTCTTCTATCAGTATCGAACACTATCAGCACCAGTCCTCCAGCAGTGCCGGCCAGTATCAGCACCAGTCCTCTCTCAGTACTGACCAGTATCAGCACCAGTCCTCTATCAGTACCGACCAGTATCTGCAACAGTCCTCTATCAGTACCAACCAGTATCAGCACCAGTCCTCTATCAGTACTGACCAGTATCAGCACCAGTCCTCTATCAGTACTGACCAGTATCAGCACCAGTCCTCTATCAGTACCGGCCTGTATCAGCACCAGTCCTCTATCAGTACCGACCAGTATCAGCACCAGTCCTCTATCCTTACCAACCAGTATCAGCACCAGTCCTCTATCAATACTGACCAGTATCAGCACCAGTCCTCTATCAGTACTGACCAGTATCAGCACCAGTCCTCTATCAGCACCGGCCAGTATCAGCACCAGTCCTCTATCAGTACCGACCAGTATCAGCACCAGTCCTCTATCAGTACCGGCCAGAATCAGCACCAGTCCTCTATCAGTACTGACCAGTGTCAGCACCAGTCCTCTATCAATACTGACCTGTATCAGCACCAGTCCTCTATCAGTACCGACCAGTATCAGCACCAGTCCTCTATCAGTACTGACCAGTATCAGCACCAGTGCTCTATCAGTACTAACTAGTATCAACACCAGTCCACTATCAGTACCGACCAGTATCAGCACCAGTCCTCTATCAGTACTGACCAGTATCAGCACCAGTCCTCTATCCTTACCAACCAGTATCAGCACCAGTCCTCTATCAATACTGACCAGTATCAGCACCAGTCCTCTATCAGTACTGACCAGTATCAGCACCAGTCCTCTATCAGCACCGGCCAGTATCAGCACCAGTCCTCTATCAGTACCGACCAGTATCAGCACCAGTCCTCTATCAGTACTGACCAGTATCAGCACCAGTCCTCTATCAGTACCGACCAGTATCAGCACCAGTCCTCTATCAGTACCGACCAGTATCAGCACCAGTCCTCTATCAGTACCGACCAGTCTCAGCACCAGTCCTCTATCAATACTGACCTGTATCAGCACCAGTCCTCTATCAGTACTGACCAGTATCAGCACCAGTCCTCTATCAGTACCGACCAGTATCAGCACCAGTCCTCTATCAGTACCGACCAGTATCAGCACCAGTCCTCTATCAGTACCAACCAGTATCAGCACCAGTCCTCTATCAGTACTGACCAGTATCAGCACCAGTCCTCTATCAGTACTGACCAGTATCAGCACCAGTCCTCTATCAGCACCGGCCAGTATCAGCACCAGTCCTCTATCAGTACTGACCAGTATCAGCACCAGTCCTCTATCAGTACCGGCCAGAATCAGCACCAGTCCTCTATCAGTACTGACCAGTGTCAGCACCAGTCCTCTATCAATACTGACCTGTATCAGCACCAGTCCTCTATCAGTACTGACCAGTATCAGCACCAGTCCTCTATCAGTCCTGACCAGTATCAGCACCAGTGCTCTATCAGTACTAACTAGTATCAACACCAGTCCACTATCAGTACCGACCAGTATCAGCACCAGTCCTCTATCAGTACTGACCAGTATCAGCACCAGTCCTCTATCCTTACCAACCAGTATCAGCACCAGTCCTCTATCAATACTGACCAGTATCAGCACCAGTCCTCTATCAGTACTGACCAGTATCAGCACCAGTCCTCTATCAGCACCGGCCAGTATCAGCACCAGTCCTCTATCAGTACCGACCAGTATCAGCACCAGTCCTCTATCAGTACTGACCAGTATCAGCACCAGTCCTCAATCCTACCAACCTGTATCGGCACCAGTCCTCTATCAGTACCGACCAGTATCAGCACCTGTCCTCTATCAGTACCGGCCAGTATCAGCACCAGTCCTCTATCAGTACCGACCAGAATCAGCACCAGTCCTCTATCAGTACTGATCTGTATCAGCACCAGTCCTCTATCAATTCTGACCTGTATCAGCACCAGTCCTCTATCAGTACCGACCAGTATCAGCACCAGTCCTCTATCAGTACCGACCAGAATCAGCACCAGTCCTCTATCAGTACTGATCTGTATCAGCACCAGTCCTCTATCAATACTGACCTGTATCAGCACCAGTCCTCTATCAGTACCGACCAGTCTCAGCACCAGTCCTCTATCAATACTGACCAGTATCAGCACCAGTCCTCTATCAGTACTGACCTGTATCAGCACCAGTCCTCTATCAGTACCGACCAGTATCAGCACCAGTCCTCTATCCGTACCGACCAGTATCAGCACCAGTCCTCTATCCGTACCGACCAGTATCAGCACCAGTCCTCTATCAATACTGACCAGTATCAGCACCAGTCCTCTATCAGTACTGACCAGTATCAGCACCAGTCCTCTATCAGTACCGACCAGTATCAGCACCAGTCCTCTATCAGTACCGACCAGAATCAGCACCAGTCCTCTATCAGTACTGACCAGTATCAGCACCAGTCCTCTATCAGTACTGACCAGTATCAGCACCAGTCCTCTATCAGTACCGACCAGTATCAGCACCAGTCCTCTATCAGTACTGACCAGTGTCAGCACCAGTCCTCTATCAATACTGACCTGTATCAGCACCAGTCCTCTATCAGTACCGACCAGTATCAGCACCAGTCCTCTATCAGTACTGACCTGTATCAGCACCAGTCCTCTATCAGTACCGACCAGTATCAGCACCAGTCCTCTATCAGTACTGACCAGTATCAGCACCAGTCCTCTATCAGTACCGACCAGTATCAGCACCAGTCCTCTATCAGTACCGACCAGTATCAGCACCAGTCCTCTATCAGTACCGGCCAGTATCAGCACCAGTCCTCTTTCAGTCCTGACCAGTATCAGCACCAGTCCTCTATCAATACTGATCAGTATCAGCACCAGTCCTCTATCAGTACCGACCAGTCTCAGCACCAGTCCTCTATTAATACTGACCTGTATCAGCACCAGTCCTCGATCAGTCCCGGCCAGAATCAGCAGCAGTCCTTTATTAGTACTGACCAGTATCAGCACCAGTCCTCTGTCAATACTGACCTGTATCAGCACCAGTCCTCTATCAGTACCCACCAGTATCAGCACCAGTCCTCTATCAATACTGACCTGTATCAGCACCAGTCCTCTATCAGTACTGACCAGTATCAGCACCAGTCCTCTATCAGTACCGACCAGTATCAGCAACAGTCCTCTTTCAGTACTGACCAGTATCAGCACCAGTCCTCTATCCGTACCGACCAGTATCAGCACCAGTCCTCTATCAGTACCGACCAGAATCAGCACCAGTCCTCTATCAGTACTGACCAGTATCAGCACCAGTCCTTTATCAGTATAGACCAGTCACAGCAACAGTCCTCTATCAGTACTGACCAGTGTCAGCACCAGTCCTCTATCAATACTGACCTGTATCAGCCCAGTCCTCTATCAGTACCGACCAGTATCAGCACCAGTCCTCTATCCGTACCGACCAGTATCAGCACCAGTCCTCTATCAGTACCGACCAGTATCAGCACCAGTCCTCTATCAATACTGACCAGTATCAGCACCAGTCCTCTATCAGTACTGATCAGTATCAGCTCCAGTCCTCTAACGGTACCGACCAGTATCAGCACCAGTCCTCTATCAGTACCGACCAGAATCAGCACCAGTCCTCTATCAGTACTGACCAGTATCAGCACCAGTTCTCTATCAGTTCTGACCAGTATTAGCACCAGTCCTTTATCAGTATAGACCAGTCACAGCAACAGTCCACTATCAGTACCGACCAGAATCAACACCAGTCCTCTATCAGTACTGACCAGTATCAGCACCAGTCCTCTATCAGTACCGACCAGTATCAGCACCAGTCCTCTATCAGTACTGACCAGTATCAGCACCAGTCCTCTATCCGTACCAACCAGTATCAGCACCAGTCCTCTATCAGTACTGACCAGTATCAGCACCAGTCCTCTATCAGTACTGACCAGTATCAGCACCAGTCCTCTATCAGTACCGACCAGTATCAGCACCAGTCCTCTATCAGTCCTGACCAGTATCAGCACCAGTGCTCTATCAGTACTAACTAGTATCAACACCAGTCCACTATCAGTACCGACCAGTATCAGCACCAGTCCACTATCAATACTGACCAGTATCAGCACCAGTCCTCTATCAGTACTGACCAGTATCAGCACCAGTCCTCTATCAGCACCGGCCAGTATCAGCACCAGTCCTCTATCAATACTGACCAGTATCAGCACCAGTCCTCTATCAGTACTGACCAGTATCAGCACCAGTCCTCTATCAGCACCGGCCAGTATCAGCACCAGTCCTCTATCCGTACCGACCAGTATCAGCACCAGTCCTCTATCAGTACCGACCAGTATCAGCACCAGTCCTCTGTCAGTACCGGCCAGTTTCAGCACCAGTCCTCTTTCAGTCCTGACCAGTATCAGCCCCAGTCCTCTATCAATACTGATCAGTATCAGCACCAGTCCTCTATCAGTACCGACCAGTCTCAGCACCAGTCCTCTATCAATACTGACCTGTATCAGCACCAGTCCTCGATCAGTCCCGGCCAGAATCAGCAGCAGTCCTTTATCAGTACTGACCAGTATCAGCACCAGTCCTCTATCAATACTGACCTGTATCAGCACCAGTCCTCTATCAGTACCCCCCAGTTTCAGCACCAGTCCTCTATCAATACTGTCCTGTATCAGCACCAGTCCTCTATCAGTACTAACTAGTGTCAACACCAGTCCTCTATCAGTACCGACCAGTATCAGCAACAGTCCTCTTTCAGTACTGACCAGTATCAGCACCAGTCCTCAATCCTACCAAACAGTATCGGCACCAGTCCTCTATCAGTACCGACCAGTATCAGCACCTGTCCTCTATCAGTACAGGCCAGTATCAGCACCAGTCCTCTATCAGTACCGACCAGAATCAGCACCAGTCCTCTATCAGTACTGACCAGTATCAGCACCAGTCCTCTATCAATACTGACCTGTATCAGCACCAGTCCTCTATCAGTACCGACCAGTCTCAGCACCAGTCCTCTATCAATACTGACCAGTATCAGCACCAGTCCTCTATCAGTACTGACCTGTATCAGCCCAGTCCTCTAACAGTACCGACCAGTATCAGCACCAGTCCTCTATCAATACTGACCTGTATCAGCACCAGTCCTCTATCAATACTGACCTGTATCAGCTCCAGTCCTCTAACGTTACTGACCAGTATCAGCACCAGTCCTCTATCAGTACCGACCAGAATCAGCACCAGTCCTCTATCAGTACTGACCAGTATCAGCACCAGTTCTCTATCAGTTCTGACCAGTATTAGCACCAGTCCTTTATCAGTATAGAGCAGTCACAGCAACAGTCCACTATCAGTACCGACCAGAATCAACACCAGTCATCTATCAGTACTACCAGTATCAGCACCAGTCCTCTATCAGCACAGGCCAGTATCAGCACCAGTCCTCTATCAGTACCGACCAGTATCAGCACCAGTCCTCTATCAGTACCGACCAGTATCCGCACCAGTCCTCTATCAGTACCGACCAGTATCAGCACCTGTCCTCTATCAGTACCAACCAGTATCAGCACCAGTCCTCTATCAGTACCGACCAGAATCAGCACCAGTCCTCTATCAGTACTGATCTGTATCAGCACCAGTCCTCTATCAATACTGACCTGTATCAGCACCAGTCCTCTATCAGTACCGACCAGTCTCAGCACCAGTCCTCTATCAATACTGAACAGTATCAGCACCAGTCCTCTATCAGTACTGACCTGTATCAGCACCAGTCCTCTATCAGTACCGACCAGTATCAGCACCAGTCCTCTATCAATACTGACCAGTATCAGCACCAGTCCTCTATCAGTACTGACCAGTATCAGCACCAGTCCTCTATCAGTACTGACCAGTATCAGCACCAGTCCTCTATCAGTACCGACCAGTATCAGCACCAGTCCTCTATCAGTACTGACCAGTATCAGCACCAGTTCTCTATCAGTTCTGACCAGTATTAGCACCAGTCCTTTATCAGTATAGACCAGTCACAGCAACAGTCCACTATCAGTACCGACCAGAATCAACACCAGTCATCTATCAGTACTACCAGTATCAGCACCAGTCCTCTATCAGTACCGACCAGTATCAGCACCAGTCCTCTATCCTTACCAACCAGTATCAGCACCAGTCCTCTATCAATACTGACCAGTATCAGCACCAGTCCTCTATCAGTACCGACCAGTATCAGCACCAGTCCTCTATCAATACTGACCAGTATCAGCACCAGTCCTCTATCAGTACTGACCAGTATCAGCACCAGTCCTCTATCAGCACCGGCCAGTATCAGCACCAGTCCTCTATCAGTACCGACCAGTATCAGCACCAGTCCTCTATCAGTACCGACCAGTATCAGCACCAGTCCTCTGTCAGTACCGGCCAGTTTCAGCACCAGTCCTCTTTCAGTCCTGACCAGTATCAGCCCCAGTCCTCTATCAATACTGATCAGTATCAGCACCAGTCCTCTATCAGTACCGACCAGTCTCAGCACCAGTCCTCTATCAATACTGACCTGTATCAGCACCAGTCCTCGATCAGTCCCGGCCAGAATCAGCAGCAGTCCTTTATCAGTACTGACCAGTATCAGCACCAGTCCTCTATCAATACTGACCTGTATCAGCACCAGTCCTCTATCAGTACCCCCCAGTTTCAGCACCAGTCCTCTATCAATACTGTCCTGTATCAGCACCAGTCCTCTATCAGTACTAACTAGTGTCAACACCAGTCCTCTATCAGTACCGACCAGTATCAGCAACAGTCCTCTTTCAGTACTGACCAGTATCAGCACCAGTCCTCAATCCTACCAACCAGTATCGGCACCAGTCCTCTATCAGTACCGACCAGTATCAGCACCTGTCCTCTATCAGTACCGGCCAGTATCAGCACCAGTCCTCTATCAGTACCGACCAGAATCAGCACCAGTCCTCTATCAGTACTGATCTGTATCAGCACCAGTCCTCTATCAGTACTGACCTGTATCAGCACCAGTCCTCTATCAGTACCGACCAGAATCAGCACCAGCCCTCTATCAGTACTGATCTGTATCACCACCAGTCCTCTATCAATACTGACCCGTATCAGCACCAGTCCTCTATCAGTACCGACCAGTCTCTGCACCAGTCCTCTATCAATACTGACCAGTATCAGCACCAGTCCTCTATCAGTACTGACCTGTATCAGCCCAGTCCTCTAACAGTACCGACCAGTATCAGCACCAGTCCTCTATCAATACTGACCTGTATCAGCACCAGTCCTCTATCAATACTGACCAGTATCAGCACCAGTCCTCTATCGTTACTGACCAGTATCAGCACCAGTCCTCTATCAGTACCGACCAGAATCAGCACCAGTCCTCTATCAGTACTGACCAGTATCAGCACCAGTTCTCTATCAGTTCTGACCAGTATTAGCACCAGTCCTTTATCAGTATAGAGCAGTCACAGCAAAAGTCCACTATCAGTACCGACCAGAATCAACACCAGTCATCTATCAGTACTACCAGTATCAGCACCAGTCCTCTATCAGCACAGGCCAGTATCAGCACCAGTCCTCTTTCAGTACTGACCAGTATCAGCCCCAGTCCTCTATCAATACTGATCAGTATCAGCACCAGTCCTCTATCAGTACCGACCAGTATCAGCCCCAGTCCTCTATCAATACTGACCAGTATCAGCACCAGTCCTCTATCAGTCCCGGCCAGAATCAGCACCAGTCCTTTATCAGTACTGACCAGTATCAGCACCAGTCCTCTATCAATACTGACCTGTATCAGCACCAGTCCTCTATCAGTACCCACCAGTATCAGCACCAGTCCTCTATCAATACTGACCTGTATCAGCACCAGTCCTCTATCAGTACTGACCAGTATCAGCACCAGTCCTCTATCAGTACCGACCAGTATCAGCACCAGTCCTCTATCAGTACTGACCAGTATCAGCACCAGTCCTCTATCAGTACCGACCAGTATCAGCACCAGTCCTCTATCAGTACCGACCAGAATCAGCACCAGTCCTCTATCAGTACTGACCAGTATCAGCACCAGTTCTCTATCAGTTCTGACCAGTATTAGCACCAGTCCTTTATCAGTATAGACCAGTCACAGCAACAGTCCTCTATCAGTACTGACCAGCGTCAGCACCAGTCCTCTATCCGTACCGACCAGTATCAGCACCAGTCCTCTATCCGTACCGACCAATATCAACACCAGTCCTCTATCAGTACTGACCTGTATCAGCACCAGTCCTCTATCAGTACTGACCAGTATCAGCACCAGTCCTCTATCAGTACCGACCAGTATCAGCACCAGTCCTCTATCAGTACCGACCAGAATCAGCACCAGTCCTCTATCAGTACTGACCAGTATCAGCACCAGTTCTCTATCAGTTCTGACCAGTATTAGCACCAGTCCTTTATCAGTATAGACCAGTCACAGCAACAGTCCACTATCAGTACCGACCAGAATCAACACCAGTCCTCTATCAGTACTGACCAGTATCAGCACCAGTCCTCTATCAGTACAGGCCAGTATCAGCACCAGTCCTCTATCAGTACCGACCAGTATCAGCACCAGTCCTCTATCAGTACTGACCAGTATCAGCACCAGTCCTCTATCAGTACTAACTAGTATCAACACCAGTCCTCTATCAGTACCGACCAGTATCAGCACCAGTCCTCTATCAGTACTGACCAGTATCAGCACCAGTCCTCTATCAGTACTGACCAGTATCAGCACCAGTCCTCTATCAGCACCGGCCAGTATCAGCACCAGTCCTCTATCAATACTGACCAGTATCAGCACCAGTCCTCTATCAGTACTGACCAGTATCAGCACCAGTCCTCTATCAGCACCGGCCAGTATCAGCACCAGTCCTCTATCAGTACCGACCAGTATCAGCACCAGTCCTCTATCAGTACCGACCAGTATCAGCACCAGTCCTCTGTCAGTACCGGCCAGTATCAGCACCAGTCCTCTATCAGTCCTGACCAGTATCAGCACCAGTCCTCTATCAATACTGATCAGTATCAGCACCAGTCCTCTTTCAGTACTGACCAGTATCAGCCCCAGTCCTCTATCAATACTGACCAGTATCAGCACCAGTCCTCTATCAGTCCCGGCCAGAATCAGCACCAGTCCTTTATCAGTACTGACCAGTATCAGCACCAGTCCTCTATCAATACTGACCTGTATCAGCACCAGTCATCTATCAGTACCCACCAGTTTCAGCACCAGTCCTCTATCAATACTATCCTGTATCAGCACCAGTCCTCTATCCGTACCAACCAGTATCGGCACCAGTCCTCTATCAATACTGACCAGTATCAGCACCAGTCCTCTATCAGTACTGACCAGTATCAGCACCAGTCCTCAATCCTACCAACCAGTATCAGCACCAGTCCTCTATCAGTACCGACCAGTATCAGCACCAGTCCTCTATCAGTACCGACCAGTATCAGCACCAGTCCTCTATCAGTACCGACCAGTATCAGCACCAGTCCTCTATCAGTACTGACCAGTATCAGCACCAGTCCTCTATCACTGCTGACCAGTATCAGCTCCAGTCATCTATCAGTACTGACCATTATCAGCACCAGTCCTCTATCAGTACTGACCTGTATCAGCACCAGTCCTCGATCAGTTACGGCCAGAATCAGCACCAGTCCTCTATCAGTACTGACCAGTATCAGCACCAGTCCTCTATCAATACTGACCTGTATCAGCACCAGTCCTCTATCAGTACCGACCAGTATCAGCACCAGTCCTCTATCAATACTGACCTGTATCAGCACCAGTCCTCTATCAGTACTGACCAGTGTCAACACCAGTCCTCTATCAGTACCGACAAGTATCAGCAACAGTCCTCTTTCAGTACTCACCAGTATCAGCACCAGTCCTCTATCAGTACCGACCAGTATCAGCACCAGTCCTCTATCAGTACTGACCAGTATCAGCACCAGTCCTCTATCAGTTCTGACCAACCAGTCACAGCAACAGTCCTCTATCAGTACTGACCAGCGTCAGCACCAGTCCTCTATCCGTACCGACCAGTATCAGCACCAGTCCTCTATCCGTACCGACCAGTATCAGCACCAGTCCTCTATCAATACTGACCTGTATCAGCACCAGTCCTCTATCAGTACTGATCAGTATCAGCACCAGTCCTCTATCAGTACCGACCAGAATCAGCACCAGTCCTCTATCAGTACTGACCAGTATCAGCACCAGTCCTCTATCAGTTCTGACCAGTATTAGCACCAGTCCTCTATCAGTATAGACCAGTCACAGCAACAGTCCACTATCAGTACCGACCAGAATCAACACCAGTCCTCTATCAGTACTGACCAGTATCAGCACCAGTCCTCTATCAGCACAGGCCAGTATCAGCACCAGTCCTCTATCAGTACCGACCAGTATCAGCACCAGTCCTCTATCAGTACTAACCAGTATCAACACCAGTCCTCTATCAGTACCGACCAGTATCAGCACCAGTCCTCTATCAGTACCAACCAGTATCAGCACCAGTCCTCTATCAGTACTGACCAGTATCAGCACCAGTCCTCTATCAGTACTGACCAGTATCAGCACCAGTCCTCTATCAGTACCGACCAGTATCAGCACCAGTCCTCTATCAGTACTGACCAGTATCAGCACCAGTCCTCTATCAGTACTGACCAGTATCAGCACCAGTCCTCTATCAGTACCGACCAGTATCAGCACCAGTCCTCTATCAGTACTGACCAGTATCAGCACCAGTCCTCTATCAGTACTGACCAGTATCAGCACCAGTCCTCTATCAGTACCGACCAGTATCAGCACCAGTCCTCTATCAGTACTGACCAGTATCAGCACCAGTCCTCTATCAGTACCGACCAGTATCAGCACCAGTCCTCTATCAGTACCGACCAGTATCAGCACCAGTCCTCTATCATTACTGACCAGTATCAGCACCAGTCCTCTATCAGTACTGACCAGTATCAGCACCAGTCCTCTATCAGTACTGACCAGTATCAGCACCAGTCCTCTCTCAGTACCGACCAGTATCAGCACCAGTCCTCTATCAGTACCGACCAGTATCAGCACCAGTCCTCTATCAGTACTGACCAGTATCAGCACCAGTCCTCTATCAGTACTGACCAGTATCAGCACCAGTCCTCTATCAGTACCGACCAGAATCAGCACCAGTCCTCTATCAGTACTGACCAGTGTCAGCACCAGTCCTCTATCAATACTGACCTGTATCAGCACCAGTCCTCTTTCAGTACCGACCAGTCTCAGCACCAGTCCTCTATCTATACTGACCTGTATCAGCACCAGTCCTCTATCAGTACTGACCTGTATCAGCACCAGTCCTCTATCAGTACCGACCAGTATCAGCACCAGTCCTCTATCAATACTGACCAGTATCAGCACCAGTCCTCTATCAGTACTGACCAGTATCAGCACCAGTCCTCTATCAGTACTGACCAGTATCAGCACCAGTCCTCTATCAGTACCGACCAGTATCAGCACCAGTCCTCTATCAGTACTGACCAGTATCAGCACCAGTTCTCTATCAGTTCTGACCAGTATTAGCACCAGTCCTTTATCAGTACTGACCAGTATCAGAACCAGTCCTCTATCAGTACCGACCAGAATCAACACCAGTCATCTATCAGTACTACCAGTATCAGCACCAGTCCTCTATCAGTACCGGCCAGTATCAGCACCAGTCCTCTATCAGTACTGACCAGTATCAGCACCAGTCCTCTATCAATACTGACCAGTATCAGCACCAGTCCTCTATCAGTACTGACCAGTATCAGCACCAGTCCTCTATCAGTACTGACCTGTATCAGCACCAGTCCTCTATCAGTACTGACCAGTATCAGCACCAGTCATCTATCAGTACTCACCAGTATCAGCACCAGTCATCTATCAATACTGACCTGTATCAGCACCAGTCCTCTATCAGTACTGACCAGTATCAGCACCAGTCCTCTATCAGTACCGACCAGTATCAGCACCAGTCCTCTATCAGTACTGACCAGTATCAGCACCAGTCCTCTATCAGTACTGACCAGTATCAGCACCAGACATCTATCAGTACTGACCAGTATCAGCACCAGTCCTCTAACAGTACCGACCAGTATCAGCACCAGTCCTCTATCAGTACCGACCAGTATCAGCACCAGTCCTCTATCAGTACTGACCAGTATCAGCACCAGTCCTCTATCAGTACCGACCAGTATCAGCACCAGTCCTCTATCAGTACCGACCAGAATCAGCACCAGTCCTCTATCAGTACTGACCAGTATCAGCACCAGTCCTCTATCAGTACTGACCAGTATCAGCACCAGTCCTCTATCAGTACCGACCAGTATCAGCACCAGTCCTCTATCAGTACTGACCAGTATCAGCACCAGTCCTCTATCAGTACTAACCAGTATCAACACCAGTCCTCTATCAGTACCGACCAGTATCAGCACCAGTCCTCTATCAGTACCAACCAGAATCAGCACCAGTCCTCTATCAGTACTGACCAGTATCAGCACCAGTCCTCTATCAGTACCGACCAGTATCAGCACCAGTCCTCTATCAGTACCGACCAGTATCAGCACCAGTCCTCTATCAGTACTGACCAGTATCAGCACCAGTCCTCTATCAGTACTGACCAGTATCAGCACCAGTCCTCTATCAGTACCGACCAGTATCAGCACCAGTCCTCTATCAATACTGACCAGTATCAGCACCAGTCCTCTATCAGTACTGACCAGTATCAGCACCAGTCCTCTATCAGCACCGGCCAGAATCAGCACCTGTCCTCTATCAGTACCGACCAGTATCAGCACCAGTCCTCTATCAGTACCGACCAGTATCAGCACCAGTCCTCTATCAGTACCGGCCAGTATCAGCACCAGTCCTCTATCAGTACTGACCAGTATCAGCACCAGTCCTCTATCAATACTGACCAGTATCAGCACCAGTCCTCTATCAGTACCGACCAGTATCAGCACCAGTCCTCTATCAATACTGACCTGTATCAGCACCAGTCCTCTATCAGTCCCGGCCAGAATCAGCACCAGTCCTTTATCAGTACTGACCAGTATCAGCACCAGTCCTCTATCAATACTGACCTGTATCAGCACCAGTCCTCTATCAGTACCCACCAGTTTCAGCACCAGTCCTCTATCAATACTGTCCTGTATCAGCACCAGTCCTCTATCAGTACTGACCAGTATCAGCACCAGTCCTCTATCAGTACCGACCAGTATCAGCACCAGTCCTCTATCAGTACTGACCAGTATCAGCACCAGTCCTCTATCCTACCAACCAGTATCAGCACCAGTCCTCTATCAGTACCGACCAGTATCAGCACCAGTCCTCTATCAGTACCGACCAGAATCAGCACCAGTCCTCTATCAGTACTGACCAGTGTCAGCACCAGTCCTCTATCAATACTGACCTGTATCAGCACCAGTCCTCTATCAGTACCGACCAGAATCAGCACCAGTCCTCTATCAGTACTGATCTGTATCAGCACCAGTCCTCTATCAATACTGACCTGTATCAGCACCAGTCCTCTATCAGTACCGACCAGTCTCAGCACCAGTCCTCTATCAATACTGACCAGTATCAGCACCAGTCCTCTATCAGTACTGACCTGTATCAGCACCAGTCCTCTATCAGTACCGACCAGTATCAGCACCAGTCCTCTATCAGTACTGACCAGTATCAGCACCAGTCCTCTATCAGTACTGACCTGTATCAGCACCAGTCCTCTATCAGTACTGACCAGTATCAGCACCAGTCCTCTATCAGTACCGACCAGTATCAGCACCAGTCCTCTATCAGTACTGACCAGTATCAGCACCAGTTCTCTATCAGTTCTGACCAGTATTAGCACCAGTCCTCTATCAGTATAGACCAGTATCAGAACCAGTCCTCTATCAGTACCGACCAGAATCAACACCAGTCATCTATCAGTACTACCAGTATCAGCACCAGTCCTCTATCAGCACAGGCCAGTATCAGCACCAGTCCTCTATCAGTACCGACCAGTATCAGCACCAGTCCTCTATCAGTCCTGACCAGTATCAGCACCAGTGCTCTATCAGTACTAACTAGTATCAGCACCAGTCCTCTATCAGTACCGACCAGTATCAGCACCAGTCCTCTATCAGTACTGACCAGTATCAGCACCAGTCCTCTATCCTTACCAACCAGTATCAGCACCAGTCCTCTATCAATACTGACCAGTATCAGCACCAGTCCTCTATCAGTACTGACCAGTATCAGCACCAGTCCTCTATCAGTACCGGCCAGTATCAGCACCAGTCCTCTATCAGTACCGACCAGTATCAGCACCAGTCCTCTATCAGTACCGACCAGTATCAGCACCAGTCCTCTTTCAGTACTGACCAGTATCAGCCCCAGTCCTCTATCAATACTGACCAGTATCAGCACCAGTCCTCTATCAGTACCGACCAGTATCAGCACCAGTCCTCTATCAATACTGACCAGTATCAGCACCAGTCCTCTATCAGTACTGACCAGTATCAGCACCAGTCCTCTATCAGTACCGACCAGTATCAGCACCAGTCCTCTATCAGTACTGACCAGTATCAGCACCAGTCCTCTATCAGTACTGACCAGTATCAGCACCAGTCCTCTATCAGTACTGACCAGTATCAGCACCAGTCCTCTATCAATACAGACCAGCATCAGCACCAGTCCTCTATCAGTACTGACCAGTATCAGCACCAGTTCTCTATCAGTTCTGACCAGTATCAGCACCAGTCCTCTATCAGTAAGACCAGTATCAGCACCAGTCCTCTATCAGTACCGACCAGAATCAGCACCAGTCTCTATCAGTACGACCAGTATCAGCACCAGTCCTCTATCAGTACGACCAGTATCAGCACCAGTCCTCTATCAGTACCGACCAGTATCAGCACCAGTCCTCTATCATTACTGACCAGCATCAGCACCAGTCCTCTATCAGTACTAACCAGTATCAACACCAGTCCTCTATCAGTACCGACCAGTATCAGCACCAGTCCTCTATCCGTACCAACCAGTATCAGCACCAGTCCTCTATCAATACTGACCTGTATCAGCACCAGTCCTCTATCAGTACTGATCAGTATCAGCACCAGTCCTCTATCCGTACTGACCAGTATCAGCACCAGTCCTCTATCAGTACTGACCAGTATCAGCACCAGTCCTCTATCAGTACTGACCAGTATCAGCACCAGTCCTCTCTCAGTACCGACCAGTATCAGCACCAGTCCTCTATCAGTACTGACCAGTATCAGCACCAGTTCTCTATCAGTTCTGACCAGTATTAGCACCAGTCCTTTATCAGTATAGACCAGTATCAGCACCAGTCCTCTATCAGTACCAAGCAGAATAAGCACCAGTCCTCTATCAGTACTGACCAGTATCAGCACCAGTCCTCTATCAGTACCGACCAGTATCAGCACCAGTCCTCTATCAGTACCGACCAGTATCCGCACCAGTCCTCTATCAGTACCGACCAGTATCAGCACCAGTCCTCTATCAGTACTGACCAGTATCAGCACCAGTCCTCTATCAGTACCGACCAGTATCAGCACCAGTCCTCTATCAGTACTGACCAGTATCAGCACCAGTCCTCTATCAGTACCGACCAGTATCAGCACCAGTCCTCTATCAATACTGACCTGTATCAGCACCAGTCCTCTATCAGTCCCGGCCAGAATCAGCACCAGTCCTTTATCAGTACTGACCAGTATCAGCACCAGTCCTCTATCAATACTGACCTGTATCAGCACCAGTCCTCTATCAGTACCGACCAGTATCAGCACCAGTCCTCTATCAATACTGTCCTGTATCAGCACCAGTCCTCTATCAGTACTAACTAGTGTCAACACCAGTCCTCTATCAGTACCGACCAGTATCAGCAACAGTCCTCTATCAGTACTGACCAGTATCAGCACCAGTCCTCTATCCTACCAAACAGTATCGGCACCAGTCCTCTATCAGTACCGACCAGTATCAGCACCTGTCCTCTATCAGTACCGACCAGTATCAGCACCAGTCCTCTATCAGTACCGACCAGAATCAGCACCAGTCCTCTATCAGTACTGACCAGTATCAGCACCAGTCCTCTATCAATACTGACCTGTATCAGCACCAGTCCTCTATCAGTACCGACCAGAATCAGCACCAGTCCTCTATCAGTACTGACCAGTATCAGCACCAGTCCTCTATCACTACTGACCAGTATCAGCACCAGTCCTCTATCAGTACCGACCAGTCTCTGCACCAGTCCTCTATCAATACTGAACAGTATCAGCACCAGTCCTCTATCAGTACTGACCTGTATCAGCCCAGTCCTCTATCAGTACCGACCAGTATCAGCACCAGTCCTCTATCAATACTGACCAGTATCAGCACCAGTCCTCTATCAGTACTGACCAGTATCAGCACCAGTCCTCTATCAGTACTGACCAGTATCAGCACCAGTCCTCTATCAGTACCGACCAGTATCAGCACCAGTCCTCTATCAGTACTGACCAGTATCAGCACCAGTCCTCTATCAGTTCTGACCAGTATCAGCACCAGTCCTTTATCAGTATAGACCAGTATCAGCACCAGTCCTCTATCAGTACCGACCAGAATCAGCACCAGTCCTCTATCAGTACTGACCAGTATCAGCACCAGTCCTCTATCAGTACCGACCAGTATCAGCACCAGTCCTCTATCAGTACCGACCAGTATCAGCACCAGTCCTCTATCAATACTGACCAGTATCAGCACCAGTCCTCTATCAGTACCGACCAGTATCAGCACCAGTCCTCTATCAATACTGACCTGTATCAGCACCAGTCCTCTATCACTGCTGACCAGTCTCAGCTCCAGTCATCTATCAGTACTGACCAGTATCAGCACCAGTCCTCTATCAGTACTGACCTGTATCAGCACCAGTCCTCTATCAGTACCGACCAGTATCAGCACCAGTCCTCTATCAGTACCGACCAGTATCAGCACCAGTCCTCTATCATTACTGACCAGTATCAGCACCAGTCCTCTATCAGTACTGACCAGTATCAGCACCAGTCATCTATCAGTACTGACCAGTATCAGCACCAGTCCTCTATCAGTACCGACCAGTATCAGCACCAGTCCTCTATCAGTACCGACCAGTATCAGCACCAGTCCTCTATCAGTACTGACCAGTATCAGCACCAGTCCTCTATCAGTACTGACCAGTATCAGCACCAGTCCTCTATCAGTATAGACCAGTCATCAGCACCAGTCCTCTATCAGTACCGACCAGTATCAGCACCAGTCCTCTATCAGTACTGACCAGTATCAGCACCAGTCCTCTATCTGTACCGACCTGTATCAGCACCAGTCCTCTATCCGTACCGACCAGTATCAGCACCAGTCCTCTATCATTACTGACCAGTATCAGCACCAGTCCTCTATCAGTACTAACCAGTATCAACACCAGTCCTCTATCAGTACCGACCAGTATCAGCACCAGTCCTCTATCAGTACCGACCAGTATCAGCACCAGTCCTCTATCAGTACCGACCAGTATCAGCACCAGTCCTCTATCAGTACCGACCAGTATCAGCACCAGTCCTCTATCAGTACTGACCAGTATCAGCACCAGTCCTCTATCAGTACTGACCAGTATCAGCACCAGTCCTCTATCAGTACCGACCAGTATCAGCACCAGTCCTCTATCAGTACTGACCAGTATCAGCACCAGTCCTCTATCAGTACTGACCAGTATCAGCACCAGTCCTCTATCAGTACCGGCCAGTATCAGCACCAGTCCTCTATCAGTACTGACCAGTATCAGCACCAGTCCTCTATCAGTACTGACCAGTATCAGCACCAGTCCTCTATCAGTACTGACCAGTATCAGCACCAGTCCTCTATCAGTACTGACCAGTATCAGCACCAGTCCTCTATCAGTACTGACCAGTATCAGCACCAGTCCTCTATCAGTACTGACCTGTATCAGCACCAGTCCTCTATCAGTACCGACCAGTATCAGCACCAGTCCTCTATCAGTACCGACCAGTATCCGCCCCAGTCCTCTATCAGTACCGACCAGTATCAGCACCAGTCCTCTATCAGTACTGACCAGTATCAGCACCAGTCCTCTATCAGTACTGACCAGTATCAGCACCAGTCCTCTTTCAGTACTGACCAGTATCAGCCCCAGTCCTCTATCAATACTGACCAGTATCAGCACCAGTCCTCTATCAGTCCCGGCCAGAATCAGCACCAGTCCTTTATCAGTACTGACCAGTATCAGCACCAGTCCTCTATCAATACTGACCTGTATCAGCACCAGTCATCTATCAGTACCGACCAGTTTCAGCACCAGTCCTCTATCAATACTGTCCTGTATCAGCACCAGTCCTCTATCAGTACTGACCAGTATCAGCACCAGTCCTCTATCCGTACTGACCAGTATCAGCACCAGACATCTATCAGTACTGACCAGTATCAGCACCAGTCCTCTATCAGTACCGACCAGTATCAGCACCAGTCCTCTATCAGTACCGACCAGTATCAGCACCAGTCCTCTATCAGTACCGACCAGTATCAGCACCAGTCCTCTATCACTACTGACCAGTATCAGCACCAGTCCTCTATCAGTACTGACCAGTATCAGCACCAGTCCTCTATCAGTACTGACCTGTATCAGCACCAGTCCTCTATCAGTACCGACCAGTATCAGCACCAGTCCTCTATCAGTACTGACCAGTATCAGCACCAGTCCTCTATCTGTACCAACCAGTATCGGCACCAGTCCTCTATCAATACTGACCAGTATCAGCACCAGTCCTCTATCAGTACCGGCCAGAATCAGCACCAGTCCTCTATCAGTACTGACCAGTGTCAGCACAAGTCCTCTATCAATACAGACCAGCATCAGCACCAGTCCTCTATCAGTACTAACCAGTATCAGCACCAGTTCTCTATCAGTTCTGACCAGTATTAGCACCAGTCCTCTATCAGTATAGACCAGTATCAGCACCAGTCCTCTATCAGTACCGACCAGAATCAACACCAGTCCTCTATCAGTACTGACCAGTATCAGCACCAGTCCTCTATCAGCACAGGCCAGTATCAGCACCAGTCCTCTATCAGTACCGACCAGTATCAGCACCAGTCCTCTATCAGTACTGACCAGTATCAGCACCAGTCCTCTATCAGTACTAACTAGTATCAACACCAGTCCTCTATCAGTACCGACCAGTATCAGCACCAGTCCTCTATCAGTACTGACCAGTATCAGCACCAGTCCTCTATCAGTACTGACCAGTATCAGCACCAGTCCTCTATCAGTACCGACCAGTATCAGCACCAGTCCTCTATCAGTACTGACCAGTATCAGCACCAGTCCTCTATCAGTACTGACCAGTATCAGCACCAGTCCTCTCTCAGTACCGACCAGTATCAGCACCAGTCCTCTATCAGTACCGACCAGTATCAGCACCAGTCCTCTATCAGTACCGACCAGTATCCGCCCCAGTCCTCTATCAGTACCGACCAGTATCAGCACCAGTCCTCTTTCAGTACTGACCAGTATCAGCACCAGTCCTCTATCAATACTGACCAGTATCAGCACCAGTCCTCTATCAGTACCGACCAGTATCAGCACCAGTCCTCTATCAATACTGACAAGTATCAGCACCAGTCCTCTATCAGTACCGGCCAGAATCAGCACCTGTCCTCTATCAGTACTGACCAGTATCAGCACCAGTCCTCTATCAATACTGTCCTGTATCAGCACCAGTCATCTATCAGTACCCACCAGTTTCAGCACCAGTCCTCTATCAATACTGACCTGTATCAGCACCAGTCCTCTATCAGTACTGACCAGTATCAGCACCAGTCCTCTATCAGTACTGACCAGTATCAGCACCAGTCCTCTATCAGTACTGACCAGTATCAGCACCAGTCCTCTATCAGTACCGACCAGTATCAGCACCAGTCCTCTATCAGTACCGACCAGTATCAGCACCAGTCCTCTATCAGTACCGACCAGTATCAGCACCAGTCCTCTATCAGTACCGACCAGAATCAGCACCAGTCCTCTATCAGTACTGACCAGTGTCAGCACCAGTCCTCTATCAATACTGACCTGTATCAGCACCAGTCCTCTATCAGTACCGACCAGTATCAGCACCAGTCCTCTATCAGTACTGACCTGTATCAGCACCAGTCCTCTATCAGTACTGACCAGTATCAGCACCAGTCCTCTATCAGTACCGACCAGTATCAGCACCAGTCCTCTATCAATACTGACCAGTATCAGCACCAGTCCTCTATCAGTACTAACCAGTATCAGCACCAGTCCTCTATCAGTACCGACCAGTATCAGCACCAGTCCTCTATCAGTACTGACCAGTATCAGCACCAGTCCTCTATCAATACTGACCAGTATCAGCACCAGTCCTCTATCAGTACTGACCAGTATCAGCACCAGTCCTCTATCAGTACCGACCAGTATCAGCACCAGTCCTCTATCAGTACTGACCAGTATCAGCACCAGTCCTCTATCAGTACTGACCAGTATCAGCACCAGTCCTCTATCAGTCCTGACCAGTATCAGCACCAGTCCTCTATCAGTACCGACCAGTATCAGCACCAGTCCTCTATCAGTACCAAGCAGAATCAGCACCAGTCCTCTATCAGTACTGACCAGTATCAGCACCAGACATCTATCAGTACCGACCAGTATCAGCACCAGTCCTCTATCAGTACTGACCAGTATCAGCACCAGTCCTCTATCAGTACTAACCAGTATCAACACCAGTCCTCTATCAGTACCGACCAGTATCAGCACCAGTCCTCTATCAGTACTGACCAGTATCAGCACCAGTCCTCTATCCGTACCAACCAGTATCAGCACCAGTCCTCTATCAATACTGACCAGTATCAGCACCAGTCCTCTATCAGTACCGGACCAGTATCAGCACCAGTCCTCTATCAGTACCGACCAGTATCAGCACCAGTCCTCTATCAGTCCTGACCAGTATCAGCACCAGTGCTCTATCAGTACTAACTAGTATCAACACCAGTCCTCTATCAGTACCGACCAGTATCAGCACCAGTCCTCTATCAGTACTGACCAGTATCAGCACCAGTCCTCTATCAGTACTGACCAGTATCAGCACCAGTCCTCTATCAGCACCGGCCAGTATCAGCACCAGTCCTCTATCAGTACCGACCAGTATCAGCACCAGTCCTCTATCAGTACCGACCAGAATCAGCACCAGTCCTCTATCAGTACTGACCAGTGTCAGCACCAGTCCTCTATCAATACTGACCTGTATCAGCACCAGTCCTCTTTCAGTACCGACCAGTCTCAGCACCAGTCCTCTATCTATACTGACCTGTATCAGCACCATTCCTCTATCAGCACTGACCTGTATCAGCACCAGTCCTCTATCACTGCTGACCAGTCTCAGCTCCAGTCATCTATCAGTACTGACCAGTATCAGCACCAGTCCTCTATCAGTACTGACCGGTATCAGCCCCAGTCATCTCTCAGTACCGACCAGTATCAGCACCAGTCCTCTATCAGTACTGACCAGTATCAGCACCAGTCCTCTATCAGTACCGACCAGAATCAGCACCAGTCCTCTATCAGTACTGATCTGTATCAGCACCAGTCGTCTATCAGTACTGACCAGTATCAGCACCAGACCTCTATCAGTACTGACCAGTATCAGCACCAGTCCTCTATCAGTACCGACCAGTATCAGCACCAGTCCTCTATCAGTACTGACCAGTATCAGCACCAGTCCTCTATCAGTACTGACCAGTATCAGCACCAGTCCTCTATCAGTACCGACCAGTATCAGCACCAGTCCTCTATCAGTACTGACCAGTATCAGCACCAGTCCTCTATCAGTACTGACCAGTATCAGCACCAGTCCTCTATCAGTACCGACCAGTATCAGCACCAGTCCTCTATCAGTACTGACCAGTATCAGCACCAGTCCTCTATCCGTACCAACCAGTATCAGCACCAGTCCTCTATCAGTACTGACCAGTATCAGCACCAGTCCTCTATCAGTACTGACCAGTATCAGCACCAGTCCTCTATCAGTACTGACCAGTATCAGCACCAGTCCTCTATCAGTACTGACCAGTATCAGCACCAGTCCTCTCTCAGTACCGACCAGTATCAGCACCAGTCCTCTATCAGTACCGACCAGTATCAGCACCAGTCCTCTATCAGTACCGACCAGTATCAGCACCAGTCCTCTATCAGTACTAACCAGTATCAGCGCCAGTGCTCTATCAGTACCGACCAGTATCCGCACCAGTCCTCTTTCAGTACCTGCCAGTATCAGCACCAGTCCTCTAACAGCACTGGCCAGTATCAGCACCAGTCCTGTATCAGTACCGGCCATTATCAGCACCAGTCCTCTATCAGTACCAACCAGTATCAGCACCAGTCCTCGATCAGTACCGACCAGAATCAGCACCAGTCCTCTATCACTACTGATCTGTGTCAGCACCAGTCCTCTATCAGTACCGACCAGTCTCAGCACCAGTCCTCTATCAATACTGACCAGTATCAGCATCAGTCCAATACACAAGAGATTCTGCAGATTCTGTAAATCCTGAGCAACACACACAAAACTTTGGAGGACCTCAGCATATCAGGCAGCATCTTCAGAGAGGAATAGATAATCAACGCTTCAGGGCAAGAATCTTCATCAGATCTGGAGCTGCTTCCTTTCTATAGTAGCAGAACGATGATTCCTTGAAAGATCAGACTGAATGTACCCCAGGCTACTCTGGGATGTGAGGGAGGAGACTGCTGAGCTTCTGGCAATGATCTTTGAATCATCAGTGGAGATGGGAGAGGGTCTAGAGGGTTGGAGGGTTTCATATATTCTTCCCTTATTCAAGAAAGTGAGTAGATATAGCCCAGGAAATTATAGACCAGTGATTCTTTCTTCTGTGTTTGGTAAGATGATGGAAGATCTTGAGAGGCAGGATTTATGAACATTTCCAGAGGCATAATATGATTAGAAATGGTCAGCATGACCTTATGAGCCTGATTGAGTTTTTTAAGGATGTGACTAAGCACGTTGATGAAGCTAGAGCAGTAGATGTAGTGAATATGTATTTCAGCAAGGTCGTTGATATGGTTCCCCATGCAAGGTTTATTGAGAAAGTGAGAAGGCATGGGATCCAAGGGGACATTGCTTTGTGGATCCAGAACTGGTTTGCCCACAGAAAGCAAAGAGTGGTTGTAGACGAGTCATATTCTGCATGGAGGTTGGTGACCAGTGGTGTGCCTCAGGGATCTGTTCTGGGATCCCTACTCTTCGTGATTTTTATAAATGACCTGGATGAGGAAGTGGAGGGACGGGTTAGTAAATTTGCTGATGACACAAAGGTTGGAGGTGTTGTGGATAGTGTGGAGGGCTGTCAGAGGTTACAGTGGGACATCGATAGAATGGAACGCTGAGCTGAGAAGTGACAGATGGAGTTCAACCCAGATAAGTGTGAGGTGATTCATTCTGGTAGGTCAAATATGATGGCAGAATATAGTATTAATGGTCAGACTCTTGGCAGTGTGGAGGATCAGAGGATCTTGGGTCTGAGTCCATAGGATGCTCAAAGCTGCTGTGCAGGTTAACTCTGTGGTTAAGAAGGCATACGGTGCATTGCCCTTCGTCAAT
This sequence comes from Mobula hypostoma, assembly GCF_963921235.1. NCBI lineage: Eukaryota > Metazoa > Chordata > Chondrichthyes > Myliobatiformes > Myliobatidae > Mobula > Mobula hypostoma. The sequence continues at coordinate 105,253,907 of NC_086104.1, forward strand.
CATGGGATTGAGTTTAAGAGCTGAGAGGTAATGTTGCAGTTATATAGGACCCTGGTCAGACCCCACTTGAAGTACTGTGCTCAGTTCTGGTTGCCTCACTACAGGAAGAAAAGGTGCAGAAAAGACTCACAAGGATGTTGCCTGGATTGGGGAGTATGCCTTATGAGAATAGGTTGAGTGAAGTAGGCCTTTTCTCCTTGGAGTGGTGAGGATGAGAGGTGACCTGATAGAGGTGTATAAGATGATGAGAGGTATTGATTGTGTGGATAGTCAGAGGCTTTTTCCCAGGGCTGAAATGGCTGGCACGAGAGGGCACAGTTTTAAGGTGCTTGGAAGTAGGTACAGAGGAGATGTCAGGGGTAAGTATTTTACGCAGAGAGTGGTGAGTGTGTGGAATGGGCTGCCAGTGACAGTGGTGGAGGTGGATATGATAGGGTCTTTTAAGAGACTCTTGGATAGGTACATGGAGCTTAGAAAAATAGAGGGCTGTGGGTAACACTAGGTAATTTCTAAAGTAAGTACATGTTCGGCATAGCATTGTGGGCCGAAGGGCCTGTATTGTGCTGTAGGTTTTCTATGTTTCTATGTTTTTATGAAGCCCCTAACACCCTGTTAAAGGAGGCAGAAGTGTCTACACTGGCAGACTGGATAGGTCCTTTCAAGACCTGACCATCAACACAGGCAATCTCAAGGCTAGCTGCTTAGCCCAGTACACTACTCTCTCTACACCTATGGCTGTGATGCTAAGCAGAGATTTGACACCATCAACACGCACCAGTGCTTAGCAGTGGATGGGGTGAGCAGCTTTAAGCTCCTGGGTGTCAACATTGTGAAAGACCTATCCTGGGTCCAGAGTGGATCACTTTCCAGGTATGTTTTGGCACTCCTGTGATTACATGGAATGACACGCCTGCTCTTTTGCAAATTGGTAAACTGGTTTATTATTTCACTGAGGTACAGTGAAAAATTTATCTTGGCAAACCATCCACACAGATCAGTTCATTACAACAGAGCATTGAAGTAGTACAAGGGAAATCAATAACAGAATGCAGAATAAAGTGTTACAGTTGCAGAGAAAGTGCAGTGTAAGGCCATGGAGAGGTGGATAGTGTGGTCAAGAGTCAGCCTTATTGTGCTAACTGTGTAATGAGCTCTTCCGGCTTGTGTGGGGAGACAGAGGACATTGGGTGCTGAGGTTGTTTGAGCATCGAATTGGTTAATTGTTGTTTAATGAGATTATTAATCGTTTCGGTTTCCTTGTGTTTTTCTCGAGCGACTCACTCTTTGTAACATGGTCTGTATGAACAAGTTTCTGTATAAACTTGTTAAGTTTATTTTGATAGGCTCGGGGACTCCGTGTTACTTCAATAATTTAAGCGGACGCCAACTAGTGAGGATCATGGGGTCCTGGTTTTGAGAGTGTTACGTCTTGCGGTGTTGCTCAGCCGAGTCACCGATGTTCTGTTGGAGCTCTTATGAGTAAACTCTTGTCACCATCTCTACATGGGTGCCTGTCTCACCCCTGCACTGGGGCTCCAACATTGCCAGCGCTCATTGTGACAACTGGCACTTTCAATAATCGTATAACAGCAGGATTGAAGTGTCCTTGAGGCTGGTGGTATGTGCTTTCATGCATTTTGTACCTTCTGCCTGAGGAGGGGGAAAAGAGCAGAGAAAGCCAAGCGTGGCTGGAGTCCTTGAAAATATCTACTGCTTTACTCAGCAGTGAGAGGTTTAGACGGAATCCATGGAAGGGAGGATGTTCACAAATCTCTGCTATTGCTTGAGATCGCAGGCAGAGCAGTGGCCATACCAAGCTGTGTGCATCTGGTGAGGATGCTTTCTGTGGTGTATTGATAAAAACTGTGGAGGGTCTAAGAGGACATGGCAAATTTCATTAGCTTCTTCAGGAAGTAAAGGAGCTGTGGTGCTTTTGTGGCCGTGGAGTCAATGTGGGGCTTGCTCTGATCTGTCATTGCACTTAAGTTCTTGTGCTGTCAATAGCTGCTGCCAGTGGAAAGTTGAGTGCAGTGTCCCCACTAACACTGAGCCTTGTTAACCAAGGAACCAGGTCTGCAGCCTTTACTACCACGTGGGTACCTCGTCACCTCCTGATGCTCAACAACATTCAGAGCAATTGTGCCAGTTTGAGGTGCACATCACCTTTTCAAGCTTTAAAACACCCTGAAAATATTGAGATTTATTGACTGACCAGCGTGTCAAATAGTTGCTGTGATGCCTCTAGTGTGGTAGTGTGGTGAGTAGTGCTTGTCGCTCTCACTTTCAGCTTCCGCCGCCGGCTAGCAGTCTTGTAAAAAGGGGAGCTGAGTGTGGGAGTCTCTCCCTGCCAGTACATAGCCCCTCCAACCGCAAGCCTCATGTCGTGCCTCCTCACTGGTGACTCACAGAAACTGAGCTCCTTTCGGACTCAGGCTGAACTACAGAGGACTGGAAGGAGGTCTAGCTCCTGCACACGTAGCACGCAGGCCCACCGGTGTGTGGACGTGTGCCCTGGTGCTTGTGAACCAGATCCTCAGCTATGGGTAAATAGCCCCATTGCCTTGTGGGCAGCATCGGGTCAGACGAAGGCTACGGGAGTAAATCCAGACAGAAAAGCTGGAGTGGAGCCCCTAAGCCAGCTGGACGTCACTGAACATTTTTCCGGCAGCTCCTGCAGCCAAGCTGGTGCCAAACATATTGCTTCATAAACTTTCCTTTGGACTACACCGGTGAGGCCAAGAGGGAAATCTTGACAAATGGGCATCCCAGGATGTCCAAACCTTCCACCAGGCTTGTACCCTGGAGAGGTCACTCCAGTGCCTCTATCCAATGTCCTTTGAGACAGACGGATGGCATCATCCTCTCCACTGGCTGCCCAGTCCCAGAATGACCAGTCCTAGAATGCTTTCACCATCCAACAAAATCAAGACTTCTTCATTCACCACAGATCCCCCCTCCAGGAGACACATGAAGTCAACAGCCAGAACTCCCAGAACGGTGAAGGAGAAATTGCTCCTCCGCTCAAACCCTCTTCGCCTTCTGATCCTCACTAAAGTCAAAGTCAAAAATCCTCCGCTCAAACCCTCTTCGCCTTCTGGTCCTCACTAAAGTCAAAGTCAAGATTTCTGACATAGATGTAGGCTCAGGCGCAATGAAAACCTTACTTGTAGCAGCATCACAGGTGAAGCATATCATGTAAACAGCATTCACAGGAAAAACATAAATTAAACATAAATCATACAAAATTATACAAGAGAAGGAGGATGGGAGGTGACTTGATCAGAGGTGTACAAGGTGCAGGAGACATAGATCGAGAGGACAGCCAGAGACTTTTTCCCAGTGTGGAAGTGATGAGTATGAGGGAGCTTAATTTTAAGGTAACCACACAAAACACTGGAGGAACTCAGCAGGCCAGGCAGCACATATGGAAATGATTAGACATTTCAGGCTGAGACCATTCGGATGGAGAAGGGAAGGGGAAGATACCAGAATGAAATGGTAGGGGAGGGGCAGGAGGCCAGTTGGAAGGTGATAGGTATAGCCAGATGGGTGGGAAAGATAAAGGGCTGGAGAAGAAGGAATCTGATAGGAGAGGAGAGAACACTATGGGAGAATGGGAAGGAGGAAGTAATAGGCAGGTGAGAAGAGATAAAAGGTTAGAATGGGGAATAGAGGAAATGGAGGGGGAGGGAAAATATGTTTACCAGAAGGAGAAATCGAAATTCATGCCATCAGGTTAGAGACTACCCATGACAGAATATGAAGCGTTGATCCTCCATCCTGAGGGTGGTCTCATCTTGGCAGAAGAGGAGGCCAAGGTCCAACACTTCAGAATGGGGATGGGAATTGGAATTAAGCTGTTTGACCACCCGGAAGTCTCGCATGTGGCAGATGGAGCGGAGGAGCTCAACGAAGCAATCCCCTAATTTACGACAGATCTCACCATTGTAGAGGAGGCTGTATCAAGAGCACCAGGCACAATAGAGGACCCCAGCAGATTCACAGAAGCAGTGTTACCTCACCTGGGTCCCTGAATGGAGGTGAAGGAGGAGGTGTATGGGAAGGTGTAGTACTTAGGCTGTTTTGCAGGGATAAGTGCCGGGAGGGAGATTAGTGAGAGGGATGAATGGACAGGGGAATCACAGAGTGAGTGATCCCTGTGAAAAGCGGAGGGAGGAGGGAGGTGAAGATATGTTTAGTGGTAGGATCCCTCTGGAGAAAGTGAAAGTTGTGGAGGATGATTTGTTGGATGCAAAGGCTCATGGGGTGGTAGGTAAAGACAAGAGGAACTGTCACTGTAAAGACAGTGAGAAGATGGGGTGAGTGCAGGTGTTCAGGAAATGGAGGGGATGTGGGTGAGGCTAGCATCAATCGTGGAGGGAGGGAGACCCTGTTCTTTAAGAAGGAGGACATCTCTGTGTCATGGAATGGAAAGTCACATCCTGGGAACAGATGCGGTGGAGTAAAGAAACTGAGAAAAGGGAATAGTATTTGTACAGGGATAAGATGGGAAGAAATTTAGTTAAGGTAACCATGGGAACCAGTCGGTCTATAAAAGATGTCAGTTAACAGTGTTCTCCAGAGATGGAAACAGAGAGGTTGCGAAAGGGGAGGCAGGTATCAGAGATGGTTCAAGTGAATATAAGGGCAGGGCGAAAGTTAGAGACAAAGTTGATCAAATTGACGAGCTCAGCATTAGTGCATGAGCAGTGCCAATGCAGTTGTCCATGTAGCAGAGGAAGAGTTGGGGAGTATTACTGGGGAAGGCTTTGAACATGGACTGTTCTATGTAGCCAACGAAGTGGCAGGCATCACTGGGGCACAGGTGAGTGTCCATGGCTACCCATCAGGTTTGGGGAAAGTGGGAGGAGCTATAGAAAAAGTTGTTCAGGGTGAGGACCAGATCTGCTAGATGGAGAAGAGTGGTGTGGAGATAGTTGGATAGATACTTTATTGATCCCAAAGGAAATTATAGTGTCACGGTAGCATTACAAGTGAACAGATATACAAATATACAATTAGAAAAGAAGTAAGAAAGAATAATAAGTAAGTTACATCAAACAGTCTAACAGGAGGGTGTCATCACTCCCCTGTCTATCGATTGACTCATTATAGATCCTTATGGCCAAGGGTAAGAATGACCTCACGTAGCGCTCTTTGGAATAGCGCAGTTGTCTTAGTCTATTATTGAAAGTGCTCCTCTGTTCAGCCAAGGTGGCATGCAGAGGGTGAGAAACATTGTCCAGAATTGCCTGGATTTTCCATAGGGTCCTACCATGGACTCCAGTCTGTCCAGCTTGACTCCTATAACAGAGGCAGGCTTTCTAATCAGTTTATTGAGCCTGTTGGCATCACCTGTGTTGGTGTCATTGCCCCAGTAAACCACCACATAGAAGATCGTACTGGTGACAACAGACTGGTAGAACATGTGAAGAACAGGTCTGCATACTCCAAAGGATCTCAGTCTCCTCAGGAAGCAGAGGTGACTCTGGCCCTTCTTGTACAGAGCCTCTGTGTTGATGCTCCACTCAAGTCTGTCATCCAGGTGCACCCCCGGGTACTTGTTGATCCTCACCACATCCACACTCTCACCATCAATAGTAACAGGGAGTACTGCAGGATTAGTCTTCCTAAAGTCCATCACCATCCCCTTTGTTTTACTGATGTAGAGCTGCAGATGATTCAGCTTGCACCATTTGACAAAGTCCTCCACCAGGGCCTTGATTTCATCCTCCCATTTTCCTTCTATACACCCAACTATTGCTGAGTCATCAGAGAATTTCTGCAGATGACATGACTCAGTATTGTATCTAAAGTCCAAGGTATACAGGGTAAACGGAAAGGAAGCCAATAGGGTCCCCTGTGGGGCCCCAGTGCTGCTTATAGCCACGTCTGACACATAGCTCTGAAGCTACACATACTGTGGCCTGCCAGTCAGGTAGGAGGGGAATTGGTACGTTCTTTTGTCAAGATAGACGCGGATAGAATAGGGGATAGAAGTGTATAGGGACTGGACATCCATGGTGAAGATGAGGCAGTCAGAGCCAGGGAATTGAAAGTTAGTGAGGAGATCAAGGACATGAGAAGTGTCGCGGATGTAGGTGGGAAGGGACTGAACCAACAGGGATAGAATGGAGTCGAGGTATGAGAACATGAGTTCAGGGGGACAGGAGCAGGCAGAGACAATAGGCCTATCCCGACCGTCCGTTTTGTTAAGGTAATTGGAGAAATGTATAATGTGTAGGGAGGGTATCAGAGGAAGGGTTTTTTCCACAGGTAGTGGTAGGTGGGTGGAATGCTCTGCCGGGCGGTGGGGGGGGGGGGCTGCGGTGGTAGAGTCAGGGACATTAGGGACATTTGAAAAAGATAAGCACATGGATGATAGAAAGATGGAGGGCCATGTAGGAGGGAAGGGTTAATTGATCTTAGAGTAGCTTAAAAGATCGGCACATCATCGTGGGCTGTAGGGCCTGCATTGAGCTGTAAAGTGAATGTTAAAAAAGAGTCAATTGTAGTGTTGTAGTGCCAGGTGGTGAAAGCATGTGCATGTGTTTAGGTTCCCTGCTGATCTCAGCTATGAGCAAGTGCCACGGCTGAGTGTTCACAACTCTCTGAGACAGACCACCTCGAACCCCACTTCCAGTCCAACATTGCTACTTCTTGGTCCTGTGTCAGCTCATCCTGGTCTTCAGTCTGAGAAAGCAAAAAGTTCGTATCTACCCTATTAGAATTAAGTCACCTTATTCCGATAGGACTGATGATAACAGGTGTCTTACCTGAACTCCAATGTAATCACAGCAATATATCCTCCAAGAGAAAGTCCCACATGCCCAGGATTGAATTACTGAGTCTACCCTGCTCTGACTCCAAGGCAAACAGCTCCAGGACCAAAATGGCATTGAGTACTCCAGATGGAGTTTCAGCAATGCACAATATAACACATCAGGTTGCTTATTCTTGTAACTCACTGCATCTTCAGGGGCAGGTCACTCAACCACTGGTCCCAGGAGATTATAGTTCATGTACAAAGGGGACATTAGCACAAAGCTTCTTGGATCATTGGCCAGCTTGCCTCCTTTGATAATGGAAATGGTCGGCACCTCCTGCCATGCATTTGTGATGGGTCACAGTTGCGGAAAGCTTCATCTGTCGTCGAGCTCCTTTGGGGGGTATCAGGAAGAGGTTCTATGAAGAAGGGTGCCGCAGTGACGTAGTGGTTAGCACGATGCTCTCACGCTTGGGGTGTCGGAGCTTGGAGTTTATTTCTGGTGTCCTCTGTAAGAAAGTTTGTATGTTCTTCACGTGTGTGCATGGGTTTCCTCTAGGTGCTCTGGTTTTATCCCTCAGTCCAAAGACGCATGGGTTAATGTGTTAATCGGTTAATGTAAATTGTCCTGAGATAGGGTTAAATCAACAGATTGCTGGATGGCATGGTTTGTTGTGCCAGAAAGCTCTGCTCTGCGCTGTATCTCGAAATGGAAATCTAAAAAATAACCTTTGTTTATCCTTCCCTTTCTTTACCAGTTAAACTCTTCTGTGAGTCCCAGAAGCTGCAAAGTTTCTGACCCCTGAATATAAGCCCTTCATCCTCCACACTCACCCGAGACAAGGCCTCACAATGTAGGATGTCCGACTACTTTTGCAGTAGAAGCAGGTTCCTTGGTCCCTTTACCAGGGTGAGAGCATCTGGTTCTTGGAACACCCTTTCTGATGGTGGTGACAGTGGTGACAGGGATTTGGATCATCGTATCCTCAGTAGCCTCCCTGAAACTCAATAAACCACTAGAAATAGTGCAGAGGAGATTTGTCAATTTAAGATACCATCCATCAAGTACATTCCTATGGTGAAAATCCCAAATTTGGTTGCTGGTTCACACGGATGTTGGCTCTCAGAGCAATTCAATTATCCCAGTCTTCCATGTATTTCCCTATAAACTCTTTTTTCTCACAATCCCATCAACCTACCCCGGGAGAAAATTACACTCATCTACATAAGGGCCAACTTACAACAGTCAATAAACCTATCGCCCTGCATGTGCAGGAGGAAAGTGGAGTGCCTGGGGGAGACACACATCATCACAGAGAGAACATGCGAACTCTGCACCCAACCAAACTACCATCTGAAGATCAGCAATGGCTTCCTGCTGGCATCCTGGCCAGGTTCTCTTTAATTCCTTCTTGACATGTGAGTTATGCAGACAAGGATGTTGTCTCCAATTGACCTGAGAATTTGATGGCAGAACCCTCTACTGAGTCATTAATAGCAGTTTGATACAACCGAGAGTGACTAGATAGATTAAGGCCAGTGAAAAATTAATTGTTTATCAGCAACTGGAGCCACGTAGTGCATAGGCCAAAATGCCTGGTTTGGAATATTTCGATTATGAGGAGAGATTGGAGAGATCTTAAATGATTTTTTTTGCCTCTGTATTTACTCAGGAGATGGACGTAGAGTTTATAGAAGTGAGGCAAAGCTTCTACTTCATGGACCCTATGCAGATTACAGAGCAGGAGGTGTTTGCTGTCTTGAAACATGTTAAGGTAGATAAGTCCCCAGGGCCTGACAAGGTGTTCCCCCGGACCCTGTAGGAGGCAAGAGCAGAAATTACAGGGGCCCTAGAGAGTTATTTAAATCATCCCTACCGACAGCTGAGGTACCCAAGGATTGAAGGACAGCCAATGTTGTTCCGCTGTTTAAAAAGGGCTCTAAAATGCTCTTTTATGTGAGAAATGAGGAATGTGCAAGACAGGTATATTCCAAAAAAGAAGAAATTTTCGAGTGGAAAAAGGATGCAACCGTGGTTGACAAGAGAAGTCAAAGCCAAAGTTAAAGCAAAGGAGAGGGCATACAAGGAAGCAAAAATTAGTGGGAAGACAGAGGATTGGGTAGTTTTTAAAACCTTACAAAAGGAAACCAAGAAGGTCATTAAGATAGAAAAGATTAACTATGAAAGGAAACTAGCAAATAATATCAAAGAGGATACTAAAAACTTTTTCAAGTATATAAAGAGTAAAAGACAGGTGAGAGTAGATATAGGACTGATAGAAAATGATACTGGAGAAATTGTAATGGGAGATGAGGAGATGATGGAGGAACTGAACAAATATTTTGCATCAGTCTTCACTGAGGAAGACAGCAGGATACCGGACACGCAAGGGTGGCAGGGAAGAGAAGTGTGTGCAGTCACAATTACGACAGAGAAAGTACTCAGGAAGCTGAATAGGCTAAAGGTAGATAAATCTCCTGGACCAGATGGAATGCACCCTCGTGTTCTGAAGGAAGTAGCTGTAGAGATTGCGGAGGCATTAGCGATGATCTTTCAAAAATCGATAGATTCTGGCATGGTTCCGGAAGACTGGAAGATTGCAAATGTCACTCCACTATTTAAGAAGGGGGCAAGGAAGCAAAAAGGAAATTATAGACCTGTTAGCTTGCCATCGGTGGTTGGGAAGTTGTTGGAGTCGATTGTCAAGGATGAGGTTACAGAGTACCTGGAGGCATATGACAAGATAGGCAGAACTCAGCATGGATTCCTTAAAGGAAAATCCTGCCTGACAAACCTATTACAATTTTTTGAGGAAATTACCAGTAGGCTAGACAAGGGAGATGCAGTGGATGTTGTATATTTGGATTTTCAGAAGGCCTTTGACAAGGTGTCACACATGAGGCTACTTAACAAGATAAGAGCCCATGGAATTACAGGAAAGTTACATACGTGGATAGAGCATTGGCTGATTGGCAGGAAACAGAGAGTGGGAATAAAGGGATCCTATTCTGGTTGGCTGCCGGTTACCAGTGGTGTTCCACAGGGATCAGTGTTGGGGCCGCTTCTTTTTACAATGTACATCAACGATTTGGATTATGGAATAGAAGGCTTTGTGGCTAAGTTTGCTGACGATACGAAGATAGGTGGAGGGGCCAGTAGTGCTGAGGAAACGGAGAGTCTGCAGAGAGACTTGGGTAGGTTGGAAGAATGGGCAGAGAAGTGGCAAATGAAGTACAATGTTGGAAAGTGTATGGTTATGCACTTTGGCAGAAAAAATAAACGGGCAGACTATTATTTAAATGGGGAAAGAATTCAAAGTTCTGAGACGCAACGGGACTTGGGAGCCCTCGTACAGGATTCCCTTAAAGTTAACCTCCAGGTTGAGTCAGTAGTGAAGAAGGCGAATGCAATGTTGGCATTCATTTCTAGAGGAATAGAGTATAGGAGCAGGGATGTGATGTTGAGGCTCTATAAGGCGCTGGTGAGACCTCACTTGGAGTACTGTGGGCAGTTTTGGTCTCCTTATTTAAGAAAGGATGTGCTGACGTTGGAGAGGGTACAGAGAAGATTCACTAGAATGATTCCGGGAATGAGAGGGTTAACATATGAGGAATGTTTGTCCGCTCTTGGACTGTATTCCTTGGAGTTTAGAAGAAGAAACATTTTAAATGTTAAAAGGCATGGACAGAGTGGATGTGGCAAAGTTATTTCCCATGATGGGGGAGTCTAGTACAAGAGGGTATGACTTCAGGATTGAAGGGCGCCCTTTCAGAACAGAAATGCGAAGAAATTTTTTTAGTCAGAGGGTGGTGAATCTATGGAATTTGTTGCTATGGGCGGCAGTGGAGGCCAAGTCATTGGGTGTATTTAAGGCAGAGATTGATAGGTATCTGCGTAGCCAGGGCATCAAAGGTTATGGTGAGAAGGCGGGGCAGTGGGACTAAATAGGATAAAATGGATCAGCTCATGATAAAATGGCGGAGCAGACTCGATGGGCCGAATGGCCTACTTCTGTTCCTTTGTCTTATGGTCTTATGGTCTAAAATAAACCAGGAAATTATAGGCCAGTGAGCCTGACATCAGTAATGGTAAGTTATTGGAAAGTATTGTAAGTGACTGGTATTTGAATAGACATGGACTGATTAAGGATAGTCAGCATAGCTTTGAGCATGGTAGGTCATGTCTAACCAATCTTCTAGAGATTTTTGAGGAAGTTACCAGGAAAGCTGATGAAGGCAAGGCAGTGGATGTTGTCTACATGGACTTTAGTAATGCATCTGACAAGGTCCTGCATGGGAGGTTGGTCAAGAAGGTTCAGTCGCTTGGCATTCAGGATGAGGTAGCAAATTGGATTAGACATTGTCTTTGTGGGGGAAACCGTAATCAGAGCCATTCTGTCACTACAGAGTAATGGATTCTTCCGTCATTATAAATTTTATACATTTGTTCTTTAATGAAGCTGTCCTCTTAGGAAGGGTGTCAAACTTTACATTTTTATTTATAGACTTCATTGATTCATCCCCTTAGACAAGAAGTACAAAATATTTATATCAGATAGTGTTGTTTATTGCATTCCCTATGAGGTGATCTGATATGACATATATTGGAGTGTTCCTCTCCTACTTTCCCCTTCTGTACTAAGTCTGACTGGCTGTTCTTCCCCTGCGACCCATGACACTGGTCAAGGATCAAGGGACAAGGGTCAAGGATCAACTTTATTAACCATTTACTGTATATTTACATGTATTAGGAATTTGCTGTGGTGGGTTGGTCAGAATGTGACAGGCATCAAAAACAATATTCAAAAATTATGAAGTATAAAGAATTACATAAAGAATAAACTTAGAAGTTAAAGTATGGATATGGAATAAAATGCAATAAATACCTGAATACCAGCATGTATGTACAATGTAAACAGCTTTATAAAAAGTGTTTCAAAGTGTTTACTGTCCAGTACAGCAATTGGGTGGAGGGGTAATAGATAGAGGAGTGGTGGTAGTGAAAACTAACTAGAATGGGAGATCAGATTAACTGCAGGGTGAAGAAACTTTTAAGATGGCGTGAAGTTTTTGTTTTAATTGCTCTATAGCGTCTTCCAGAAGGGAGCTTTTGGAAAAGGCAGTTTGCTGGTTGGGGAATGTCTGCAATGGTATTTCCTGCCCACGTCTTTGTCCTAAACACATGCAAGTCTCTCAGTGATGGGAGACTACAGCCAGAGACCTTTGCTGCTGACCTGACAGTTCACTATAGTCTTGTATACTATGAGAAGTTGCTGCATCAAAACAGAGAGTATTGGCTGATGTGAGGATGCTCTCTATGATGGGAGTGTAGAACGTCCCAGCGAAGATGGAATTTTATCAATAAGTTGTAGTCTCCATTCATGGGAACCGTGGTTAATGCTCCCTCCGTCTAAACTCAGCTACTCTGGCTTACTGTAAACTCATCATAGAACCAGAGAAGATTAGTTTCCAGCCTAGACTGGTTCCCTGAATGTGGCATCACAAGTAGACAGGGTAGGAAAGAAGACAGATAAAGTGCTGGAGGAACTCAGCAGGGCAGGCTGCATCTAGGGAAAGAGTACGATTGACGTTTCAGGCTGAGACATTTTGTGTGTGTTTCCAACATCTGCAGGTTTTCTCTTGTTTGTAGTTAAGACCTTTGGTGCACTCATCAGTCAGGGCACTAAATTCAGAAATAGGGATATTATTTGCAGTTTTGCAAGATGTTGGTGAGGCTGCATTTGGAAGATTGTGTTCAATTTTGGTCACTCTACTATAGAAAAGATGCCATTAAGCTGTAAGGCGTGCTGAGGAGACTTATGAAGAAGATGTCAGTATTTGAGGGAATGATTTCCGGAGAGAGGTTGAAGAGAGGCTTTTCATAAGATAATGAGGGATGATCTTATAGATGAGTATAAAATCATGAGGGTCACACATTAGATAAGTGCTCACGTTCTTGACCCTTAGCTGAGGAATCAAGAGCATGGGCTTCAAGTGTGAAGGAAGACATCTAATTTTTAAAGTTTATTTTATTAAGATAAAGCATAGAATCTGCCCTTCTGGCCCTTTGAGCCATGCTGTCGAGCAATCCCCTGATTAAATCCAAGCTTATTCATGGGACAATTTACAATGAACAATTAACCTACCCACCAGTAGGTCTTTGGACTGTAGGAGGAAACCAAAGCACCCGGAGGAAACTCATGCAGTCACGGGAAGAATGTACAAACTCCTTACAGAGAGCAGCAGGAATTGACCCCGAGTAGTCTGCACTGTAAAGCATTGTGCTCACCACTAAGCTACTGTGCCACCAAATATAACTGGAACCCGAGAGGCACTCTTTTCGCCCAGAGGGACATCAGTATGTGGAATGATCTGCCAGAGGAAGTGTTTGAGGCAGGTACATTAACAACATCTAAAAGGTACCTGGATAGGTAAATGACACTGCCTGACTTGCTGAGTTTCTCTAGCAGGACACAGGCAGGCAAATGGGACTGGCTTAGTTGGGAAGTTACCTTCTCATGGACTAATTGGGCTGGCGGACCTCTTCCCATGTTGTGTGTCTCCACGGCTCTCTGACTCTAGACCAGTGGCTGTTTCCGGGACATTTTAAATTTCATACATCTAAAGGAGTTTTATCTAAAGTCCAAGGTATACAGGGTAAACAGGAAGGGAGCCAATACAGTCCCCTATGGGGCCCCAGTGCTGCTTATAGCCATGTCTGACACACAGCTCTGAAACCACTCAGACTGTTGTCTGCCAGTCAGGTAGTCCCCTATCCGTGATATACCTGGAAGTGCCAGTCTGCATTGAATGGAAGTTTTCTCTCAGCAATGTCTGTATAGTACTGAAGGCACTCGAGGATCAAAAAACATGATCCTCACAGTGCTGTCCTGCTTATCCAGATGGGAGTAGGCTCCTTTCAGCAGGTAGATGACAGCATCATTGACTCCAATGTGCTCCTGGTAGGCAAACTGCAGGAGATTGAAGGCTGATCTGACCAGGGATTGGAGGTGAGCCAGGACCAGCCTCTCTAGGGTCTTCATGATGTGTGAGGTCAGGGTCACTGGATGGTAGTCATTCAAGACTTTCGGTTGGCCCTTCTTAGGTGCTGGGACCACACGTGATCCCACGTGATGTTTTCCACACTGTCAGGACCCTTTCCAAGCAGAGACTCAGATTGAAAATGTGCTGCTGTTACGTAACTGGCAACAATGGATATCAATCGAGTCAGGTTATGTAAGAAACAACCAAACATTTATTAAACACGGATAAACATTACAAAACAAACGAAAACTTAACCAGAAGTTAACCGCTATGTGGATGTTCAATAAATCATCCTGATTCTTAAAGCAATAAATGCGAAAACAGTTCTTAAAGTGGTAAAGTCAAAGTACAGTTCTTAAAATGGTAAATTCAAAAGTCCAACAGATTTATACATTCAATTGGGAAAGACTTCACTGGAGAAGGATTTCTTCATAGACGCGACTTCCCTGCTGGTTTTGTCCAAAGGATTCACGATGAAAGAAATAAACGGCTTAAAACAACTGACCTTAATTTCTAGAGAGCACTTTGCATGAACTTCCTTTCTCTTTTGGCAAGAGTTATTCTCGATGCAGGTCGCTACCTCTTCAACGAGGACTCAATAGGGTCGATCCTTTATTAAACTGCTGAACATTCCCGACTTATTTTAATCCTTCATGTCATGTACTTCGATAAAGTCTTCACTCTCCCATACTTCTGAAAAGGTACATCAACAAATCTAACATAAATTACCAGTCTAGCACTATTGCACCTTGCAATAGAACATAAAACTCCGTTTTAAAAATGAAACTGCGTCATAAAGCAAATATGTAACAGAAACGGAGATACAGATGAACGTTCTAGCTGGAAAACTAAAGGCTAACTACATCACCTGAGGTCTTCCCTTTTATACCTGTGGTGAACATGTCATCACGTGACCTCACATTGGCGGGAAAATTACATCAGGTGACCTCCAAAAGACCATTACATCATTCTCACAAGAAAGTCACAAGAGCTCCTTGATGTATGTAACACCTCCCTCCAAAAAAATTTTGGTCTCTTAAGGAACAAAATTTTAACAATTAACAATTTACAAAAAAAAACAAAGATATAAAATTTACAACATACACAATATATACAGTCTTACCTTTCAGCACTTTATAAACTAATATACAGTAGGAGTGTTACAAATGTTAAAATACCATTCCATAAAAAAAATTTCATTGTACATTTAACATCTAGATAGACAATCAGCAATCACATTATCTTTATCCTTAATATGAGTAATCAAAATATTGTATTCCTGTAACATTAAACTCCAGTTTAATAATCTTCTGTTTTTGTTTTTCATCTTACTCAAAATCACTAACGGATTATGATCGGTATAAACTGTGAGTGGTTTATGAGTAGTACTAACATACACTTCAAAATGTTGGAAAGCCAAAACAAGAGATAATAATTCTCTTTTTATTGTTGAAAAATTTCTTTGATGGGCATTAATTTTCTTAGAAAAATAAGCTACCGGATGACCAACTTCATCACCATCATCTCTTTGAAGTAACTCTGCTCCTGCAGCTTCATCGCTAGTATCTACAGCTAACGAAAATGGTTTTTCAAAGTCCGGAGATTTGAGTACAGGTTGACTACATATTATAGTTTTCAATTTATCAAATGCCTCCCGACAAGACTCTGTCCAAGCAAACTTTTCATTTTTCTTCAAAAGATTAGTTAATGGAAGAGCAATGTTAGTAAAATTTTCTGTCATATCCTTCCATACCCACGAATCTCCTAAAAGTTTTCTTACCAGTTGGAGTGGATACTTCTAAAATTGCTTGAACTTTTCCTTGAACAGGAGCTAATTTTCCTTGACCCACAACATAACCAAGGTAAGTCACTGTGGCATGACCAAATTCACTTTTAGCTAAGTTAGTAGTTAAGTTAGCTTTTGAAAGTCTCTCAAATAGTTTCTCCACCGCAGTATTATGTGCTTTCCACGTATTATTTCCTGTAACTAAATCATCAATACAGGCATCCGTATCTTTTAACCCATGAATCACACTATTAATCATCCTCTGAAAAGTACCTGGTGCATTCTTCATCCCAAATGGAAGAACATTATATTCATATAACCCAGATGGGGCTACAAATGCTGAATTCTCTCTACCTCTATCCATCAATAGAACACACCAATAACCTTTTAACAAATCAATCTTCGTAAGGAATTTGGCCTGTCCAACTTTATCCACACAATCATCTACCCTAGGGATTGGATATGCATCAGTTTTTGTCACAGCATTCACCTTCCTGTAATCTGTACAAAACCTAATAATGTTGTCTGACTTAGGCACCATCACATATGGTGAACTACATTTTGAATTAGAATGTCTAATAATATTATTCTCTAACATATACTTAATTTCTTGTTCAGCAAGTTCACATTTTTCCCTGTTCATTCAATACGGATGTTGTTTTATGGGTTTTGCATCTCCAACATCTACATCATGTGTAGCTATTGTGGTTCTTCTAGGAATGTCTGGAAATAAATCTCTATATTTAAAAATTCACTGTTTCATCTGCTCTCTCTGCTCTGGCTGTAAATGAGCTAAGTTTTCATCAATATTGCCTGGAATTTTTGAATTTGGTAACCTGGTTGAAATAATGTTGGGTTTAAAATGAGATTCAGATGAATCATCCATTAAGTTTTTAGAAAGATCAGACTCATTATTGATCACAACAGTCATAGTAGCAGCTTCTTTCTCATAATCCGGTTTTATCATATTTATATGACACAGCTGTGTTGTCTTTCTTCGATCTGGGGTTTTTATCACATAATCCACATCAGTTACCTTAGATTTAATCTCATAAGGACCATGAAATTTAGCTTGTAATGGGTTCGTTTGCACTGGGAAAAGAACCAACACCTTATCTCCAGGCTTAAATAACCTCATTCCAACTTCATCTTGAAAATGAAGTCTTCATCTTCTCTTGAACTAATTTTAAATTTTCCTTTGCCAAGCTACAAGTTTTATATAATCTTTCTTTAAATTTTAAAACATAATCTAACAAATTAGTGTGTACCTCTTGATTAATCCACTGTTCCTTCAACAAGGCTAAAGGTCCTCGAACTCTATGCCCAAACACAAGTTCGAAAGGACTAAAACCTAATGATTCCTGTACTGCCTCTCGTACAGCAAAAGGTAGTAAATGTACACCTTCATCCCAGTCCTTTTCATTTTCCACACAATATGTGCTAATCATAGTTTTTAATGTAGAATGGAATCTCTCCAAGGCTCTTTGTGATTCTGAATGATAGGCTGATGAAGTAATCTGTTTTGCTCCCAGTTTATAAACTATCTGCTGAAACAATCCAGACATAAAATTACTACCTTGATTTGATTGTATTTCCTTAGGCAACCCAAAATAAGTGAAGAATTTTATAAGAGCCATTGTCACAGTTTTGGCTGTTATATTCCTAAGAAATACTGCCTCTGGAAACCTAGACGCTGTGCACATAATAGTTAATAAATATTGATGTCCAGTTTTAGTTTTTGGCAAAGGACCTACACAGTCTACAATGATTTTTGAGACTGGCTCATCAAATACTGGAATTGGTTGCAGTGGGGCCACTGGAGTAACCTGAATAGGTTTACCACAATTGGACACGTATGATATGTTCTACAAAATGTTGCCACATCTTTTCTTAAGCTAGGTCAATAAAAATATTTAGAAACCTTGTTCATAGTTTTCTCTACACCTAAATGACCATCCAAAGGAATACTATGAGCCACAGTTAAAATCTCATTTTGATAAACTTTAGGAACTACTACCTGACGATTAACTTCCCATTCCTCACTAGCAGGAATTATAGGCTATCTCCACTTTCTCATTAGTACTCCCTCTTCAAAATAATATCCTACTGGTACTTTTTTCAATTTCACTATCTGAAAGAGCTTGCTCCTTTAATTTAACTATCTCAGGATCTCTACCCTGCTCTGCTATCATCTCCTTCTGAGATAAAGACAAATCTTCCTGGTCAGACTTACTACCAAAATCCTGACCAAATAATGTAGGTAAGAAAGTTTCTGGCACATACTCAAAATTCAAATCTTGAATTGAACAGTCATGGGTAACAACCTCATCCTGTACATCAGTCTTTTTAGCCATAGCTCTTGTTACAACACAGGAAGAATCTGTGTTAGAATCTCTCTGTGGTTCCTCAGAATTAGGATTTATTGTCAAGTGCACTTCAGGAAAAACTTGTCCACCTGCTAAGTCATTCCTTAACAAAAGAGAGACATCATTCACAGGTAAACTGGATTGCAGTCCTACTTTAACAACCCCTGTAACTAATCCTGACCTTAAATATACTCTATGTAAATGTACTGGCATAAGGGCACTCCCAACTCCTCTTATATAATTTACCTCAGCAATATCAGACTCATCACTAAACTTTAGCACACTGTCTAATATTAGTGATTGAGAAGCTCCGGTATCTCTAAGTATTCTTATTGGTACTGAATTGGACCCTTCTTTCAAGGATACAAATCCTTCTATTATAAAATGTTTATATCCCCTCTTAATTCGGTCAGATGCTGACAAATCTTCATTAATATTTTCTGAACCCTGTGGCTTTACAGGTTTTTCAATATGCTGCACACAAGTATCTGGGACAGCTTCCTTCTCTTTTTTTTGCAATCAAAAGCAGTTAGCTATTACATGTCCAGGTTTCTTACAATAATTACAAATAGGACAAAAATGTCTTTCCTTCACATGTCTCCCTTCATCCTTACTTTTCTCACTAACTTCAGATTTAATTTCTGGTTTACCTTGACTCTCTGTGCTATTTTTCCTTTTAAAAGTTCTACCTGGAGAAAATTTATTCTTATGAATTAAAGCATACTCATCAGCTAATTTAGCAATCTCCTGCAATGTAGCAGTGTCTCTTTCATTTAAGTATGTTCGCACTTCAACAGGAATGCTTCTTTTAAATTCCTCCAGTAAAATCAACTCTTTTAATTTATTATACTCCCCATTCACATTTTTAGAGGAAACCCATCTCTCAAAACACACAGATTTCTCATAGGCAAATTCCACATAAGTTTTTTCCACAGATTTCTTCAAATTTCTGAATCTTTTTCTATACGCTTCCGGAACCAACTCATATGCCTTTAATATGTGCTGTTTAACAATATCATAATCTAGTGCTTGCTCAGCATTTAAAACTGTATAAGCTTGTTGTGCCTTGCCTTTAATTACATTTTGTAACATCACTGGCCTTTGCTCTTTCGGCCACCCTAAACTCAGAGCAACAATTTTGAAATGCTGGAAATATTTGTCCATTTCAGCTTCGTTAAATGGAGGAGCCAAAATAACCTCACGACTAGCAATAAACTGTTTCTTAGAACCAGAAGACTGATTTCCCCTCCTTAATTTCTCCATCTCTAACTCAAATTTCCTTCGGTTTTCAGCTTCTCTTTCTTTAAATTCCCTTAATTTATTTTGCTCTCTTTCTTCAAATTCCCTTTTTTTTGTTAGCCTCTCTTTTGTCCTTTTCCATTTTAAATCCTTCAAACTTTAACTGTTCAAGATGTAACTGCATTTCCAGATTACTCATTGGAAACCTATCTAACACCTCATCATCAAATATTTTCAAACTAATATAATGCTCAGCGATTTTTCTTTGTATTATGGGCTTAGTTGTATTCTTCGTAATACCCTTAAGGTTCAACCTTTTAACAATCTCCAACACCTCAGGTTTTCTCGCATTCACTAAAACCTCTGTGTTTGGTGTTTTCATAAACTCCTCAACATCCATTGCTGCCAAATACCACTCACACACCAATCAAATAAAAAAAAAATCGGGTATTTCCCTTTTCCAAACCAGAATGACAATTAAACCTAAACAACAGGAATTCTGCAGATGCTGGAAATTCAAGCAACATACATCAAAGTTGCTGGTGAACGCAGCAGGCCAAGCAGCATCTATAGGAAGAGGCGTAGTCGACGTTTCAGGCCGAGGCCCTTCGTCAGGACTAACTGAAGGAAGAGTGAGTAAGGGATTTGAAAGCTGGAGGGGGAGGGGGAGATGCAAAATGATAGGAGAAGACAGGAGGGGGAGGGATAGAGCCGAGAGCTGGACAGGTGATAGGCAAAAGGGGATTGTGTGCAGTTTTTGTCCCCTAATCTGAGGAAAGACATCCTTGCCATAGAGGGAGTACAAAGAAGGTTCACCAGACTGACTCCTGGGATGGCAGGACTTTCATATGAAGATAGACTGGATGAACTGGGCTTGTACTCGTTGGAATTTAGAAGATTGAGGGGGGATCTGATTGAAACGTATAAGATCCTAAAGGGATTGGACAGGCTAGATGCAGGAAGATTGTTCCCGATGTTGGGGAAGTCCAGAACGAGGGGTCACAGTTTGAGGATAAAGGGGAAGCCTTTTAGGACCGAGATTAGGAAAAACTTCTTCACACAGAGAGTGGTGAATCTGTGGAATTCTCTGCCACAGGAAACAGTTGAGGCCAGTTCATTGGCTATATTTAAGAGGGAGTTAGATATGGCCCTTGTGGCTACAGGGATCAGGGGGTATGGAGGGAAGGCTGGGGCGGGGTTCTGAGTTGGATGATCAGCCATGATCATAATAAATGGCGGTGCAGGCTCAAAGGGCCGAATGGCCTACTCCTGCACCTATTTTCTATGTTTCTATGTTTCTATGTTTAACCGGCAACAATGAATATCAATCAAGTCAGGTTATATAAAAACAACCAAACATTTATTAAACACGGATAAACATTACAAAACAAATGAAAACCTTAACAGGAAGTTAACCGTTATGTGGCTGTTCAACAAATCGTCACTCGGTACTGATTCTGAAAGCGATAAATGCAAAAATGATTCTTAAAGTGGTAAAGTCAAAGTACAGTTCTTAAAATGGTAAATTCGAAAGTCCAACAGATTTATACATTCAATTTGGAGAGACTTCTCTGGAGAAGGATTTCTTCATAGACACGACTTCCTTGATGGTTCTGTCCAAAGGATTCACAATGAAAGAAATAAATGGCTTAAAACAACTGACCTTAATTTCTAGAGAGCACCTTGCATGAACTTCCTTGCTCTTCTGGCAAGAGTTCTCTTCGATGCAGGTCGCTACCTCTTCAATGAAGACTCAATAGGGTCGATCCTTTATTAAACTGCTGAACATTCCCGACTTATTTTAATCCTTCATATCCTGTACTTCGATAAAGTCTTCACTCTCCCATACTTCTGAAAAGGTACACCAGCAAATCTAACAGAAATTGCCAGTCCAGCACTATTGTACCTTGCAATAGAACGTAAAACTCCGTTTTAAAAATGAAACTGCGTCATAAAGCAACTACGTAACAGAACCAGAGACACAGATGAACGTTCTAGCTGGAAAACTAAAAACTGACTGCGTCACCTGAGGTCTTCCCTTTCATACCCATGGTGAACATGGTGAACGTGACCTCGTATTGGCGGGAAAATTACATCAGGTGACCTCCAAAAGACCATTACATCATTCTCACAAGAAAGTCACAAGATCTCTTTGAGGTATGTAACACAATGCTTTGCCAGGTCTGAGTTTCCCCAGAGCCCTTCTCACCCACTCAGTAGTGAGGGTGAGTCCATGATGACTGGGGAGTTGGTGGAAGGTGGGGCTGAGGGAGGTGAAGATTGGGATGATAGCAGTTGGTATGCGGAGGTGTGGTTGGTAGGTGCAGGGACCACAACCTTGTCATGGTATGGAGGGTTGCATGCCTCAATGATCCAGAGAGCTACATTATGTTGGCTGGAGTCAGGGCTTTATGTGTTGGTTCTTCATAAGGTCACCCATGCCAAACAGGTCAAAGGGCAGAGGCCAGTCTAAGAGTGGTCCACCGGTCCTCCATGTTCAGGGGTTCAGCTCAGGCCAGCAATCCTGACTGATCAAACAAAACTGTTATGGAAACAACAATGAAGAACCCTTTTACTACTGAGTGTGAGAGTAGGAAGATGGCTAAGATACATGGATATGGAGGACCTTCATTGCTGCTCTAAATGCCCACAGCATATTGGGAGGTAAGGAGACAGTGGGAATGATGGAATGCATTGTTGATCCAAGGAATGGAAAATCCGCAACATGTTCCTCGATGTAATGCACACCTGTCTCTTTTCCACCAACATTGTCACAAAGTTCATGTCATTTGCCTCCTGTCACACCCTCACGTCATGCAGCAAGGCTATCAGCTACATCTCCTTTGTCCCTTTTGCCAGATATTATGTCATGACATCCTGATCATAGAGTCATAGAGTTACATAGTGCAGGAAAGGCCCTACTGTGCCAACCAGATTGCCTATCTAGAGCTAGTCCTTTTTGCCTGAGGGATACTCCCATTCATCCAGGCAGCCACTCATCACATTTGCAATTTCCTTGTTAGATAAGATCTTGTATAACTGAGGCTTCAGGGGGTAATTGGAGAAGGACAGGTACAATTGCATGCCTCAACTGCAGTTGAGAAGATGGACACTTTTGGAAAAATAGTTGTTAATCTTGTAGAGCTGATTCTCTTGAAGACAGTAATGACCTCCCTTCACATACCCAGTCTGGAAACTGTTGACGCTGTAAACACTAAGCCTTACTCTTCGCCCGCTCCTTGCACTGTGCTCCTTCCCTAAAGTCCTGCAAATTTCACCTGGCCAGCTAGTGGAAGGAATAGCCGACGTAATAAATTGGAACAGCACCTCTCTCCATTTCGGACACCTTCTTCAGTTGAGGTACGACAGCTGCATGTACGTTTGAGGCAAAGTCCACGTGTAATGAGGAACTGGGTCATCCTGTAGGGCAGGTATCAACTGTAACACAGATGCCATCTTACCAGAGGGGTAGGTAGTGTACAATCTGTTTGCACACAGCCAAGGTGAGGACTTAAATGAAGCATGGTGACAGATAGGCGCAGAGAGATGGTTAGTGCATTGGAAGGTCCCATTGCTCAAAGTGATTGCTAACGTTACTCATAAATGTTCTGAGATAAGTGACAAGGAATCTGGTGCATTCAGCCCACATTTTCCAACACAGAGCCACTGATAGCCTTGCCTATGTGTACAGTGCCTACACAATGTTTCCCAGAATTACAGATTCCACGTCCACAAAATCAGCCAACACCACATCCCTGCAGCAGAGACTCACACTGGTCTAGCGACCACAGGTAGTGATCAGATCATGGACGTTCTGTACATCGACGACTTTAATGGCCACCACGCAAGATGGGACAACAAAGCACATTAACCTCGGACAGCAGTTATCCTGCTAATAATGTCGGTGTTCAAAGAGGCTTCCACAGGCTCGTGGTGGTCTCAACAGCTGGCCATGTCCTCTCCCAGGACTGAGGTACCGGTGGTGTCCCTGTGGCAGTATCTGACTCTGAAATGTCCTTTCTGCACTGGGACCTTGCTGTTTCTCTCCGTGCCCTTGTGGCATATCAGGTGGAAACCTTGCTGTTCCTTTAGCATCTATCTGTTCCGAGTTGCTAGCTTGACACTCAACCCAGCACGGATGGAAAGCATGCAAGGAGCCGGCCGGATTCGAACCCGGGACCACCCGTCTCGAAGTGCGGTGCAGATGTCACTACACCACCGGCCCGTGCACTGGAACATAGCCTGTATAAAAACTGTTGAGGTGCACACGTGTGTGGACTGGTCTCATATCTCCCTGCTAAAAGGGTGAAGTCTACAGTGTAGAGCAAAAAAACTAACCCACCTCCACTCTAGGAAAGAGGGAAGTGCTAAAATCCAGCCCACTCCCACATGCAGAAGGTCTGTTTTACCTTAGAGTAATGATCAGAATCAGGTTTAATATCACTGACCTATGTCATGAAATTTGTCTGCTCTGAGCACCATTAAATATAAATAAAGCCTAGAAGACAATAAGATCTCTGTCCACGTAAAGGTGTTTCATTAAGAATGCAGATTTAAGTAATGGCTCCTTTGAGGTGCCAGTTCTGCTATCTGGGCAAATATAGCAGCTGTTGTTCATTTGATAAAGAAATGATCCATTGGCCAATCTTCCTTTGGGATTGGTATCTGGAGGAAGATTGGCCAGAACACCATAACTCTGTCAAACAGGCAGAGAAGCTAGTCTTTCAGGGTTCAGTAAAAGAACCCTTTCTCCAGTGCTGCAACAAATCAATATTGCTCAAAGAGATTGCTAAATTACTCAAAAATGTTCTGAGCTAAGACTTGACTCGGAGGGATTATCGTCAATTTAGCCAAGATATTTTTAGAATGTAACCACAGCGAATACATTTAAAGAATTCCATTCTGTAGCAGTCTAGTGATTTATTATGTTCAACAAAAATGGAAATAATGTTACAGACTTATCAGAATCAGAATCAGGTTTATTATCGCTGACATTAGTTGTGAAATTTGATGTTGTGGCAGCAGTGCACTGTAAATATACTATAGATTACACTTACATACACACACACACACACACACATATTCACACAGATAAACAAGCAGTGCAAAAAGACAGTAATAACGTGGATTTGTGCGTGGAAGGTCATGTTTGACAAGTCTTATTGAATTTTTTGAAGAGGTTACTAGGAAAGTTGACAAGGGTAAAGCGGTGGATGTTGTCTATATGGACTTCAAGAAGGCCTTTGACAAGGTTCCACACGGAAGGTTAGTTAGGAAGGTTCAATCGTTAGGTATTAATATTGAAGTAGGAAAATGGATTCAGCAGTGGCTGGATGGGAGATGCCAGAGAGTAGTAGTGAATAACTGTTTGTCAGATTGGAGGCCGGTGACTAGTGGTGTGCCTCAGGGATCTGTACTGGGTCCAATGTTGTTTGTCATATACATTAATGATCTGGATGATGGGGTGGTAAATTGGATTAGTAAGTATGCAGATGATACTAAGATAGGTGGAGTTGTGGATAATGAAGTAGATTTTCAAAGCTTGCAGAGAGATTTAGGCCAGTTAGAAGAGTGGGCTGAAAGATGGCAGATGGAGTTTAATGCTGATAAATGTGAGGTGCTACATTTTGGTAGGTCTAATCAAAATAGGACATACATGGTAAATGGTAGGGCATTGAAGAATGCAGTAGAACAGAGGGATCTAGGAATAATGGTGCATAGTTCCCTGAAGGTGAAATCTCATGTGGATAGGGTAGTGAAGAAAGCTTTTGGTATGCTGCCCTTTATAAATCAGAGCATTGAGTATAGGGTTGGGATGTAATGTTGAAATTGTACAAATGTTACCTGGATTTCATCTCCTAAGTTACAGAGAAAGGTTGAACAAGTTGGGTCTTCATTCTTTGGAGCGTAGAAACATAGAAACATAGAAAATAGGTGCAGGAGTAGGCCATTCGGCCCTTCGAGCCTGCACCGCCATTTATTATGATCATGGCTGATCATCCAACTCAGAACCCCGCCCCAGCCTTCCCTCCATACCCCCTGACCCCTGTAGCCACAAGGGCCATATATAACTCCCTCTTAAACATAGCCAAAGAACTGGCCTCAACTGTTTCCTGTGGCAGAGAATTCCACAGATTCACCACTCTCTGTGTGAAGAAGTTTTTCCTAATCTCGGTCCGAAATGGCTTCCCCTCTATCCTCAAACTGTGACCCCTCGTTCTGGACTTCCCCAACATCGGGAACAATCTTCCTGCATCTAGCCTGTCCAATCCCTTTAGGATCTTATACGTTTCAATCAGATCCCCCCTCAATCTTCTAAATTCCAACGAGTACAAGCCCAGTTCATCCAGTCTTTCTTCATATGAAAGTCCTGCCATCCCAGGAATCAATCTGGTGAACCTTCTTTGTACTCCCTCTATGGCAAAGATGTCTTTCCTCAGATTAGGGGACCAAAACTGCACACAATACTCCAGGTGTGGTCTCACCAAGGCCTTGTACAACTGCAGTAGTACCTCCCTGCTCCTGTACTCGAATCCTCTCGCTATAAATACCAGCATACCATTCGTCTTTTTCACCGCCTGCTGTACCTGCATGCCCACTTTTAATGACTGGTGTATAATGACACCCAGGTCTCGTTGCACCTCCCCTTTTCTTAATCGGCCACCATTCAGATAATAATCTGTTTTCCTATTTTTGCCACCAAAGTGGATAACTTCACATTTATCCACATTAAATTGCATCTGCCATGAGTTTGCCCACTCACCCAACCTATCCAAGTCACCCTGCATCCTCTTAGCATCCTCCTCACTGCTAACACTGCCACCCAGCTTCGTGTCATCCGCAAACTTGGAGATGCTGCATTTAATTCCCTCATCCAAGTCATTAATATATATTGTAAACAACTGGGGTCCCAGCACTGAGCCTTGCGGTACCCCACTAGTCACTGCCTGCCATTCTGAAAAGGTCCTGTTTATTCCCACTCTTTGCTTCCTGTCTGCTAACCAATTCTCCACCCACACCAATACCTTACCCCCAATACCGTGTGCTTTAAGTTTGCACACTAATCTCCTGTGTGGGACCTTGTCAAAAGCCTTTTGAAAATCCAAATATACCACATCCACTGGTTCTCCCCTATCCACTCTACTAGTTACATCCTCAAAAAATTCTATGAGATTCGTCAGACATGATTTTCCTTTCACAAATCCATGCTGACTTTGTCCGATCATTTCACCGCTTTCCAAATGTGCTGTTATCACATCCTTGATAACTGACTCCAGCAATTTCCCCACCACCGACGTTAGGCTAACCAGTCTATAATTCCCCGGTTTCTCTCTCCCTCCTTTTTTAAAAAGTGGGGTTACATTAGACACCCTCCAATCCTCAGGAACTAGTCCAGAATCTAACGAGTTTTGAAAAATTATCACTAATGCATCCACTATTTCTTGGGCTACTTCCTTAAGCACTCTAGGATGCAGACCATCTGGCCCTGGGGATTTATCTGCCTTCAATCCCTTCAATTTACCTAACACCACTTCCCTACTAACATGTATTTCACTCAGTTCCTCCATCTCACTGGACCCTCTGTCCCTTACTATTTCTGGAAGATTATTTATGTCCTCCTTAGTGAAGACAGAACCAAAGTAATTATTCAATTGGTCTGCCATGTCCTTGCTCCCCATAATCAATTCACCTGTTTCTGTCTGCAGGGGACCTACATTTGTCTTTACCAGTCTTTTCCTTTTTACATATCTATAAAAGCTTTTACAGTCCGTTTTTATGTTCCCCGCCAGTTTTCTCTCATAATCTTTTTTCCCCTTCCTAATTAAGCCCTTTGTCCTCCTCTGCTGAAATCTGAATTTCTCCCAGTCCTCAGGTGAGCCACTTTCTCTGGCTAATTTGTATGCTACTTCTTTGGAATTGATACTATCCCTAATTTCTCTTGTCAGCCACTGGTGCACTACCTTCCTTGATTTATTCTTTTGCCAAACTGGGATGAACAATTGTTGTAGTTCATCCATGCAACCTTTAAATGCTTGCCATTGCATATCCACCGTCAATCCTTTAAGTGTCATTTGCCAGTCTATCTTAGCTAATTCACGTCTCATACCTTCAAAGTTACCCCTCTTTAAGTTCAGAACCTTTGTTTCTGAATTAACTATGTCACTCTCCATATTAATGAAGAATTCCACCATATTATGGTCACTCTTACACAAGGGGCCTTTCACGACAAGATCGCTAATTAACCCTTCCTCATTGCTCAAAACCCAGTCCAGAATAGCCTGCTCTCTAGTTGGTTCCTCGACATGTTGGTTCAAAAAACCATCCCGCATACATTCCAAGAAATCCTCTTCCTCAGCACTTTTACCAATTTGGTTCACCCAGTCTACATGTAGATTGAAGTCACCCATTATAACTGCTGTTCCTTTATTGCACACATTTCTAATTTCCTGTTTAATACCATCTCCGACCTCACTACTACTGTTAGGTGGCCTGTACACAACTCCCACCAGCGTCTTCTGCCCCTTAGTGTTACGCAGCTCTACCCATATCGATTCCACATCTTCCCGGCTTATGTCCTTCCTTTCTATTGCCTTAATCTCTTCTTTAACCAGCAACGCCTCCCCACCTCCCCTTCCTTCATGTCTATCCCTCCTGAATATTGAATATCCCTGAACGTTGAGCTCCCATCCCTGGTCACCCTGGAGCCATGTCTCTGTGATCCCAACTATATCATAATCATTAATAACAATCTGCACTTTCAATTCATCCACCTTATTACGAATGCTCCTTGCATTGACACATAAAGCCTTCAGGCGCTCTTTTACAACTCTCTTAGCCCTTATACAATTATGTTGAAAAGTGGCCCTTTTTAACATAAGAAGATTGAGGGGGTACTTGATAGAGGTATTTAAAATTATGAGGGGGATAGATAGAGTTGACATGGATTGGCTTTTTTTCATTGAGAGTGGGGGAGATTCAAACAAGAGGACATGAGTTGAAAGTTAAAGGGCAAAAGTTTAGGGGTAACATGAGGGGAACTTCTTTACTCAGAGAGTGGTAGCTGTGTGGAACGAGCTTCCAGCAGAAGTGGTTGAGGCAGGTTCGATGTTGTCATTTAAAGTTAAATTGGATAGCTATATGGACAGGAAAGGAATGGAGGGTTATGGGCTGAGTGCAGGTCGGTGGGACTAGGTGAGAGTAAGAGTTCAGCACGGACTAGAAGGGCCGAGATGGCCTGTTTCCGTGCTATAATTGTTATATGATTATGTGGTTATATAATAGTGAGGTCGTGTTCATAGGTTCAATATCCATTCAGAAATCTGGTGGCAGAGGGAAAGAAACTGCTCATAAAGTGTTGAGTGTGGGTCTTCAGACTCCTGTACTTCCTCTCTGATGATAGCAGTTAGCAGTGAGACGAGGGTAGCCTATCTAGTCCATGCTAAATCTTTTAAACTGCTTAGTCCCATCAATCGGCACCGAGAACATGGACCTCCATACCCATCATCCATGTACCGAACCAAACTTTTCTTAAATGTTGAAATTGAGCTCGCATTCACCACTCAAGCTGGCAGCTCGTTCCACGCTCTCAGCTCCCTTTGAAGAAGTTTCCCCTCATGTTCACCTTAAACTTTTCACTTTTCACCCTCAAGCTATGACCTCTAGGTGTAGTCCTCCGTGGAAAAAGCCTGCTTGCATTTCTGCTATCTATACCACTCATAATTTTGTATAACTCTATCAATTTTCCCCTCAACCTTTCACTTACCAAGGTATAAAGTCCTAAACTATTCAATCTGTCCTTGTAACTCAGGTCTTCCAGTCCTGGCAACATTCTTGTAAATTTTCTCTGTACTATTTCAATCATATTTACATCTTCACTGTAGGTGGGTGACCAAAACTGCACATAATACTCCTTACCAATGTTGTATACAACTTCAACATAACATCCCATCTCCTGTACTCAGTACTTTGATTTAAGAAGGCCAGTATGCCAAAAGCTTTCTTTATGACCCCATCTATTTGTACCAGTACTTCCAATGAATTTATGAACCAGTATTTCCAGATTACTGTGTTGTACCACACTCCTTACCATTCACTGTGTAAGACCTACTCTGGTTGGTCCTCCCAAAGTGCAAAATCTCACTCTTGTCTACATTAAGTTCCATCTGCCATTTTTCAGGCCATTTTCCCAGCTGGTCCAGATATCATTGCAAACTCCGATAGTCTTCATTGCTGTCCACTACACCCTTAGTCTTGGTGTCATCGGCAAATTTGCTGATCCAGTGAACCACACGATCATCCAGGTCATTGATGTAGATGACAGACAACAGTGGACCCATCACTGACCCCTATGGCACTCCACTAGTCACAGGCTTCCAGTCAGAGAGGCAACCATCTACTACCTCTCTTGGGCTTCTCCTGCAAAGCAAGCGTCTCATCCACTTTACTACCTCATCTTGAATACCGAGCAACTGAACCTTCTCAACCAACCTCCCATCCGGGACCTTGTCAAATGTCTTACTAAAGTCCATGTAGACAACATCCATTGCTGTGCCTTCATCAACTCTCCTGGTAACTTCTTCAAATAAATCTATAAGATTGGTTAGACATGACCTACCATGCACAAAGCCATGCTCTCTATCCCTAGTCAGTCCATGTCTATCCAAATACTCATATATCCAGTCCCTTAGAATACCTTCCAATAACCTTCCCGCTACTGATGTTGGACTCACTGGCCTATAGTTTCCTGATTTACTTTTAGAGCCCTTTCTTAAGTGGTGGAACAACGCTAGCTATCCTCCAATCCTTGGGCACCTCACCTGTCACTAAAAATGATGTTAGAACCTCTACTAGGGCCCCCGCAATTTCTGCACTTGCCTCGCACAGGGTCCAAGGGAACACCTTGTCAGGCCTTGAGGATTTATCCACTCTAATTTGCCTCAAGACAGCAGACATCTCCTCCTCTGTAATCTGTACAGGGTCCATAACCTCACTGCTACCTTGTCTCAATTCTATAGACTCTGTGTCTGTCTCCCAAGTAAATACAGATGGAAAAATTCCATTTAAAATATTCCCCATCTCTTTTGGCTCCATGCATAGATTAACATTCTGATCTCCCAGAGGACCAATTTTGTCCCTTGCAATCCTTTTGCTCTTAACATATCTGTAGAATTCGCTGATTCTCCTTCACCTTGTCTGCTAGAGCAACCTCATGCTTTCTTTTAACCCTCCTGATTACTTTTGTAAGTGTTTTCTTGCATTAGTGGTACTTCACAAGCACCTCATTTGTTCCTACCTGCCTACACCTGCCTTGCACCTACTTTTCTTTCTTAACCAGGGCCTCAATATCCTTTGAAAACCAAAGTTCCCTAAACCTGTTATCTTTACCTTTCATTCTGTCAGGCAAATACAAGCTTTGTACTCTCAAATTTTCACTTTTGTAGGCCTCCCACTTACAAAGTACATCTTTGGCAGTAAACAGCCTGACCCAATCCACACTTGTCAGATCCTGTCTGATACCAGCAAAACTTTCTCCAATTTAGAATCTCAACCTGTGGACCAGACCTATAATTTTCCATTTTTACTTTCAAACTAATGACATTGTGGTCACTGGATGCAAAGTGTTCTCCTGTATAAACTTCTGTCACCTGCCCTATCTCATTCCCTAACAGGAGATCAAGTAATGTACTCTTTCACTAGGACTTCTACGTACTGATTAAGGAAACTTTCCTGAATATGTTTGACAAACTCTTCCCCGTTCAGCCCTTTTACAGTATGGGACTTCCAGTCAATATGTGGAAAGTTAAAATCACTTACTATCACAACCTTATGTTTCTTGCAACAGTCTGTGATCTCTCTCTACAAATTTATTCCTCTAAATCCTACGGACTATAATATAGCCCCAGTAGCATAGTCATATCTTTCTTTTCCCTCAGCTCCACCCATAAAGCCTCAGTAGACGAGTTCTCCAGTTTGTCCTGACTGAGCACTGTTATGACATTTTCCCTGACTAGTAACGCCACCCCTCCCCCTTTTATACCTCCCGCTCTGTCATAACAAAACCCTGGAATACTGAGTTTCCAGTCCTGACCCTCCTGCAACCAATTCTCACTTATGGCTACCATATCATAATTCCATGTGTTGAACCATACCCTGAACTCATCTGCCTTTTTTCACAATAGTGCTTGCATTGAAGTATACGCAGTTCAGAATATTAGTCGCACCATGCTCAAGCTTTTGATTCTATCCTAGGAAATACCTTTTCAAGAGTCCTCTCTGCTCTAAGTTCCTCAAGAATGCTTCTTTTGTTCACTTCTGCTGAGCAAACCTCCTGACCTGCTGAGTTCCCCCAGCGTATTGTGTGTGTGGCTAATAACACGATATGAATGCACTGGTCTCAACTTACAAACTTGTCTTATCTCAGGGAATATTGAAGAATGTACCGAGAAATGAAAGAAATCATCAGGAAGTAGGGAGTGACCAGAATAATCCTCATTCATATTGACCTTATTCTCTCAGCGACTCTAACAGCAACTCCAGTTTTCTATGTTGTCTGAAAGCAGTGACCAGAGGCATTTCTCCCACACCCTGCAGCCGTTAGGCAGCTCAAATGTAGGTGCTGATTTCCCCTCCATCGATGCTGCCTGCCTTGCTGCTTTCTTCCATTTTGTGTGTGTCTTCAATTATGGCTGATTTTTTTTAACCCCATTCTCCCGCCTTTCAACATTTTAGGTGACATCGTTGCGGAAGTGACATGGCAGCGTAGCGGCTAGCACAGTGCTTTTACAGCCAGTAATCAGGGTTCAAATCCTGCCGTTGTCTGTCTTCTCCCCATCACTGTGTAGGTTTCCCCCAGGTGCTCTGGTTCCCTCCCATAGTCCAATGGTTTAGTAGGTTAATTGATCACATTGGGGTAATTGGCAGCAAGCCCTCACTGGACCGGAAGGGCCAGTCTCTAAATAAAATAAATAATACATCTGTGCAGATATATTTAGGGAAGCATGGACAGATTTATGATTAGTAAACACAAGAAAGTCTGTAGATGCTGGAAATCCAAAGCAACATGCACAAAATGCTGGCAGCATCCATGGAGATGAATAAACAGTTGACCTTTCTTCAGGACTGGAAAGGAAGTGAGGAGATGCCAGAATAAAAAGGTGGGGATAGGGGAAGGAGGATAGTTAGAAGGTGACAATTGAAGCCAGGTGGATGGGAAAGATAAAGGGCTGGAGAAGACGGAATTTGAGAGGAGAGGAAAGGAGAAGCTGATATTTTGATTTATGATGAATACTTCCTGCACAGGCCCTTTAATTTGAAGTTTATTAGAAAGATCTTCAGCTTGGTCTCACAAAACCTCTGCTGATTGTGAGAACAAAAGCTTTAATGTTTGCTTCATATCACTGTATAAATTAAACTTGCCCACATTGTCATCTATTCGTAATTCATCATAGCAGCATGTAACTACGAGTGCTGAGAAAAGGAATTGCCTAAAATATATGTGAATTAATAGTTTTTTTATATATTCTTAAAATTGTCTGAGGCCATGAGCTCTTTTCTCCCACACTGTGCCAGGCTATTAACAAAAATTACATTTTTTTAGATACATCTTTACACCTGCTTGCTTGTGCAAGTATCTAATCAGCCAATCAAGTAGCAAGAACTCAATGCATAGAAGCATGCATACATGGCCAAGAGGTGCAGTTGTTGTCAAACCAAACATCAGAAAGGGGAAGAAATGTTATCTAGGCAACTTTGATCGTGGGCTGATTGTTGGTGCCAGACGGGGTGGTTTGAGTATCTCAGAAACTGCTAACTTCCTGGAATTTTTACTCACATCAGTCGCTAGAGTTTACAGAGAATGATGCGTAAAACAAAGAACCACCCACCGGGCAGCAGTTCAGAGGGTGAAACGCCTTGTTAATGAGAGAGGTCAGAGGAAAATGGCCAGGTGGGTTCAAACTGACAGGAAGGCGACAGTAACTCAAATAACCACACGTTACAAATGTGGTGTGGAGAAGAGCATCTCTGAATGTTGAACCTTGAAGTGGACGGGCTACAGCAGCAGAAGATCATGAACATATACTCAGCGGCCATTTTATTAAGTACAGGAGGTTTCTAATAAAGTGCCATGAGTGCATGTGTTTGAATATTTGCAGCAGCTTTTTGACTCAAAGGTGAGATCAGGAATAAAAGCAGATAATGTTGGACAAAAAGTAGGCAAAAGTTTTGCAGAGCTTATTAGAACATCTGAGATTAAAGGCTGATGGAAAACCATGATTGCCCACATCATACAACATGGCACATAACGATGATGATGATGATGATGTTGATAAATGCTGGAAATACTCAGTAGGTCAGGCAGCATCTGTGGAGAGAGAAATAGAGCTAGTGCATTAGGTCTGAAATCCTCTGTTGGAATGCTCCTGCGCATCAAGACCAGGACGTTTTGACATGAAAGAGTGGACACGATTTGGGGCCAGCTGTCAGGGTGGTTCAGGTTTGAGTCTAAGCACCCGGGCCAAATTTCTGTGGGAAGAAGTTCTCAGGTTTTTCTGTGAACCAATTTGGCCGGAAGAGGTTCTTACAGCTAGGTAATGTTGCCGGAGTGAATGGGACGGGGATGGTGAATAAGTTGGTCAGCCACCACCCTCCTTTAAACATTTATGAGCTGCAATGGAAGTGAGGAGCCACTTAGATGAAGGGCAGGGGAGTTACCCCAAAAGTCCTGGCCAATGCCAATCCCAACACTCACAAAAGCAGACACACGGCCATTGTCAAGTTGTCTCTGTTAGATTGTCTGTGTGTAAATAAGATGACTACTTTCCTATGCTAAAGCACTGAAACATTTCAAAAGCACTTCAGTGCCTGCAGAGTGCCATAAGGACATCAAAGGCACAAAAAAGTACACATCATCTTTCTTTCCCTCTTGAATAAATTACCTGGCACAGTACTGCTTCGATTACAATATGCAATCCAAGTGTTATACATTTCGAAGGGCTTCATGCTCCCAATGGCTTTTGAAGGATACATTACTCCAGCTGTAGCAAGGGTTTAACAGAATTCTTTGGCAGTATATCTCAAGCCAAATATCTCACATACAATTATTTTTATCTTGGGTTATTTGTGGCGGTGCCCAGGAGATTAATTTTTATTTCTGGAGACTTCAAGCCAATTCTGAAGCATTGTGAGTCTTATCAAAGATTTCATCACATCAGTACCACCTCAATAACCTGTATAGATGACACGCCAAACAAACGTTCTGTCATGTACCTCAGTACACGTGACAATGATAAACGTGCTTACTAATTTAACAGGGACCAAAGTACAAAAAGTTCAAAGTAAATTTTGTTATCAAAGTACGTATGTATCACCAAATACTACCCTGAGATTCATTTTCTTGCAGACGTTCACAGTAGAACAAAAGAAGTACAATAGAGGCAATGGGAAACTGCACACGAAGACTGACAAATTGTGCAAATACAAAGGAAACAAATAACAAGGCCATAAGACCATAAGACACAGAAACAGAGTTCGGCTATTCACCCCGTTGAGTTTGCTCTGCCATTTCATCAAGGCTGATTCATTTCCCTTTTAACCCCATTCTTCCGCCTTCTCCCAATAACTTTTCATGCCCTGACGGATCAACAACCTATCAACCTCCGCCTTAGACACACCCAATGACCTGGCCTCCACAGCTGCCTGTGGCAATGAATTCCACATGTTCACCTCCCTCTGAGAAGAAATTCCTCCTAAGCAACACACATCAAAGTTGCTGGTGAACGTAGCAGGCCAGGCAGCATCTCTAGGAAGAGGTACAGTCGACGTTTCAGGCCGAGACCCTTCGTCAGGACTAACTGAAGAAAGAGCTAGTAAGAGATTTTAAAGTGGAAGGGGGAGGGGGAGATCCAAAATGATAGGAGAAGACAGAAGAGAAGAGAGCTGGACAGGTGATTGGCAAAAAGGGTATGAGAGGATCATGGGACAGGAGGCCCAGGGAGAAGGAAAAGTGGGGGGGGGGAACCCAAAGGATGGGCAAGGGGACAGAGGGAGAAAAAGGAGAGTGAGAGAAAGAATGTGTGTATAAAAATAAATAACAGATGGGGTACGAGGGGGAGGTGGGGCATTAACGGAAGTTAGAGAAGTCAATATTCATGCCATCAGGTTGGAGGCTACCCAGATGGAATATAAGGTGTTGTTCCTCCAACCTGAGTGTGGCTTCATCTTTACAGTAGAGGAGGCCGTGGATAGACATGTCAGAATGGGAATGAGATGTGAAATTAAAATGTGTGGCCACTGGGAGATCCTGCTTTCTCTGGCGGACAGAGCGTAGGTGTTCAGTAAAGCGGTCTCCCAGCCTACGTCGGGTCTCGCCAATATATAGAAGGCCACATCGGGAGCACTGGACGCAGTATATCACCCCAGCCGACTCACAGGTGAAGTGTCGCCTCACCTGGAAGGACTGTTTTGGGCCCTGAATGGTGATAAGGGAGGAAGTGTAAGGGCATGTGTAGCACTTGTTCTGCTTACAAGGATAAGTGCCAAGAGGGAGATCAGTGGGGAGGGATGGAGGGGACGAATGGACAAGGGAGTCACGTAGGAAGTGATCCTTGCGGAAAGCAGGGCAGGGAGGGAAAGATGTACTTAGTGGTGGGATCCTGTTAGAGGTGGCGGAAGTTACGGAGAATAATGGCAACTCTACAACACAGGGTTAATCTCTATACAAAGACTCAGTGATTATAAGACAGTAACAAATTCCCGCAATCCTAAACAGATATCCTGAGACATTCTCTGTTTCTCCCTATCACATGCATCTCTCACTGCAATTTACAACTGAGTGTATTGTTCCTTTTCTTTTTCCCTATTCTGTAGAAGAGTCTCAAGCGTGAACATTGACTCTTTCCATTGATTCTGCTTCTGACCTGATAAATCCTTTCATTCCCCCCACCCACTTATTCTGGCTTCTGCCCCCTCCCTTTCCAGTCCTGACAAAGGGTCTCGGCCCAAAACATTGACTCTTTATTCCCCTCCATAGATGCTGCTTGACTTGCTGAGCTCCCCCACCATTTTGTGTGTTTATTGCTCGAAGCTTCCAGCATCTGCAGAATCTCTCGTGCTTCCAGCACGTTCTGCTTTCACTTTCCATCTTGACACAGTAGCAGTGACAGAGCTCACCAGCACAAGATAAATTATAGTATAATCCCCTGCAGGACTGTGCTTAAGGATGACAACTCTTCTGCCGCACTGTCTCCAGTTCAAGTAGGTCATGAAACCACCTGGCTGAGCAGAGGTATTGACTCTCCACACCGAGAGCTTTTAGATCCTGTGTCTTCTCGTTCCTTTTTATTTATTAGAGATGCTGTACAAAACAGGCTGTTCGAGCCACGCAACCCAGTAACCCCTAATTTAACCCTAGCCTGATCACAGGACAATTTACAACGACCAATTAACCTACCAACTGGTATGTCTTTGGACTGTGGGAGGAAACTGGAGCACCCGGAGGAAACCCACACGTTCCATGAGGAGGACGTACAAACTTCTTACAGATGATATTGGACTGAACTCCGAATTTAGCTCCCAATGATAATTAAGCTGCTGTATGTTGGTGATTATCTGGTGTCTTGTCTTCATGCACATGCTAAAATGCTGCATTCTTGGAGGTGAGAGATCCCAATAATTGTTTCTCCTTAAGTTTTCAAAGAGTCATGTCGTATGGAACCAGGCCGTTTGGCTCAGGGGGAATGGAAGGAGGATAACTGGGAGGAGGAGGAAGGAGGGGAGGGGATAGTGACAATGGTGAAGGAGTGAAGCATAAGGGAAGGAGAATGTGAAAGGGAAGTAAAGAGGCAAGTAGAAGTGAAGATGGGGAGGGGAAAAAGGACAAGAGTGGCGAGGGTGGAGGGGGGGTCTGAAATTGGGGTGTACACATTTGGGATTTATGCTAGGCAGAACCCCCAATGTTAGTTTATTTCCACAGCTGAACATTAAAATCTATGGCTTTAAAAATGACATTTGATCAAATCAAGTTTAATTATCATTCAACCATACATGGATACAACCAAATGAGAGAGCCTTCGTCTGGCACAAACATACATCACACATTCAAAATCGTGAGACAAAAAGTGCAAGAAAACACATGTATAGTCCAAGACCCTGAGCGACATGTCCCGCAAATTGATGGCAATCCAGCCTGATCGAACACTGAAGGGCAGGATCCAACTGAGGATGGGTGCCATGCCACCCGACCGCTGGTGTATCCTCACCTGGACAGCAGCAGCAGGCAAGTCCACGGCTTGAGGCCTAGTCCTTGCTACAAAGAAGCCTATTCTGCTGTCACAGCACCAAACAAGGGAAACAGGCCCACGGCATCTTACACTATCAACGTCCAACAGGGTCTTGCAATCACAGGAGAAACATCCAAGACAATCACCCACAGTTATACTGCATGCCGCCTTCACGCTCCAACTCCGAAGACTTCGAGTAGCAGGCAGCAACATGGTCTGGACTCAGCTCCTCTGAATCCATTCTGGCTCCTCCCACTTGCCGGCTGGCTCCTCCTTCTCTGACCCGCCGGCTGGCTACTCTGAAGTATGAGCAGCTCACTGATGCAGTTGACTTGCTGTACCCATTGTTCTTGGAGTCCAGTATAGTCTTCCGATCATAAAAAAACACATTTAACAAAGAAAAGAACACCTTTGGTTGCCACCCCCCAGGAGGCTGCCACATCCAAATGCTCCGCCATCTTACCAGAAGTTTTAAACCTCAAAGTGAGAGTCTGGAATATGGTGTCAATACAAATAATTATCCTTAATAAATTCATCACAGGCCAGCTTGTGACACAATGACATCAGTGCCGGACTCTGGAACGGAGGTTCCCAGGTTCGAACCCAGCCGGGTCCGCTCCCGAGCATGCTTTCCTTCTGTGCCAGGCTGAGTGTCGAGATCGCATCTTGACCTCATAAAATAAAGGGAAAAATACTGCGAAATGTCTGTTAGAGGAGTGGCGCACCACACAGTCTCTCTCTCTCACTCCGCGCCTTGTAAAGGCATGAAAAAGACATCGTCCTGCCAACATCGACAAGCACGGACGCACACACACAAACGCACACGCACAGACACACACACATGCATGTACATGGCAAAAAAAATAAACTTCATCACCATTCAGAGCTCAGACAGAAAATTCAATGAGTTGCATGGAAAAGCAGCAATATGTTGCATTTCACTTTCTCTATTTCCCCTGATCGATTTCTCTTCACCTTCGCTTTGAATGTTGCAACACAGTAATGGGCCACTGGGTCCAAAATGTCCAATGCTGTTGCTATACAGTCTTGTCAGCTTTTCTAACATCCTACACAATGGCTACAACCTTGGGAGTCCATGTGCAGGGTTCCCTAAAGATTAACCTGCACATTGAGTCAGTGGTGAGGAAGGCAAATTCAATGTTAGCATTCATTTCGAGAGGACTAGAATATAACAAGGATGTAATGCTGACGCTTCATAAGGCAACTGTGAGGCCTCATTTGGAGTACTGTGAGCAGTTTTAGTCCAGTCATCTAAGAAAGGATGTGCTGACCTTGGGGAGGGTTCAAAGGAGGTTCACAAAAATGATTCCAGGAATGAACGGCTTATCATATGAGGAGCATTTGATGGCTCTGGGCCTGTACTCACAGGAATTTAGAAGAATGAGGGGAGATCTCATTGAAACCTATCAAATATTGAAAGGCATAGATAGAGTGGATAAGGAGAAGATGTTTCCCGTAGAGGGAGAGCCTAGGACCAGAGGATATAACCTCAGAATAGAGGGACATCCATTTAGAATGGAGCTGAGGAGGAATTTCTTTAACCAAGCTGTGGCGAATCTGTGGAAGCTGTGGAGGCCAGGTCATTAGGTCATTAGGTGT
This sequence comes from Mobula hypostoma, assembly GCF_963921235.1. Classification (NCBI taxonomy): domain Eukaryota; kingdom Metazoa; phylum Chordata; class Chondrichthyes; order Myliobatiformes; family Myliobatidae; genus Mobula; species Mobula hypostoma. Next base: position 105,293,006 of record NC_086104.1, read on the forward strand.
ATTAAAGTGGAGGTTGATAGGTTGTTGATTAGTCAGGGTGTGAAAAGTTACAAGGAGAAGGCAAGAGATCGGGTTGAGAGGGAAATGGATCACCATGATGAAATGATGGCGTAGACTTAATGATCTAATTTGGCTCCTATGTCTTTTAGTCTTATGGTCTTAACCTCAACACCAGCAGCCTAAAAGGGCCAATAGCATCATGAAGGATCCCATCCGCTCTGGTCATTGACTGTTTGTCCCACTTTCATCAGGGAAGGGACCAGATAGCATCCACACCAGGACAACCAGACACAAAAACAGTTGCTTTCCCCAAGCAGTGAGGCTGATCAACACCTCCACCCACTAACCCACTAACTCACCCCTCCACAACCCCCACCACCACCACTTTATCATTCCTGTCAGAATGTATGTATATTTATGGCATTTTTTTATTATTGTGTTTTTTTATCTTATTGTGTGTGTATATGTCTTGTACTGTATCAGATCCTGAGTAACAATTATTTTGTTCTCCTTTACACTTGTGTACTGGAAATGACATTGAACAATCTTGAACGTTCATTGACCTCAAAAGCATAAAACTATTCAGTATAAAATGACAGATTTAATTCTGACCTGCAGATGGGTTTCTAGTGTGGTAGTGAGTGACTGCTATTTGTTAGAGATGCTAACTTTCAAATCAAGAAGCATTCAGTTGTGAGCTCAGTGAAGTTTAATCTGGCTAGCTCTTGACGTACTGTGCACTGGTAATGATTTTTCTAGCTGGCGCTTTAAACTGTTCAGTGGAGGTCTTGCATGAAATGTGCTTGAGTTTCGTTTTAATTGATAAGTCTTAGGAATGAGTTGGAAATGTGAGCTGGAGGGATTTGCCAAGAATCTCTCACTGGGAGTGAGCGTTCACTTAATCTGTCCACGGAGCACTAATTTTATCCATGAACAAAATGTGGTAACATTTCTGTAGCCTGCTGACAGAAAGCTAGTGTTTATTCCAGATATCTGTATACTTGGAACAAATTTCAGCTGGAGATAAAGTCCGTTGGAGATTTATTTTGGCTACTTAAATATTCCTGAGGTCTTTTCACTAAATTATTGACAGAAATGCTTTTTAATCATTTTAATGAAAAATATATAATAATAATAATAATAACAATAACAATAATAATAAATCTACACAACTGTCAGATAAAACTTCTGAGGATATACTTCCATCAATGAAAACAGGAATCAGCATTCCACATGAGCATTTGCAATGCTGATAAGAAGTATACACCACTAAACTTAAATAAGAGCACAGTCTAGAAAAATGAAGACATTATCACTATTGAAGAAAAAGTTACCAGGTGGGTAACACAAAAATGATCAAAAATACATAATAAAAGACCAATAAATTCAAGATGATAAATGTAGAAAATGCTGAGTAAAAACAAAAGCAGTCCAACACATTACAGGATCCTATAGCAGTTTAGCTCAATCTGATTACATACACAGACACAATCAAGTGGCAAATATCATTCACCAAAATCTTGCTTTGTAATGCATAAAAGACATCATACCTAACTATAAAAACAAACCTGATCCAGACAGAGTCAGAGTCCTACAAATTATACTTCAATCCACAAATTATTACAGATTGAACAATCCATAATAACTGCCTGGATATAATAAATCAATAAGTGAAAAACACCAGAAACATGCTGAATTAAAAGAGGAAATTGAAAGACTATGGTACATACATAAACAGGGTACATACATTGTCCCAATAGTAATATCTACAACTGGTATCAACCCTAAGTCACTACACAATAGCATTAAACAACTAGGTCTATACAGCAATATTTATCTATATCTCCAGAAAGCCACAATGCTAGAACAGTCTGAAAGTACCTAGCAATTGAGAAATTAGTGTGCCTGACTATGCCCGTACCTCAGGATTCAAAGTACAAAATTCAAAGTAAAATTTATTATCTGAGTACATACATGTCATTACATACAACCCTGAGATTCTTCTTCCTGCGGGCAGAGAGCTCGAGTTGAGTAGAAATAAAAATACAATTATAATAATAACTTAATTACAGAACACTTTTCATACTGTCAATGTGGTGGATAAAGTGCAAACATGAAAAGACAAAAAGATGCTAGTTAAAAACAAGTTTAAATAAACAGACTTGAGCTGGTGTCTAAAAATGACAACTGAGCCTGCATCCATTGTATTTTTAGGTGTTGAGTTTCACTGTTCAGAAGCATAGTTTCAAAAAGCTGTTCTGCCAATTATCTTTTGAGGGAGGTTGTTTAAATGTTAGAGACTGGTGGCAGAAGGAATGAGAAATGTATTCACTGCATTCCTTACAAGAGGAAAGCAAGAACTGAAGGAGAGATCTCAGCTGACTTGCTTGCATTGGACTCGCAGAGAGCTGATGGAGAGGGTAATTACCAGGAGGAAAGGGCAACCAGGAAAATAGTAGGGCATCATGGAGGTCTTGCCTTCAAAGGAAGGCAGAAAAAGAACAAATTGCATTGGTCTTTGAGGATTTGATAGTGGAGGAATGGTAACCAATTCTGTAACCTTTTAATGAGACAAGGCAAGATCAGTATTTATTAGCCCTCGCCGTGTCACTGAGAGGGTGGTGTTGAGCGTTTGCCTTGAACAGCTTGTTGCCTTTCTGCGAAAGGTGCTCCCACCTTGCTGTTGAAAGAAGGGAGTGCACTACATTTAAAAGGTAGCATTGTGTGTGATTTGGAGAGGAACATGTCGTTGTTTTTCTGGGATGGCTGGGCTGTAAATTCAACACGCAGTGCTGAAGAATCACGAGCAGTGTGTTGTAGCCCTGCTGTCTGGGGAAAGAACATAGATCAAAATGTCCTGTTGGTCAGGGAAACAGCCAGAAGTCATTGTCCATTTAGGAAGAATTGACACTGCCTGGGAACAAAAAGGTCGAACTTGGAGTTTCAGAAGCTAGGGAGAATATGAGAAAAAGATAATACTATTCTAAAAAGCTTTAGAGTATTTATGAAAAGGATTAGAAAATAAAACTAGGGTGAAATTGAGTTAGCTGAGAATGGAGTGAACATAGACGGACTTAAGGATAAAAGCTTGGACAAATAAATAGTAAGTGAGCAAACCCAAGCCAGCGAGGCAGAGATGCAATCCGACAGAAGATATAGAGGATCGAAGGCACATAATCCCAGGCTCAAGGGCGGCTTCAATGTCGGTGTATTGAATGGATCTGTTATATGATATGATGTGCTCTTGACCACACTATCTAACTGGTCATGGCTTTACACCTTATTGTTTGCCTCTTCAGCACCTTTTTTGTAACTATAACTCTTTATTCTGCATTTTGATGTGTTTTTTCCTTGCACTACCTTGAAGAACCAATGTGATGAAATGATTTGTCTGAATGGGATTCCAAACAAAGATTCTCACTGCATGTCGGTACCTGCAACAAAAATGTATCAAGTATTTGTGCACAATTGAAAATGTGCTCATAAAGGTGACAATATCGAAAGGAAAAACAAGAAAGGAAACTTACCCAAATGTCAAAAATAAATGATTACAGAGAATCAGGTGGCGCACTGAGATAACTAGAAGGGACTAAGAAAGGAAATTAGAGTGCAAGTGAAACTTGGAGGTTAAGACAGCACAAATATCATTTATAGACAAATATAATGTAGAAGGGCAGTTAAAGAACAGGAAATCTTAATGACGTAAGGCTTGAAAAAACAGATTGACAGATGAGGATAATTTATTGCTACTGAGAAGGATGTAGTTTGGCTCTACTCAAAGGTAATAACTCCCTGGTCAGATGATATTGATCCTTATCTGATGAGGGAATTGAGGGCAGGGCTTACAGATGCTTGGGCTCCAATAGTCAACCTTCCCTGGATGTCAGAGCAGCGCCTGAACATCACACATGGTGCCCACGGTTCAAAGACAGAGATATCTGACTAGCACAGGTTCAATGGTCTGATTGGGTTTTTGACCATTTAACAGAGGGAAATGGTGAAAGATGGCAGACGTTACATCACGGGAGGCTCGGCAGCGCAGTGGTCAGCACAATCACTTGACAGCACTGGCAACCACCAGTCGGGTGGGAGGGTGGGGTCTGATTCCTGCCTCGGCCTGCGAGGAGTTTGCACTTCCCTCCCCTCTCCATGTGGGTTTGCTCTGGTTCCCTCTCACACTCCAAAGATGTACGGTTCGGGTTAGCGAGTTGTGAGAACGCTGTGTTGGCACTGGAAGTGTGGTGACACTCCTGGGCTGTCCCAGCACACTCCTCGCTGATTTGATTTACACTGTACCTGTGACAAATAAAGCTAGTCTTTGAAAACTTTGAACCCCATGTTATTAAAAAGGCATTAAGAATGACTTTATAGCACTACATAATAATAGCAGAAAATACTGGAGTTGCTCAGGTACATAACCACCGAAAGGAAAGGAGAGATCCTGTGGAATTAGAATCCACTCCCTGCAACACAGGAGATTGGGGATGACCTGATAAAGCTACAATATATAAGATCATGAAGGGCATAGATAGGCTTTACCCAGAGAGGGGGCACTGAAACAAGAGGGCATAGTTTAAGATCAGAGGCAAGAGATTTAAAGGGGACAATAGAGGCAATGTCTTCATGCAAAGGTAGTGTATGTTTGGAATGGGCTGTCAGAATAGTGGTTGAGTTGGGCACGTGAGCAACGTTTAGGTAGGTACAGGAGCGTAGTGGTTAGCACAATGCCTTACAGTACCAGTGTCCTGGATTCAATTCCAGCCACTGTCTGCAGGAGTTTGTACGTTGTCTCCATGATCGCATGGGTTTACTCCAGGTGCTCTGGTTTCCTTCCACAGTCCAAAGACGTACCAGTTGGTAGGTTAATTAGTCACTGTAAATTGTCCCATCATTAGGCTAGCGTTAAGTTCAGGGTTGCTGGACAGCGTGGCTCGAAGGTCCAGAAGGGCCTATTCTGTGCTGTAACTCAGTAAATAAATAAACAAATAAAAGGTTTAGAGGGCTCTGGGCCAACTGTGGGCAAGTGGGACTAGCTCATTGGGCAACACAGTCAGCTGTGGGCAAATCCGGCTGAAGGAGCTGTTTTCATGGTGCACGACTTTATAATGCTGCATAATAACAGCAGAAAATACTGGAGATACTCAAGAGGTCAGGCAGTGAAGCAGAAACAGGGTTAACTTTTTAGGTTGATGACCTTTTCTGAGAATTGGACACATGAGCAAATGTCTTAAACTGTAAAGAAGGCAGGGTGTGGTGAGAACATAGGGGATAGTCTGTGATTGAGTGGAGATCAATACTACCTAGGTGACAAGCTATTATTGGTGCTGCTTAAGAGACAGTGATGCATGCTTGATAATCACAGCTGATGCGTCAGAAGGAGTGAGAAAGAACACATTGGAACTGCGAGGTGAGGAACTGTTACTGAAATCTGAGATAGAAGCAAAGGTCAGTCAGCAGTAGAAAGACCTCGGGTCTGAACATTCACAAATCTTCAGAAACCAGAACTAAATTGCTAAGACAGTTAAGAAAGTAGAAGGCAGAGTTGGGTTCATAAAGGCAAGCACTGAAACCACACAAGACCTTTACCAAATATGTTGAGGCTTCAGTGAAGTTCGGTGCCCAGTCTAAGCTCTGCCCCTTCAAGAGAAGAGAGCAACAAAGGTTATTGATTGGGCTTAACAAGGTGACGATTGAACTGAGAGATATTAATTATTTGGGGTAGGTTGAAGAAACCAGAATCATTCTTCTTTCAGCTCATAAATTTTTTTTTGGGAGGTGGTCTGTAGCTGCAGTGTTTCCTATAAAAAGTACAAAAAGTAATGGATCCAGCCCTGTCCATCACAGGTAAAGTCCTCCCCACCACTGAGCACATCTACATGAAACGCTGTGGCAGGAAAGCAGCATCCATCATCAGGGACCCCCACCACCCAGGTCATGCTCTCTCCTCACTGCCACCATCAGGAAGAAGGTACAGGAGCATCAGGACTCACACCAAAAGATTCAGGAACAGTTACTACCTCTCAACCATCAGGCTCTCGAACCAAAGGGGATAACCTCACTCACCTTCACTTGCGCATTCAGTCAAGTGTTCTCTCAACCTATGGCCTCACTTTCAAGAACTCTTCATCTCATGTTCTCAATACTTATTGTTTATTTATTGATTGTTATTTCTTTTTTATATTTACACAGTTTGTTGTCTTCTACACTCTGGTTGAACACTCCTAGTTGGGGAGTCTTTCATTGATTCTGTTATGGTTATTATTCCATAGATTTGTTGAGTGTGCCCTCAAGAAGGAATCTCAGGGTTGTAGAATTTACTTTGAACTTTGAACTTTTTATTACAGTATTGTGGGGAGGGGGTGGAGCTGGTTCCAATAAAGTAAGTAATGGAAGCCTTCCTGTGACATGTGGTTATCAGATACGCGTCAAAGTTTTAGAATAATTGAAAAAGAAATCAGAGAGAAAATGATGCTAAATCTAAAATACAAATTAGGGGCAGAAGGATGCCATTTCAGACCATTGGATCTATTCCACATTTCAGTTCATGCCAGATCACCCATGTAAGCACCCCCTTTCTTGCATCCTCCCCATATCATCTGATGCCAATGGCATTCAAGAAATATGTTTATTGATTGCCACCTCATGCCAAGAGGCAGAGCGCTGTGGTAGAGAATTTCAGTTTCACCACTTCCTAGGTGAAGAAAATTCTACTAACCTTGGTTCCAGGCAATCCCTGTGACCTGCGTCAGAATCTCCAGCCATTCGGGACATGTATCTAGTCAGGCCAGTTCAATTAGGATTTTATAGGTTTTGGTGAAAGCCCCTCTCATTCTGTACGCCACTGAATATAGGTCAATCTCTCCTCATGCAGCAGTCCTGACCACACATTGACTCTATGCCTGACTTCACACAATGTTCCAGTAACTCTCAGCAGATGCTTGAAGAGCACTACCATTATCTTCTAATATCAATAGAGGGATCAAAACACCAATGTGTTTTGAAGTTTACCAAAAAGTGGAGGATATAGCCATTACAGGCAAAGCCCTCTCCATCATGGAGCACATTTACAAGGAGTGCTGTCACAAGAAAGCAGCATCCATCTTCAAGAACTCCTACCATCCAGACCATGCTCTCTTCTCATTACCTCCATCAGGAAGGAGATACAGGAGCTGTAAGTCCCACACTATCAGGTTCAGGAACAGTTATTGCCCTTCAACCATCAGGCTCCTAAACCACCATTGATAACTTCACTCATCTCAACTCTGAACTGATTCCACAGTCTACAGATTCACTTTCAAGGACTCTACAACTCATGTTCTCAGCATTATTTATTTATTTGCATAATTTGTCTTTTGCACATTGGTTGTTTGTCAGCCCTTGTTTAGATTTTCAAAAATTCTATTGTGTTTCTTGATCTTCCTATAAATGTCTACTAGAAAATGAATCCTGAGATTGTATATGGTGACGTTATCTGTACTTTGTTAATAAACTTACTTTGACTTGGACTTGGACGTTACCGCTTTCGCCCCTCCCCCACATTCACCATCATCTCTTTGGTTATTCGCCCCCCCACATTATCAAAGATCTTTTTTTTTTCCCAATGTAAGTTCCACTGTAACGTCTCATAGTAAACATTAGAAAATTCAGATGAATGTACCCTGTCAGCAAGCAGCCATAGAAAGCATCTGTGGAGGTGGTTTGTTCATCTTGTCAATGGTAAAGAACTCAGTAACCCCTTACAATAAGACAGGAATTTAATTACAGTGTATCTGTTCATCTCTGAAGATGCATCCTCTTAGAATATAGAACATAGAACAGTACAGCACAGTACAGGCCCTTCAGCCCACAATGGTGTGTTGAGCTTTTAACCTAATCTAAAATCAATCTATTCCCTCCCTTCTACATAGCCCTTCATTTTTCTATCATCTATATGCCTATCTATGAGATGCTTACATGTATCTTAGATATACCACCACACCTGACAGCACATGCCATGCACCCACCACTCTCTGTATAAGACACTTTCCTCTGATAACCCTCCTATAATTTCCTCCAATCATCTTGAAATGGTGCATTAGGCTGGGGTTGTAAGGGCAGAACACTGCATGGCCACAGATATCATCTCTGTAGTCAAGGTCCCTTCCACCTCCATAAGGCATCATAAAAAATTCATGCTTTAATTTCCAAAATTAGCAGGGATATCTGTTATCTATGCTTAGCCCAGTGCTACTCCAGCAAATCTGGTTGACCGTCCCATCCATGGTCAGCCACTAAGTTCTCAGCTGACTTACACATGTTCCACAAAGTACCTCTGCTTTGAGAGGGGATAGGGTGCAGTTTATTTAATCAATTTTTATAAATAAAATATCACTGGTTTAAGACCATGTTTTATTTTATTAATACATTTATGTTGTTGGGCTTTTTATTTTCTGCTGATTTTCTCAAAATTCAAGGTGTTCCTTTAATTATATTATACAATCAGGTAATTCAGTTGAAAAGGATTGGTCTTGGCCAATAAGATGCCTTAGAGCTTTCTAGAGGGATTGGTGGTGTGTACCCATTTTTTTGGAGAGAGTGCAGGAGGTTTGGAGGAATAAGGAGAGAGAAGAAAGAATGGGAATGGATGACAAACATGAGTGAAGAACATAGTGAAGCACTCACAGAGCTCATTTGGAAGGACAGATACTGCTGTTGGAAAATCCTCCTGCAGACAATCACAAAGAATGTACAGATGACTTTTCATTAGTTCATCATTGCATGACCTTGGAGAAAGTTCTTAATGTTAATTATCAAGACACTATCAATGTTTCACTTGGACTGTGTTTTCAGACAAAATTGTTTGGTACTGCGAGTAAATGAAGTGAAGCAAACCAGATTAATTACAGAACAATAAGCTCAATTGATTACAGCATCTGCACAATATAGGCTAATATATGTATAATGGGTCCCTTCCTTTATATTTGTTTGTTATAGTTTAAAATATTTTGTTAATACAATTTCAAGTTAAGTTTCTACTGGTGTGAGTTAAATTATTGCTTCCTGGCCAACAGTAAATTTGCATGGGTGTATCAGTGTTCGTACAAGTGATAGCCTCATTTTTCCTTAAAGGAACATACAAACTTTTAGATGTTGTATTTACTGTACCCTGGATGTGTTTATTTACTGGAAATGGTCTTCTCATCATTATTCCCCATGAATTGTAGAGTTATGCTGCTGTTAGGTTGTTTTTTTCTTTTTGTGTCTTGTGACAGACCGGGCAACATTTTTTGCTGTATCCATAGCATTTGTCAGTTTTTTTTACAAGGCTGAGTTACTCAATGGAAAGTGTGCAAGGAGAGCGTGCCAGATCCAATCTCGGGATGATCTGCCTTGAAGTCCAGTGCACCACTGGCCAGTTTTGCTGTTAGGTTGGATTCACAGTAATAGACAACTCATTATGAGCCTACAGTGAGAGGGCTGCACAAGGAATTTGAGTCACCAGGCTATCAAATAAATGGCAGGCTTAATGTTAATATGTTATTGAAGTCACAGCAGAGAAAAAGTTTCCTGGTGTTACACAGCTTGCAATGAGCTGGTGGGTCTGCCTGTCCAGGGGTGTGTGAAAATCGAGTGTGGGAGGTGGAACTTGAAAAAAGTACAGGCAATCCTACTGTGGTCAAGGTGATAGTTAACCCAGCAACTCAGAGCACATGGGTAATTTATAATGGATCTCGAGGTCCAATAGCGAGTTTTAAAAGGGGGAAATATGTTCATAGTAAGTAGTGTCAAGAAATAGAATTCCGAAGTGGGATCCAACAGGCAGAAGCTGTCATACTATGTGTTTAGTGCCATCTATTGTGGGTGCATTTCTAGTCAGAAGGCATCAGAGCAGACTTTGGAGACCTTGTGTCACTGGAGAAATTGCTCAATACATTGATAACATTATCCAGTTCTTCTGTGGGTTGCTATGACTTTTCACATCTGCTGCTTCATTTTTCCAATGCCCCTGGCAGGCTGCAGTAAATCTATTGTCTCAGTTGTCCATCTGTCTTCAGTTTGTAATAAAAATAACGTTCTCACTGATCAGTGCATACTTACAGAAATCTGATTCAATGCCAACAAGCAGAGGTGTGTTTAAGCTGCCGATGTGATCCCAGAGAATAAGATAAAGTTGTGTAGTAGAGTGTCTGAACATCAACCGTGAAAGTCAAAAGGGACATAATTATATAGTGCCGGTATTGTAATCATATCATGGCATGTGATCATATAAACAAATTAGCTTCTTCCTCTGCTTCTGCATATTAACATCAAATAGAGGTCAATGTTTGGTTGGTTAAGTTGTGATACTGGATGGACTATGTCCTGCACTGAGCTGCACCCAGCAGCGAACTGGAGATAACCATAGACAGCACCCAATGATGAACAGTATCCAGCAGCAGACAACAGCGCCTGAAAATGGACAGCACCCCACAACGGACAACACCCAGTACCCAACACCTGACAGCACCTAGTACATGACAGCACCCAGAACCCTGCAGCACCCAATACTGGGCATCACCCAGTACCAGACAGTAACCAGGACTGTATAGAACCCAGTACTGGACAGCACCCAGTTCTGTACAGTGCCTAGTATCTGAATTTATCCAGTACTCCACAACTCATAATACCTGTCAGCACTTAATACTGCACAGCACCTAGTTCCGGACAGCACCCAGTATCTGACAGCATCCAGTTTTGGGCAAAACCCAGTATCTGACAACATCCAGTTCCCAACAGCGCCCAGTTTCTGTCAGTATCTCACAGTGTACAGTACCCAGTATATGTCAGTATCTCACACTGTTCAGCACCCAGCACTGGACAGCACCCAGAATCTGTCAGTATCTCACACTGTTCTGCACCCAGCAATGGACAGCACTCTGTATCTGTCAACATCTCACACTGTTCAGCACCCAGTATCTGTCAGCATTTAATATTGTTCTGTACCCAGCACTGGACAGCACCCAGTGTCTGTCAGTATCTCACACTGTTCTGCACCCAGCAATGGACAGCACTCTGTATCTGTCAACATCTCACACTGTTCAGCACCCAGTATCTGTCAGCATTTAATATTGTTCTGTACCCAGCACTGGACAGCACCCAGTGTCTGTCAGTATCTCACACTGTTCAGCACCCAGTATCTGTTAGCATGTGGAGAAAGAGTGATCCAGAATGAGGAGTGGATACTAGGGGAGAAAGAGTGATCAGGAAGGAGGAAGTGGTAGAGAAACAGAAAGGGGTAGAGTAAATGAGTGTGGGGGAGGATGGGATAAGAAACAGAGGGAAGAGAAGTAAATTAGTTTGTTATAGTCACGTGTATTGAGCTACAGTAAAACAATTACTTTGTTTTGCATGCTATCCAAGTTCATAGATCAAAGTAAATTTAGTATCAAAGTACATATACAACCCTGAGGTTCATTTTCTTGTGTATATTCACAGTGGGTACAAAGAAGCACAATTGAATCAATAAGAAACTAGACTCAATAAAGACAGACAAACAGCCAATGTGCAAAAGGCAACAAACAGGGCAAATATATAAAGAGAAGGGAAAAACAAAATCATCACATCAGCGCACTGAGGTAGTACAAAGGAACTGCACAACAGAATGTGGAATGAAGTGTTACAGTCCCAGAGCCAGACAATAAGCTTAAGGTCATATTGAGGTAGACTGCGAGGTTAAGAGTCCATCGTATCATGCTAGGGAAATGTTCAAATGTGGGAGCCCAGTGGTACATGCTTTCAGACATTTTTATCTTCTGCTCAGTGAGAGGGGAAGGAAGAGTGAAAGTCCAGGATGGGTATGGTCTTTGATTATGTTTTAAAGTTCAAAGTAAATTTATTATCAAAATATGTATATGTCACCATATACAACCCTTTTGGTTCTTGCAGCACTCGCAGTGGAAGAAGGAAATACACTGGAATCAATGAAAAACTACACACAAAGACCGACAAATAACCAATGTGCAAAAGAAGACAAACTTCAAATACAAACAAAAGTCAATAAATAAATAAGTACATATATAAATAAATAAATCAATAAGATAGATAGATGGTTAGCTTGATAAATAAATAATACTGAGAACATGAGTTGTAGAGTCATTCTATGTAAGTGTATAGGTGGTGGTCTCAGTTTGTTGTTATCGACAGTAAAGTTATCCACTCTGGTTCAAGAGCCTGATGATGAGGGGTAGTAACTGTTGCTGAACCCTGTGGTGTGGGACCGAAGGCTCCTGTACATCCTTCCCGAGGGCAGCAGTGAGAAGTGCAGCCAGAGTCTATAGAGGAAAGGCTAGTTTCTGTGGTGTGCTGAGCTCCGTACACAACTGTCCGTTGTTTCTTTTGTCCCGGGCAGATCAGGTGTCATACCAAGCCATGATGCTTCCAGGTACGATGCTTTCTGTGGCGCATCTGTGGAAACTGGGAGGACTCAAAGGTGACATGCTGGATTTTGTTTTTGCTTCCTGAGGAGTAGATTGCTAATGCACTCCTCTCAGGGGATAGAGTAAACAGTGTGGGAGCAAGAAGAATGGGGGAGGGTCATAGAGAAGGAGAGAGGAAACATGGGTAATGATTAGATGCAGGGCTAGATGAAGAAGAGGGCAGGTGAAGGTTTGAGGGAGAAAGAGGCGGGGGCGTAAGAGGAGAGAAGCTGAGAGTGAGGTGAAATAAGTACTGGGGAGTGGAAGGTTTTGCTCATTCTCACTGTCCTCTCCTTTCCCTCCCATCAACCTCTCTCACATCCCACTCATTCCCTGCTACCACTCCTTCACTGCAGATCTCATTCTATTTTCTTTCTTCACTGAGAGACACTTGACCATAAAAACCATAAGATTCAGGAGTACAAATAGGCCATTCAGCCCATCAAATTTCACCTCCATCCAACCCATTTCTTCTCAACCATTTCGCCTCTTTCTGCCCACTACTTACCAATTGAGAACTTATCATTCACTGCCTTAAGTACAACCAATGACCTGCCCTCCATAGCTCCCTGCGGCAACAAATTTTGTAGATTCAACACCCTCTGCCCAAAGAAATTTCTCCTCATTTCAGTTTTAAAGTGACACCCATTTATTCTGAGTCATGTCCTCAGATCCTAGACTCTCTCACTAGTGGAAATATCCTCTCTACATCCACTCTGTCCAGGCCTTTTAGTATTTGGTAGGTTTCGATGAGATCCCTGTTCATCATTCTGCACCCTGTCAAGTACCGGCCCAGAAACATCAACCGCTCCTCAGACATTACAGCTTTGGTTGCTTGCTCTGAGTAGATTTATGTCCTCCACACTGCACCGCCTGACTAAACTGCAAAATCAAGATTTCTTATTCTGCTGACATTTCATGTAGGTCTCCAGTCTCAGCAACATTGACTTCAGCAATTGTATGTAATGTCTTAAATGCTTATTATCATTCTAATTTCCAGTCATTGATGAATGACAGAAATGAGCAGCTGACACTGAAGATGTACATCCAGTCAGTTCAATCGCACTGAAAGTAGCTGGTTATGTGTAGCTTACCATCTAATGACACCAGCGATGTTTGATCTTAATGTATTATGACCGTCATCTCCATGCAAGGTGATAGTTAATGGTAAGGCAGGATCACTAAATCTGATAAAGTACATAAACACTTATTCAGAGTTCAGATCATATGTAGCTCAATTACTCTGTAATGGCTATGGCAGCACTGAAGCCTGCAGTGCAGGTATTGCACGCACTCTGCCAGGGAGGCGTTCCCATTGTGTCTGAGAGTTTATGGAAAAGGCTGAAGGTTTTTTTTATGGCTGCAAGCTTTGAGGCAAGGTTTGAATGTGGATTGTGCTCAGAAGAAGTTTTGAGACATGATTTGGTAGTGTGATATGTGACTCTGTGCTTCAATGTCAAGATAAGTGGTAGTACTTTTTCAAGTTGAATCAGGTTAAAATATTTTGACAAGGGATGCAACTGTAGAGGTAAAACAAGACTTTGCTACAGAATGGCTGCTTTGGTGAGCATGAGATTTTGTACTGCATATACTATTATTATGACACAGAAAGAGCCCATATGGACCATTACTAGCTCCCAGCAGAGCAATCCCATCAGTCCCATTCCCTCTCCTTATTCTCATCTGCAGGTGGGTCACTTGCTTCCTCTCTGTCAGGTGACAGTACATGAGACATATCTCCACATCCCACTCACTCATCAGTGGTGGGCCACAGGAGTGTTCTCCCCCTCCCTCCTATTTTCTCTGCACACCAATGACTGCGTCTCCAGTGATTCATAGCTAAAACTGAGAAAGTTTGCAGATGACATCACTGCCATTGGACTAGTCATCAGAGGCAACAAAGCCAAGTTCCACCGGAAAGTAAACGAGCTCGTGTCCTGGTGCAATCACAACTTGGAGCTAAATGCCCTCAAAACTTTGGAGATGCATATTGGCTTTAGGAGAAATGTGGTGCCTTTCCACCCACTCATCATCTACAAAACTACAGTTACCACTGGTTCAACATTCAGGTTCCTGGGCATCATTATTTCATTATCTTAAAAGTTTCTTCCCCCCCACCCCCACCCCCCAGCAGTTAATCTGGTCAACTATTCTAGTTAGATCCCCACCCCCTCGCTCTATTACTTCTGTCACTGCACGGCACTAAATACATATTATTTCTTCATATTATTCCATATCCATACTTGAACCTCTAACCTTATTTTTTATACAGTTCTTCTCTATTCTTTATCACTGTTGAATGTTTATTTATTTATTTAGAGCTATAGTGTGGAACAGGTCCTTCCAGCTCAGCAAACCGTACCACCTAATAACTCACTGATTTAGCCCTAGCCTATTCACAGGACAATTTACAATGACCAATTAACCTACTAACCTGTACGTCTTTGGAATATGGGAGGAAAGTGGAGCACCCGAAGGAAAGCCACTCACATCACAGACTGTACAAACTCCTAACGGATGGCATTGGAATTGAACTCTGCTCTTCGATGCCCTGAGCTGTTATAGCGTCGTGCTAACCACAACACGACCAGGGCACCCTAATGAGCCACGCCACCCAGCAACCCACCTACCTAATGGCCTGATCAGAAGGCAATTTACAATGACTAATTAACCCATTAACCGGTATGTCTTTGGACTGTGGGAGGAAACCAGAGCACCTGGAGGAAACCCATGCAGTTGTAGGAAGAACGTACAAGCACCATAGCAAATTCCTAACACATGTAATTCCTAACATTCGCCTGGTCATAAGGCAATTTACAATGACCAATTAACCCACTAACCGGTACGTCTTTGGACTGTGGGAGGAAACCGAAGCACCCGGAGGAAATTAACGCAGTCGCGGGAAGAACATACAAGCCTGACACATCCTGATCAACACACCAGAGCAAATTCCTAACACATGTAATTGTATATGGTGAATAAAGGTAATCCTCAATCCTTCACTGTGTCTCTGCATTATTGTCACTTTAGCATTTCTTTTTCCACGACCTCTGTTTGCATTGTTATAACTTGCACCATTCCACCGAGTTCCACTCATTGTTGTGTTTATTGATTCCATGCGGTTTACTCTGCGAGTTTCACAGTAGCGAGGAATTTCCCTGCACACTGCTGTCTATGACAATAAGTTAATCTAACATTAATGGATGTCAAAGTTGAGTTGATTATCGTCTGCACAAGTACACGTGTGCAGGGTTGCAATGAAAAACATTTGTAGCAGCATCACAGGCATATCGCATCTTAGAGGCAGACTCACAAGGAAAATAAACATATATTATATGGAACCTTATGCATTTTCCAAAAAAAAAACACCATTTTAGTGCAAAGCAAACATTTAGATTATGAAGGCATGTAGTCCCCTTTTATTGTCATTTAGTAAAGCATATATTAAGAAATGATACATTATTTCCTCTGGTGTGATATCACAAAACACAGGACAAACCAAGACTGAAAAAACTGACAAAACCACATAATTATACATATAGTTACAACAGTGCACAATACCATAACTTGATGAAGAAAGTCCGTGAGCACAGTAAAGTCCAAAGTTTCTCAAATGTCCCACATCTCACGCAGACGGGAGAGGGAAGAAAAACTCTCCCTGCCATGCCCACCACAATCCGACTCTGAGTCATCCGAAAACTTCGAGCTCTGATCAGCTCTCCGACACCGAGTACTGAGCGGCATCTCTGCCGAAAGATTCAACCTCCTTCTCGGGCACCAAAAGCAGGCAAGGCCGGGGATTTTGAGGCCTACCCTCCGAAAGATTCCCGACCACACAGTAACGACAGCAGCGGACAGGCGTTTCAGAAATTTCTCCAGATGTTCCTCTGTGATTTCACGTCCATTCTCCATCAAATCAGAATTGTCCACGGCCCCTATTTAACAGATATGATATCATTTTTCACCAGAGAGCTGCACACACAAACTATGCTACCAAACTGTGGTGATTAGGGTTTTGTTG
Source organism: Mobula hypostoma (assembly GCF_963921235.1). Lineage (NCBI taxonomy): Eukaryota > Metazoa > Chordata > Chondrichthyes > Myliobatiformes > Myliobatidae > Mobula > Mobula hypostoma. The sequence goes on from NC_086104.1 coordinate 105,309,461, forward strand.
GATAGTTCAAGTACTGAATGACTGAAGGGAAATAATCGTTCTTGAACTGCATGTTGTGGGACTTCTGTCCTCTGTACCTTCTACCAGCATGAAGATGTCATGGCCTGGTTGGTGGGGATCTTTGATGATGGATTCCGCCTTCCTGAGGCAGCACTTTCTGAAAATACGAAAACAATGGTAATGACAAAGAAATCACTTACTCTGCAAAGGTTGATACACCTACCAGTTTTCTGCTCACACTACTCCAAAGCAATTAATCAAAGCTTTTCTCTACATGGAGAGAGAGTGAGAGTGAGAACGAGAGAAAGAGAGTGAGAGAGTGATTAACTATACTGTAGATTTGAGCAGATATCAAATAAAAAGTACAATTTTTAACCAACACTTCATAAATTTTACCAAATACTAAATAAATATTGAAATAGAAGTTAAAACAGAAATATTTGTACTGTGCATTTGTAAGGATGTACATAGAAGAAATAGAACATACAATAAATCCATGAAAATATTTGTTATTCAATTTGTAAGTGATTATCTAATAAGAAACCGTGCATATACATTTATTTTTCTAGAATCAGAGTTGCTATCAAATGGCAAAGTGTGTCATTAAAATGCATTTATGTTTCATGCAACAAAGTGGAGCAGTTTTTGGGTAGTTAGCTTCAGTCGGTCGATTTTATTTTCAACTTCTTGGTTCTTTAGGAGATGACATTGAAGAAGGTTGCTAGATGCAAGATGAGGCATGTTTGAATGCTCTGGGCCTGCACTCACTAGAGTTTAGAAGAATGAAGGATGATCTCATTGAAAGCCATTGAATATTGAAAGACCTAGATAGAGTGGATGTGGAAAAGACATTTGTTTTCGGGAGGAATCTAGGACCAGAGGGCACAGCCTCAGAATAGAAGGACGTCCCTTTAGAACGGAGATGAAGAGGAATTTTTTTAGCCAAACAGTGATGAATCTATGAAATTCATTGCCACAGACAGCTCCTGAGTCCAAGTCATTGGGTACACTTAAAGCGGATGTCGATAGATTCTTGATTCATAAGGGCGTCAAAGGATACGAGGAGAAGGCAGAGAAATGGGGTTGAGAGGGATAATAAATCAACCTTAATGGAATGGTGAGGCAGACTTGATGTGGAGAATGGCCTAATTCTGCTCCTAAGACATTGTCTAAGCCTGATGTAATCCAGGAGTACTCTGCTTCTTCTATTGGCACTCTGTTAAGCATACTAAATCCTCACTTCTTCCCATCACAAGCTCACTGTGCATTGTGAAGCTATTTGGAACATGTACCGTTGAGGCCAAACTGACATTACCTCTGTGACATATAACTACTACCATCAAACAGGGCTACAGCCACCTGAAGATTCTCCTCAGTTGTATATCATTATGATGTGGAATATGACACCAGTCCTACAGCATCATGGAGATTGCAGTGAATAGGATGCAGTGATAAACACAATGGCCACAGAAAATCTTGTGTAAGGAGACCCCTGCAGCGATCTTTCCAGCAGGCGCTGGCTGCCCCATGCAGTGACGATGTCTTCTTTATTCTTAGCTATCATCAGGGTCATTGGATGAGCAAGTTGCTCTGGACAGTGATCACAATGGCCATGCTACTGTACTATAACCCTTTAGCCTAAGGAAGAATCTTGAAATATGCTGGGGGAACTTGGGGCAGCACAGTAGCATAGTGATTAGCACAACATTTTACAGTACCAGCGACCCAGGTTCAGTTCCCTGTAAGGAGTGTGTACGTTCTCCCCGTGACCATGCACATTTCCTCTGGGTGCTCTGGATTCCTCCTATGGTCCAAAGTCATACCAGCTGGTAAGTTAGTTGCTGGTTGTAAATTGCCCCATGATTAGGTTAGGATTAAACTGCGGGATTGCAGGGTGGTGTGGCTGGAGGCGCTGGAAGGGACTGTTCACCACTGTATTCCAATACAAAAATAAATAAATGAATCAATTATTTGGCTGTAGTTATCTAGTCTTCTCTAAATGTGACCCCTGACCTTCATGTTCGCTCGAGATGAATCAGTCAATACAAATGCAATTATGAATGGGCGATGATGGTGATCTAGCCATCAATGGCCATAATCCTGGTAGAAAGTATAATTTCAATCACACTAATCTTGTTATGATGGATATCTACTGACTTTCTTCTGCAGCCAGATTCATCAAATCTATCCTTAATCTTGTTAGATTTTTAAAATCTATTTTACCTGTATTGAATTTTCACTTCTCATTTAAATATATTTTTTTCCTCGTATCTCTTCTGTGAAACTGTTACTGAATTGCTGTCTAGCAGACCGACTAATTCCAATTATAATATAAATCATATTGTCAATAGAAGCCCCACGATACCTTTTGCAAACGCCCTCATGGTAAACAAATCTTCATACTTTAACAGCCTATCAGTTTCTAGGGTCTTTCACACACATCTAACTCTAATATTTGCTATCAGTGATTGTCTGCTTTGTTACAGAAAGCACCATAAGACCATGGGAGCAGAATCCGGCCATTCAGCCCACAAGTCTGTGCTATTCTACCGTGGCTAAATAATCATCCCTCTCAACCCCATTCCCCTGCCTTCTCCCTGTAACCTTTGTCGGCCTTACTAATCAAGAAGCTATAAACCTCTGCTTTAAATATACCCAATAACTTTGCCTCCACAGCTCTCTGTGGCAATGACTTTCATAAATTCACCACCCTCTGGCTAAAGAAATTCCTCTTCATCTCTATTCTAAAGGGAAGTTGTTCTATTCTGAGGTGTGCCCTTTGGTCTTAGAACATACAACATAGAATAGTACAGCACAGTACAGGCCCTTCGGCCCACAATGTTGTGCCGACCCTCAGACCCTGGCTCCCATATAACCCCCACCTTAAATTCCTCCATATACCTGTCTAGTAATCTCTTAAACTTCTCTAGTGTATGTGCCTCCACTACTGACTCAGGCAGTGCATTCCACACACCAACCACTCTCTGAGTAAAAACCTTCCTCTAATATCTCCCTTGAACTTCCCACCCCTTACCTTAAAGCCATGTCCTCTTGTATTGAGCAGTGGTGCCTGGGGAAGAGGTGCTGGCTATCCACTCTATCTATTCCTCTTAATATCTTGTACACCTCTATCATGTCTCCTCTCATCCTCCTTCTCTCCAAAGAGTAAAGCCCTAGTTCCCTTAATCTCTGATCATAATGCATACTCTGTAAACCAGGCAGCATCCTGGTAAATCTCCTCTGTACCCTTTCCAATGCTTTCACATCCTTCCTATAGTGAGGCAACCAGAACTGGACACAGTACTCCAAGTGTGGCCTAACCAGAGTTTTATAGAGCTGCATCATTACATCGCGACTCTTAAACTCTATCCCTCGACTTATGAAAGCTAACACCGCATAAGCTTTCTTAACTACCCTATCCACCTGTGAGGCAACTTTCAGGGATCTGTGGACATGTACCCTGAGATCCCTCGGCTCCTCCAAACTACCAAGTATCCTGCCATTTACTTTGTACTCTGCCTTGGAGTTTGTCCTTCCAAAGTGTACCACCTCACACTTCTCCGGGTTGAACTCCATCTGCCACTTCTCAGCCCACTTCTGCATCCTATCAATGTCTCTCTGCAATCTTTGACAATCCTCTACACTATCTACAACACCATCAGCCTTTGTGTCATCTGCAAACTTGCCAACCCACCCTTCTACCCCTACATCCAGGTCGTTAATAAAAATCACGAAAAGTTGAGGTCCCTGAACAGATCCTTGTGGGACACCACTAGTCACAATCCTCCAATCTGAATGTACTCTCTCCACCACCACCCTCTGCCTTCTGCAGGCAAGTCAATTCTGAATCCATCTGGCCAAACTTCCCTTGATCCCATGCCTTCTGACTTTCTGAATAAGCCTACCGTGTGGAACCTTGTCAAATGCCTTACTAAAATCCATATAGATCACATCCACTGCACTACTCTCATCTATATGCCTGGTCACCTCCTCAAAGAACTCTAGCAGGCTTGTTAGACATGATCTGCCCTTCATAAAGCCATGCTGACTGTTCCTGATCAGACCATGATTCTCTAAATGCCCAGAGATCCTATCTCTAAGAATCTTTTCCAACAGCTTTCCCACCACAGATGTAAGGCTCACTGGTCTATAATTATCCAGACTATCCCTACTACCTTTTTTGAACAAGGGGACAACATTCGCCTCCCTCCAATCCTCCGGTATACCATTCCCATGGACAACGAGGACATAAAGGTCCTAGCCAGAGGCCATCAATCTCTTGTGCAGCAGCCTGGGGAATATTCCGTCAGACCCCAGGGACTTAGCCATCCTAATGTATTTTAACAACTCCAACACTTCATCTCCCTTAATATCAACATGCTCCAGAACATCAACCTCATTCATATTGTCCTCACCATCATCAAGTTCCCTCTCATTGGTGAATACCGAAGAGAAGTATTCATTGAGGACCTCGCTCACTTCCACAGCCTCCAGACACATCTTCCCACCTTTATCTCTAATGGGTCCTACCTTCACTCCTGTCATCCTTTTGTTCTTCACATAATTGAAGAATGCCTTGGGGTTTTCCTTTATCCTACTCGCCAAGGCCTTCTCATGCCTCCTTCTCAGACCCTTCTTAAGCTCTTTTCTTGCTTCCCTATATTCCTCAATAGACCCTTCTGATCCTTGCTTCCTAAACCTCATGTATGCTGCCTTCTTCCACCTGACTAGATTTTCCATCTCACTTGTCACCCATGGTTCCTTCACCCTACCATTCTTTGTCTTCCTCACGGGGACAAATTTATCCCTAACATCCTGCAAGAGATCGCTGAACATCGACCACATGTCCATAGTACATTTCCCTGCAAAGACATCATCCCAATTCACACCCGCAAGTTCTAACCTTATAGCCTCATAATTTGTCCTTCCCCAATTAAAGATTTTCCTGTCCTCTCTGATTCTATCCTTTTTCATGATAATGCTAAAGGCCAGGGAGTGGTGGTCACTGTCCCCCAGATGATCACCCACTGAGAAATCTGTGACCTGACCCAGTTCATTACTTAGTACAAGATCCAGTATGGCATTCCCCCTAGTCAGCCTGTCCACATACTGGGACAGGAATCCGTCCTGGACACACTCAACAAACTCTGCCCCATCTAAACCATTGGAACTAATCAGGTACCAATCAATGTTAGGGAAGTTAAAGTCACCCATGATAACAACCCTGTTATTTTTGCACCTTTCCAAAATCTGCCTCCCAATCTACTCCTCGGTATCTCTGCTGCTATCAGGGGGCCTATAGAATACCCCCCAGTAGAGTAACTGCTCCCTTCCTGTTCCTGACTTCCACCCATACTGACTCAGAAGAGGATCCTGCTACATTACCCACCCTTTCTGTAGCTGTAATAGCTGTCTTAACTCCCCTCCCCCTACTATAGAAAACCTCTTCTCCGTGTCCACTCTATTTATGCTTTTCAATATTCTACAGTTTTCAATGAGATCCCCTCTCATTCTTCTAAACCAGTAGCATGCTGGTGACGCTCTTCTACACCTTCTCCAAAGCCTCCACATCTTCCCTGTAATGAGGTGACCAGAACTGAATGCAATACTTCAGATGCAGCCTAACTGCGACATAACTTCCTGACTTTTGAACACAATGCTTCAGCTAATAAAGACAGGCAGAACTCACACAATGGGCATCACTGGGATTAGTAATGTTGTTGGAGCCTCCTCCCACCAGTGAGATGCCGGAGGTCTGCAGAGCTTGTTATGGATTCGCTTAACTCCATCTGCTGCTTTTGCTCTCCTGTCTGCCAGTGGTCCTGTGCTGTGGCCTCCGCAGGTTGGCACCTGACATTTTGGGATGCTTGATGCAGCTCTGATACATGATCTTCTGCCATCCTCATGAGACAGGGTTGGGACAAGCGGCTGCAGATAACGGAGTGTTTGTTTCTGCTGCTGGTGGTCAATGGTACATACCGAATACCTAGTTTTCAGCTGCCCTACCTGTTCTGAGCCCATCTCGTTGAAGATGTTTGTGGTGCCAGAAAACAATGGAGGGGGTCCTCGGTGTAGAGACGAGGTTATTCTACACAAGGTCTATGAATCCTGTCATGGACATAGGCATCTGCCACAGGCTGAATGTTGAGAAGGAATTCAAGGAATTTCAGTCCTTGTGTTTGTTCAATCGTACCTGCACAGACCAGTCAGCCATCGTGCAGCCAGCATTGCGCCAAGCCGATTTTGATGGACCTTGAAGCCTCCCATCCAAAGTATATTCTGTGCCCTTGCTACTGGACCACATTCCATGTCTAGAATACTATTCTCAGGGAAAGAAGAGTATAGAAAATGCATCAAAATGCCTTCAAAGATGAGGACGTCAAGTCCACCACCAACATGAATGTCTACCAATCAATATGTTCCTTTGAAAGGATGTGGATAGCCTCAAAATTCAAAGTTCAAATTTATTGTCAAAGTGTGTTGACCATGTACAAACTTTGAGATTCACCTTATTGCAGGCATCCATCCACAAAGCTAAGGAACACAATAGAATTCATGAAAACAACACACACAGCAAAGACTGACAAACATCCAGTAGGCAAAAGAGGACAAATTATGCAAATAATAAATAAATAATGCATAAAACATGAACTGCAGAGTCCCTGAAAGTGAGTCAGTTCATGCTGAGGTGGACGGAAGCCATCCAGGAGCCCGGACAGTCGCAGGGCAACAGCTGCTCCGAACCTGGTGTTGTGGGATCCAAGACCCCTGCACCTCCCGCCCAGTGATAGCTGAGAGGAGAGAGGGAGACCAGTCAAGCGCAGGCAGACAGCACTGAAGATCGGCTCTCTTTCTGCTTGCAGGCTCTGATGCTTTCATCTGGCTCAGTGCTTTAATTGGTGCAGAGTACTGGGTTTGTTTTCCGTTCTTGGGCCCTCAACACCGCATCCCCCCACCCCCCACCAAGCACCATACCAGCATTCTTGAGAGTTAGGTTCACCGAATGTTTCATCAGGTTGTAAAATCACTAAATCGTTTTGGACCCGTGGTTCCCAAAGTTGTCACTATCACTCCCTCGGGGGCAGAGGAAGTTTCTAAGGGGGTGATAACAATAAAGGAGGTGGTGAGGGGGCACTCAGTAGCAGGAGGGGGTTGTAGCTGAGGGATTAGAAGTTTAGGAAATGAATGATTTATTATAAGCATCTGATTTTCAGTGCCTCATAATTGATCACGGTGATCACACAATCACCTCATCTCTTGCTAACCCACCATTCCTTTGGACTTTCATTATAGTTGTTGAAAAGCAATGTGACACTTCTATATTTTGCATATCATAAGACATCAGTTCTGAAGAAATTGTGATATTTCCTGGCCCAGCCCTTGCTTAATTGCCATTCACGACTGTATTACTGTGTTGCCCAGTGCGATTCTCACACTATAAGCATGCAGTGACACAATTGCTATGAATTAGGGTATGGCATTCAATGGGGTAAAGTTTAGAATCCACCCTTTCGAATGGTCTTGACTGCATTTCTTTTGCTGAGATATCGCTGCTCCACTTTGTGTACCTTCAGGCAGAGAGTCAGGTCTTGTCTGAGCTGTGATGATGTCATAACTTTCCCCTTTACTGGTCGCAGCACTTGAAGTTGGACTTAAATAATAGCTGATTGACTGCTGTCGTTAATCCATTAAGAAAATAGAAGCAGATCAAATGAGAAAGGAATGTAGGTGGTGTAATGTGGAGTATCTGAAATATAGATTTATACCAGTACCAAACAACCAACAGCAGCCAATGGGTCTGTTGTGTGAAAATTTTTTTTTTTAGCAACCTGTCCTGTTTCCTTGAACATTTGAAGAGAATACACTCTGATAAAGCAAACAAGAACTTGGCTTATTTTCAGTCACCTTATGAAAACTTTCAGAACTGTAAAACACTTCAAAATATATTTGCCAGCACTTCACAACAAAACAGTGATGATCTGCATGCTTCATACAACATTTCATTGCTCATTGCTAAATCCGGAAAGCCCCTTACAAGCAGAGAAGAACTGATTCTGCCAGCAGTAAGGGAAGTTCTGAGTACAGTTTTGCATAAGTTCCAGAGTTCAAGAGTTGTTGAGCAATTTTTCAAAGAGAAGGGCATTCTGCTCACCAACATTCTTGCTTGTGCAACAGATGGGGTACTGTCAATGAAAGGATGCCACCATGCAGTTAATAATTTCTTGAAAAATGCTGTAACAGTTACAATTCACAGACAGGACCTTGTCACAAAAAAACTCAAGTGATCAGCTGCACAGATTGTTAAACACTGTTATCATAGCAACAAGTAAAATCAAGTCCCATGCTCTCAATTCTTGATTACTTCAACAGCATTGTATTGAGAATGATGAACAGCTGGAATACTTGCTGTCGCACACAGAAATCAGATGGCTCTCAAAAGGAAACTGCCTGAGATGCTTTTATGCACCTTTTGAAATTATGATAAAATTCTTTGAAGACTCAAATGCTTCATTCAGCAATCAACTCAAGAATATTAGGAATGACGTTGCTTATTTGACAGAATCATTCACAGAGTTTAACTCAATCAATCTTCAACTGAAAGAAAATGATGTGAATCATTAGCTAACCCACCGAGTTAACCCTATTGAAGTGCAATATTGGCTGTCGTGAGCTTTTCCAATTTCTGAGCCTCTCTGAGTAGGAAAAGAAAGAAAGAATACCAGATGATGATCTTCAAGTATACTGTGCACAACCTGGGTGAGTTGCATAAAGATATGTCAGAGAAATTTCAGGATCTTCTCTCAATCCAAATTCCAGATAGGGTAATGTTCAGGAATGGATACATTTATTCCTGAACAATTATAATGAGGAAAGGTGGGTGGAGGAGTGAGGGGAGAACTGTTCTCACTACAAAATGATTCTGTGCTGCAGCCGAGGTTCGACAAAGCATATGAACACTTTTGGCTGCAGAGAGAAATCTGCACTGTGGGAAGAGGTCAAGATGTTCTTTATTGCCTTTCCAATATCATATTTAGTGGAGCGTGGTTTCGGTGCCATTATCCAACTGCTTTCAGGCTGCAGATTACTGAACGTGGAGATCTGAGACTCCAGAGTGAGTTCAGCCTGGTGCTGAGAAACTGATATCACTACACCAAGCCCATCCGTCTCACTGAAAGGTGAAAAAGCAATGAAGTAGTGAATAGATGCACGCTCTAAAATTATTGATGAAAATTGATTTACTGTAATTAAATAAGGAAATAAGTTTATTTATAGCCTTAAACAGATTTAAGTATTTTTAGCAATTATTTGCAGTACTTTTTTTTAACTGTTCCTCATTAATCAAAATTCTTTATACTTTTTTATCCATTAGCTGGAGGGGGGGAGGGTGGAGCATGCTGGAGATGTGGTCTGGGAGTCAAGGGGGAGATAGCCCATAATCTTTGGGAACCACTGGTTCAGACAATTCAAAATTACATTTCTCAAGGGAAATAGCAGGCTGTGGATTGCAGTGATCGTCGTTCAGAAGAAGTATGGTGTATGCAGTAGAATATCTAGTCGTTTTGTGAGCTGCCACAAAATGTCGTTGTATGTCAACAACACTATCTTGGAAGCCTCCGGTGCACACTTCAAATCACCACTATTTCTGCAAAATACATCCTTCTTACTGGCAAGAGAAGAGAACCAATGTCAGTGCTCTCCATCATCCCCAAGATTGATAGAGGTGTTTAAGATGATGAGAGGCATTGATCATGTGGTTACCCAAAGGCTTCGGCCCAGGGCTGAAATGGCTAACACAAGGGGGCATAGTGTTCAGGTGCTTGGAAGTAGATACAGGGGGGATGTCAGGGGTAGGTTTTTCACACAGAGAGTCATCGGTGCGTGGAATGGGCTGCCGGTGACGGTGGTGGAGGCAGTCTGTAGAGTAGGCTACATGGTCAGCACAACAATGTGGGCTGAAGGGCCTGTAATGTGCTGTAGATTTTCTATGTTCTGTGTACTATTATTAAACTCAGCCAGCTCAGCGGCCAGACCACATCATTCGTATGCCCAAGGCCACACTCCCAAACCAGACAGGTCAGCGGGCAGACCACATCATTCGTATGCCCAAACCAGGCAGTCAGGCCCTGCCACAGCAAGACTGAAGTCAAGAGGAGACAATTGAAGGCTGTCCTGTGTAATAGCAATCAAGCCAGGGCAATCGCTGGCTCATGATCATTTCATGTGAAGACGGAGCATCCACGGAGGCATAGAGCCCCAACGACAGAAGCCTGTTAAGGCAGAAGAGCCACTCACCTTCCCTGTAAAACTCCAGCTGTGCAGAGTCTGCATCTCCCTCCTCAGTGCAATGTCCGCAAGTCATCCTGAGCCCCCGAGGGACCGTCCGGGTGGAGCCATGTTAACCACAGGCGATGCTGGATAAAAGCAGATTCCGAGTTACTTATTCATCACCCGTACATCGGAGCATTCAGTGAGGCGTGTCATTTGTGTTAACACCCAACACACCGAACGATGAGCTGGGGGTAGCCCATTGCACCACCAGCATTCCATGCTCACAATGCTCAGCAGAACAGCACAGAACACAACAAGCAACAATACCACGACAGTAAAATAAGCCCCTTTCCTCCCTCCTTTCCACCCACTGACACACAATGCAGGCTAGGCCTTTAGGCCTTCAGACATTGGGTTTCAACTTCCAGACTTCTGATTGACCTTCAGGCTTGAAGCTTCTGCATTGACCTTTGCACAAGATGATAATGGGAGCCTGAACTCCAGGCCTGAACTTCAGGCACACTGACTAACCGGTCCTCGCGCCTTCTTGTACATCCTGCTTGCAAGGATATCCGAACTGGGACAACCTGACATCCACAGACGTCCTTCATCAGCTGTCCGCATCACTGGCTCGCAAGCACAGAGCAGAGGCCTGGGCTCTGGATGTCCTTCACCCTCACGTTCACGTCACTGGAGTGCAGAGCAGAAGCCGGACCCTGAACACTAATCTGACCTCTAATTCCTGCACATCACTGTCCTTAAACACCAACCTGACCCCTAACTCTGTCCCCAAAACCAACCCTTGGAACCTAAAAAAAACTAAGTTTGAGCCACAGTCTCTACGGCAACTGCAGCTTGGCACCATGTTGAGAAGAGAGAAAAAAACAGCACAATGCTGTCCTCAGACTAGAACAATGCTCCACAAATGCTCAAACTGTGGCATTGCAAAAACTACTGTTAACATTCCAGAGGCTATTATTTATGAGGGAAGATTAGTTTCTGTCTCTTTCCCCTCTCTAAATTGCCTGCTTGGTGCTCAGTTGGTTGGAGTGGGAGCAGACTTTGGTGGCCTTTCTCCCTCACACTTCAGCTCAGTGGTGCTTCTGGCAGCACTGATAACTTGCTTTTGATGGGATCATGGGGTGGCTGGGACTTTGGGAAATACATCGTGAGATCTCCACAGACAATGGGAAGTAATGACTGAGAAAAGAGAAAAAACTCTGGAGAAAGGAATATGGTAAATGCAAGGGAAGTTGGTTAAAGTAAGGACAACAGAAGGAGATATGAAGACCGAATCACCAGAGAACTGAAAATGGAATGAAGTACTGCAAATCTTTAAGAAATAACCTGCAGAATTTATTGGAATTTTATATCTTTGAAGAACATAGAAGATAGAACATTATAGCTCAGTATAAGCCCTTCAGCCCATGATGCTGTGCTGACCTTTTAACCGACTCTAAGATCAATCTAACCCTTCCCTCCCAGGTAGCCCCAATTTTTCTGTCATCCATGTGCCTATTTAAGTGTTTGTTAAAATGTCCCTAATGTATCTGCTTCTACCACCAACCCTGGCAGGGTGTTGTACCGCTCTCTGTAAAAAATTATGCCACCTCCTGTTAGCCATTTCTACCCTGGCTGTCCATCGATCTCTGCCTCTCATCATCTGTACATCTACAGTAACGTGCAAGAGTCTTCGGCACATATATATAGCTAGGATGACTAAGACTTTTGCACAGTACCGTAATAATTTTATGCATTGGACTGTACTGCTGCCACAAAAAGAAAACAAATTTCAAGATATATTTTAGTGATGATAAACCTGATTCTGATATGGGACTCTATTGTGGAATGGGAGTAAGAAGGGGGCAGGGAGAGGGGGAATCATGGTTAGGGAAAGGGGAAGGGAGAGGGAGGCAGTGGGAAGCACCAGAGAGACATTCAGTAATGATTAATAAACCAATTGTTTGGAACTGAATAACCTTGCCCAGTGTCTCAGGGCCTGGTGTGTCTGCACCTATGTCACCCCCCCACCCCAGCACTCCTCTGCCACTTGTCCCTCACCCCTTCATCCTCACCATTTCCAATATCCTTTGTTCTCGCCAGATTTACAAACTCACTCTCCACTCCACGATGACAAGTACAGTGATGTACAAAAGTCCTAGACACCCTAACGGTATATGTGTATGTGTGTGTGTGTGTGTGTGTGTGTGTGTGTGTGTGTGTGTGTGTGTGTGTTTGTGTGTATGTGTGTGTGTGTGAGTATGTGTCTAGATTTTTGCACAGTACTGTATATCAAGTCACCTCTCATTTTCCTTCACTTCAAAAAGAAAGCCCTAGCTTATTCAACCTATCTAAGACATGCTGTCTGGCCCAGGCAGCATTCTGGTAAATCTGCTCTGCACCCTCTCCAAAGTTTCCACAAACTTCCGATAACGAGGTTTTTGACTGGTGATTTGCAGGAAAATAAATCAGGTTGTTGAAAATCTCCTTTCTGCCTTTAAACGTCTTCACTTACATTAATGAATAATTGATCTTCAACTTTCTTGAACCTCTTAACAAGGTTGTTGGGGAGTTGGTGCAGTTTGGGGTGATTGATAACTTACAGTGCATTTGTTTTCTGCCATGACTTGCTGAACAAATTGAACGGCAAGGAGGGCATGCACAATTAGACTTCAAATAGTGTTCCCAGCAAATTGATGCTTTATATCTAAAATAACGGGTTGGCATGATTTCAGATGTAATGATCCATTTCACCAGGCATACCTTTACATTCTGCACCATAAATATCCAGTGAATAGTCTGTTCAACCTATGATTAGCCGAGACATATTCTTATAGCTGGTAAAATGATTCATGCAAGAGACTTTAAGCTTGCTACTTTTAGCCTGAACAATCAAGAATTTGCAATAATGTGGCATATTTTACTACAGTGATGGGCATTGACACTTGCCGAATACTCAAGCAGATCATGAAACGAGACTTCGCATGGAATAGAGTGAAATACTGGAGGAACAGTCCGCTAGATTGCTGATTCAGATTTATTACAACATGTACACCACAACATACAGAGAAATTCATTGATTCCCTCGATAACCAGCACACCCAAAGTACTGGGAGTAGCCCGCTAGTTTTGCCACATTGTTTGGTGCCAATATAGAATTCCCGTAATGCTCTGCAGAACAACACAACCGGTGACAACAATAGCAACAACAAAACAACAGCAGCAAAACTAGCCCTCCCCGCACTTACGCACACACATACATGCCTCCAACTTCAGGACCCCACTCTTTGTCCTTGGATTCCAGGACTCAAAGATATCAGGCCTCTAACTTTGGACTTCACCCCAGAACTCACCGATCACAAGATTGACCTTTGGTCCTCGACCTCTGGACTCACATAGAGCTCTGATCCCAGTGACCTGGGCTGTCATGTCTCCTTCAGTCTTTGGCATTCAGGCTTCTATCTGCAGACATACCATGGTCTCTGGAGGGAAGGGAATTGTCAATGCTTTGGGTCGAAACCCTGCATCAGGAGCTGAAACAATGGCAGGTCCTTTTCCTACACTACACCCTCCCTCCACCAATGCTGCCTGGCCACTCAATGCTCCAGATTCCAGCATCTGCAGTCTCCTGCATCTACAGAATGAAATATTGTTGTCAGAGTCTGTGCAAAGCATGAGCAGCTCAACTTTGCATGTTCTGAACAAGTGGAAAAGCTATAGTCTGGGTGCCGGTAGCTAGGGCTGGAAAGAAAACCAGGCCAGCTTGCTGAAGAGCCTGGCTCTGTGCTGTAGTGCAGTGTAACTGTATGACCCGAAACTGTGAATGTCTATATGTCTAAATCGGAGTTCTTCACCTGTGCACTCAGTTTTGAAATGAAAGTCTAGTTCATGGAGGGGCGGCTGACTCACAGAGAGCTGTCAAGTCCTAAAGACCTATGCTGATCAACTGGCTGGAGTTTTTGCTGAGATCTTTAACCTCTCGCTTTGACGGTCTGAGGTGCCCACCTGCTTCAAGCAGGTTTCAATCATACCTGTGGCTAAGAAGAACGTGGTAACCTGTCTGAAAGACTATCATCCAGTAGCACTGACATCCTCAGTGATGAAGTGTTTTGAAAGGATGGTCATGAAACATACCAATCTCTGCCTGAGAATCGACTTGGATCCACTCCAGTATGCCTACTGAACCAACAGGTCCACAGCAGATGCCATCTTATTGCCTCTTCACTCAACCATAGAACATCTGGACAGCAAGGGATCATCAGGATGTTCTTTATCGGCCACAGCTCAGTACAGTAAGCTTCAGAACCTTAACCTCAGTACCTCCTTGTGCAATTGAATCCTCAATTTCCTCATTTGCTGACCCCAGTCTGTTGGGATTTGCAACAATATCTCCTCCCCAATCTCCATCAGCATCAGGTGCACCACAAGACTGTGCACTTAGCCCTCTGCTCTACTCGTTGTATGCTAATGACTGTGTGGCTAAGCACAGCCCCAATGCCATATTCAATGACACCACTGTCATAGCTGAGTCAAAGGTGGTGGTGGATTAGCACATGGGCAGGGGGACATTGAAAATCTGGCTGAGAGGAGCCATGACAACCTCTTACTCAATGTCAGCAAGACCAAGGAACCAATTACAGATTTCTGGAGGAGGAAATCAGAGGTCCATGAGCCAGTCCTCACTGGAGGATCAAAGGTGGAGAGGGTCAGCAACTTTTAAATTACTCGGTGTTATTACTTCAGAGCATCTCTACTTCATTAGGAGTTTGGGAAGATTTGGCATGATATCTAAAACTCTGACAAACTTCTATAGATGTGTAGTGCAGAGTATATTGACTGGCTGCATCACAGCCTGATATGGAAACACCACATGCCTAAACAGAAAATCCTACAAAAAGGAATGGATACAGCCCAGTCCATCAGTGGTAAAGCCCTCCCCTCCATTGAGCACATCTACATGGAGTGCTGTGGCAGGAAAGCAGCATCTATCATCAGGGACCCCCACCATCCAGGACATGGCTTCCTCTCACTGCTGGCATCAGGTAGAAGGTACAGGAGCCTTAGGGCTCACACCACCAGGTTCAGGAACAGCTACTACCCCCTCAACCATCAGGCTCTTGAATCAAAGGGGATAATTTTACTCAACTTCACTTGCCCCATCATTTAAATGTTTCGGCAACCAATGGACCCACTTTCAAGAACTCTTCATTTCATGCTATCGAAAATTATTGATTATTTCTTTTTATTATTATTAATATTTCTTTCTTTTTGTATTTGCATAGTTTGCTGTCTTTTGCACACTGGTTGAATGTCCAAGTTGTTGCAGTCTTTCATTGATTCAATTATGGATATTATTCTATTATGGATTTATTGAGTATACGGACAAGTAAGTGAACCCTGGGTTTGTATGTGGGTGACATATACTGTATGTACTTGGTAATACATTTACTTTGAACTTGGAATTTTTAACTTTGAACTGTCTCACCTGAATGGCCATGAATGAAGTCAAACTGGCTTCCTGACTGAGGAGGTTGTATTTGTAGCCAAAGAAAAACTAAATGCCACATAGTGACACATAGTGTATTGGAGTCAGGGAGCTATGCACAAAACTGCATACAACAGCAGTGGCTTGTTTACTCCGAAACTTGCACTCGGCAGCTGTTGTCTATTTTAAAATGCAGACTTTAAAAGAGAGATTAGCTCCGTTGGCCACATGTAAGTGAAACATCGAAACCTGCCATGAAATCCATCATTTGTGTCAACAACTAACACAGTGCAAAGACGTGGTGGGGCATCCTGAAATGTCACCACGCTTCTGGTGCCAGTGTGGGCATGCCCACAACTTATGAACCCAGACCCATTCATTTTGGAATATGGGACAAAACCGGAACACCTGGAGGAAATCTTCGCGGTCACAGAGAGAGTGTACAAACTGCTCACAGACAGAAGTGGGAGCTTCCACTCAATGTTCCCGCTAAGGTAGGTGCATATGCGCTCACACATCTTTTGCTACTAGAGCACGAAGGAATTTAAACTGCACACAAAAGGTTGTTACCCTCTACCTCGTTGGTATGTTAAGTATATTTCACAATTGTTCTTTTATTTCCTTTTCCGGTTTCTGATGAGAACAATGTTGACAACATGGAGTTTGCGATGAATTGTCTGCAGATTTTAGAACTGGCTTATTTATACTGTTTTTATTGAAGAAATTATTGATTCACTATGTCAAATTCCAAGGAAGCAAAGGGTGTGAAGCACAAAAGAACTATTAGTTCATTTAAAGCAGAATGGGTTAATGAAACAGCAGAAACTGCTACACCGGAGGCTCATGAGGTCAGGAATATGCAGCTACAAGAAATATTTATGAACAATACAGTATGCACATGTGAATTGAATTGAATTGCCCTTATTTCTTACATCCTTCATATACATGAAGAGTAAAAATCTTTACATTACATCTCCATATGAATGTGCAATGTGCAATTTATAGTAATTTGTAATAAATAGTATGTACGACAGGACAGTCACTATAACATAGAAATATAATTGTGTCAGTGTGAGTTAATCAGTCTGATGGCCTGGTGGAAGAAGCTGTCCCGGAGCCCTGTTGGTCCTGGGTTTTATGCTGCGGTATCATTTCCTGAATGGTAGCAGCTGGAGCAGTTTGTGGTTGGGGTGACTCGGGTCCCCAATGATCCTTCAGGCCCTTTTTACACACCTGTCTTTGTAAATGTCCTGAATAGTGGGAAGTTCACATCTACAGATGCGCTGGGCTGTCCGCACCACTCTCTGCAGAGTCCTGTAATTGAGGGAAGTACAGTTCCCATACCAGTCAGTGATGCAGCCAGTCAGGATGCTCTCAGTTGTGCCTCTGTAGAAAGTTTTTAGGATTTGGGGACTCACGCCAAACTTCTTCAACTGTCTGAGGTGAAAGAGGTGCTGTTGTGCTTTTTTCACCACACAGCCGGTATGTACAGACCACGTGAGATCCTCTGTGATGTTTATGCTGAGGGAACTTAAAACTGTTCACCCTCTCAACCCCAGATCCATTGATGTCAATGGGGGTTAGCCTGTCTGCAATCCTCCTGTAGTCCACAACCAGCTCCTTTGTTTTTGCGACATTGGGGGAGAGGTTGACATGTTCTTGTCACTGGGGAAAAATAGCACTGCACAAGATTTTTGCACATACTGGTCATGATAAGTTAGAGGGAACATTGAGCAGTAAATCTTACGCTAACTACTATGTTACTGTGCCGCCCCTGAACAAAGCAAAGCTACTCCTTCAAGAAAGTGCAGTGCCTGCTGGGTAACTGCATAATGCAAATCATGTTTACGAGAGTCTTCTCAAACTTTTAAAATGTTCCATATGTGACTGACAGTGAGTGTTCTACTCTCTCCATTAGAGATCATCAGGAGCAAGTCTGGGTCTGGATGGCTCTGCTGGAAATGCAGAAGAGTACAAACACATGGTGCCTGAGAGAAACACCACTCTAAGGTCAGGTAGCCAGAAGTAAATACAACATCTCCATTGTAGCTCAACCTGTATCCTATTCAAGTTCTAAGTATGTACATTTTTAAACAGCTACATTTGTTCAAAAGTTTAAAGTAAATTTTTTTATCAAAATATCTATCTGTCACTAAGATTCATTTTTTTGCAGGCACTCACAGTAGCATGAGGAAATACAACAGAATCGATGAAAAATGGCGCACAAACAGTGACAAACAACCAACGTGCAGAAGAAGACAAACTGTGCAAACACAAGCCAACAAACAAATAAATAATGCTGAGAGACTGAGCTGTGGCGTCCGTGACAGCGGGCCCATGGGGTTGTGGTAATCCAGTCACAGACAAGAGAATATCTGCAGATGCTGGCAATCCAAGTGACGCATACAAAATGCCAAAGGCTCTTGGCCCGAAACGCCGACTGTACTTTTTTCCACGGATGCTGCCTGGCCTGCTGAGTTTCTCCAGCACCTTGTGTGTGTTGCATAGGTTGCAGAACCAGTTCAAAGTGGTGCAGGCGATATACATTAATGATTTTCAGCCAGCTCACGTAACTAATAGCTATGTTTCTTCTGAAGTGCTATGGCTGCAATCTGCACACGTACTTTTGATCTGTCTAAACTAGCAATTTTACAATTTCCTGAAGAACTTGACATATCTGCTTCTCAGGAATGCAGGTACGGCACTTTGAAGCAGACGTAGTTTAGCTATCGCTGGAAGAGAGGGCTCTGTGGCAGACTTCAAGCCAGATGGAAGTATCAAGGGATGAGGCTACCTCTTCGACGCATCCTCCTGGTCAATATGCAGTCACTGGAGAGCAAGATACAGGACCTAAGGGCAAGATTGCTGTACTGGAGGGAAATGAGGGATTAGATGTACCTGCTAATCCAACAAGGACGAGTAAATGTTGGTCCAAAGGCTAGTGTGAAGGATCTGCTTTGTAAACTGAAGCAAATGCTATCCACAGAAACAGGTGAGCGGTTTTCTTCTGACAGAACATGTAAATGGTGCGGTGAAAGTACTGTGGCAGGTTAATAGGAGAACCCTTCATCCCTGGCCATTGTAACTCCTCCTGTCTGTTGAGGGAACCTCTCAGCAACCACATCAATACCATGCCCAAGAACAGCCCAGCCAGTGGACCAGTATATCATTTACCAAGTTAAGCAATATGAGAAGGGTAGAGACAATAGTTTATCAATTTTAGTTTTGTTTCCTTTAACTTTCCTACTATTTCCTGCTGTCAAATACCTGTGCGGTTCCAATTGATCTCTGACCCTTCTCAACATTAGGGCATCCAGACAGGTCTTCCAGGTGAACTAATGATTGACTTATACTTGTTCCTATTCTATCTAGTGCTCACTGCATTTCCTTGGCAATAGGAAAACCAGACTGATGAATGTTCTGCACAACACCTTCATTCTGTCTGCAAAGGTGATCCAGTTGCCTGCCCATTTGGATCTCCTTCTCACTTCCATTCTGACATTTCTGTGTTTGGCCTCTTACACTGCTCCAATGAAGCTCCATAACGTTTAAGCATTTTATCTTCACGCTGAATTCAACAGTTCAATGCCACTGCATTGTCATTGGATTACATTCCTTAAAAACCATCCGTGTTGCAATTCTTCACAGCAAGCCCATTGAATCCCGTGTTTTAAGTGGAAATGCATTGCTACAGCAAGTTTTTCCGTCATCACTAATGCTCCCGTGGGTTCACAGACGACAGGCAAGAGAAGTCTGAACGTATCATAGGAAACAAGAAAGGATTGCTATTATAATTAAGCAGAAGTAGATGATTAAGTATGGTTGTACATCATTGGATCATACAGCACAGAAAAAGACTCTTTGGTCCTTCTTATCAAAATGAATCAAGATGACTACCTAAGATGACCCCATTTGCCTATGTTTAGCCCAGATCCATCTAAACTTTTCTATCGGTGTCCCTGTCCAACTGCCTTTTAAATATTGTAATTGTACCATACTCTATCACTTTCTCTAACACATATTCCATATATACAGACGACCCTTTGCATGAAAACCTTGCCATTCCTCTCTCCCTTAAATCTTTCCCCTTCACCTTCGATCTACACCTGTTGTTTCGGACACTCACACCCTGAGAAAACTGCTTGACAGTTTCCAAAGCAAATATCGTAAGTGACTGCACATTATGAACTAGCAGCATATAATTGTGTCCTTGGTATCCCTGGTTCTCTGCATACAGCTCTGTGCAAAAGTCTGAGGGACATATATGTAGCGAGGGTGCCTGAGATGTTTGCACAGTACTGCAGTAATTTTATGTATTGCACTGTACTGCTGCTGAAAAAGAAAAACAAATTGCGTGACATATGTGAGTGGTGATAAAGCTGATTCTGATATGGGTCTCTATTGTGGACTGAGAGTAGGAAGAGGCAGGAAGGGGGGAATCATGGTTGGGGAAGGGGAAAAGAGAATAACAGAGGGAATGGGAAGCACCAGAGAGACATTCTGTAATGACCAATAAACCCAGTTGTTTGGAACTGAATGCCCTTGCCTGGTGTCTCAGGGCTGGGTGTGTCTGCACCAAAGCCAATCCCCGCCCTGGTACCCCTTCTCTACCACCTGTCCCGCAAACATTCTGCAGCACACCACTCTCACCATTCCCAACATCCCACACCCGTTCTGCACACCACTCTCACCATTCCCAACATCCCACACCCGTTCTGCAGCACACCACTCTCACCGTTCCCAACATCCCACACCCGTTCTGCACTCCACTCTCACCATTCCCAACATCCCACACCCGTTCTGCACACCACTCTCACCATTCCCAACATCCCACACCCGTTCTGCACACCACTCTCACCATTCCCAACATCCCACACCCATTCTGCACTCCACTCTCACCATTCCCAACATCCCACACCCGTTCTGCACTCCACTCTCACGGTTCCCAACATCCCACACCCGTTCTGCACACCACTCTCACCATTCCCAACATCCCACACCCGTTCTGCACACCACTCTCACCATTCCCAACATCCCACACCCGTTCTGCACACCACTCTCACCGTTCCCAACATCCCACACCCGTTCTGCAGCACACCATTCTCACCATTCCCAACATCCCACACCCGTTCTGCAGCACACCACTCTCACTATTCCCAACATCCCACACCCGTTCTGCAGCACACCATTCTCACCATTCCCAACATCCCACACCCGTTCTGCACACCACTCTCACCATTCCCAACATTCCATACCCGTTCTGCACACCACTCTCACCGTTCCCAATATCCCACACCCGTTCTGCACACCACTCTCACCATTCCCAATATTCCACACCCGTTCTACACACCAGTCTCAACATTCCCAACATCCCACACCCGTTCTGCACACCAGTCTCACCATTCCCACCATTCCCAACATCCCACACCCGTTCTGCACGCCACTCCCACCATTCCCAACATCCCACACCAGTTCTGCACACCACTCTCACCATTCCCAACATCCCACACCCGTTCTGCACACCACTCTCACCATTCCCAACATCCCACACACGTTCTGCACACCACTCTCACCATTCCCATATCCCACACCCGTTCTGCACACCACTCTCACCATTCCCAACATCCCACACCTGTTCTGCAGCACACCACTCTCACCGTTCGCAACATCCCACACCCGTTCTGCACACCAGTCTCACCATTCCCACCATTCCCAACATCCCACACACGTTCTGCACGCCACTCTCACCGTTCCCAACATCCCACACCCGTTCTGCACACCACTCTCACCATTCCCAACATCCCACACCCGTCCTGCAGCACACCACTCTCACCATTCCCAACATCCCACACCCATTCTGCAGCACACCACTCTCACCATTCCCAACATCCCACGCCCGTTCTGCACACCACTCTCACCGTTCCCAACATCCCACACCCGTTCTGCACACCACTCTCACCATTCCCAACATCCCACACCCATTCTGCAGCACACCACTCTCACCGTTCCCAACATCCCACACCCATTCTGCACACCAGTCTCACCATTCCCACCATTCCCAACATCCCACACACGTTCTGCAGCACACCACTCTCACCATTCCCAACATCCCACACCCGTTCTGCAGCACACCACTCTCACCATTCCCAACATCCCACACCCGTTCTGCAGCACACCACTCTCACCATTCCCAACATCCCACACCCGTTCTGCAGCACACCACTCTCACCATTCCCAACATCCCACACCCGTTCTGCACACCACTCTCTCCATTCCCAACATCCCACACCCGTTCCGCACACCACTCTCACCATTCCCAACATCCCACACCCGTTCTGCACACCAGTCTCACCATTCCCACCATTCCCAACATCCCACACACGCTCTGCAGCACACCACTCTCACCATTCCCAACATCCCACACCCGTTCTGCAGCACACCACTCTCACCATTCCCAACATCCCACACCCGTTCTGCACACCACTCTCACCATTCCCAACATCCCACACCCGTTCTGCACACCACTCTCACCATTCCCAACATCCCACACCCGTTCTGCACGCCACTCTCACAATTCCCAACATCCCACATCCATTCTGCAGCACACCACTCTCACCGTTCCCAACATCCCACACGCATTCTACAGCACACCACTTTCACCATTCCCAACATCCCACACCCGTTCTGCACACCACTCTCACCATTCCCAACATCCCACACCCGTTCTGCACACCACTCTCACCATTCCCAACATCCCACACCCGTTCTGCACACCACTCTCACCATTCCCAACATCCCACACCCATTCTGCAGCACACCACTCTCACCATTCCCAACATCCCACACCCGTTCTGCACACCACTCTCACCATTCCCAACATCCCACACCCGTTCTGCACTCCACTCTCACCATTCCCAACATCCCACACCCGTTCTGCAGCACACCACTCTCACGGTTCCAAACATCCCACACCCGTTCTGCACACCACTCTCACCATTCCCAACATCCCACACCCGTTCTGCACACCACTCTCACCGTTCCCAATATCCCACACCCGTTCTGCACACCACTCTCACCATTCCCAATATTCCACACCCGTTCTACACACCAGTCTCACCATTCCCAACATCACACACCCGTTCTGCACACCACTCTCACCGTTCCCAACATCCCGCACCCGGTCTGCACACCACTCTCACCATTCCCAACATCCCACACCCGTTCTGCACACCACTCTCACCATTCCCATATCCCACACCCGTTCTGCACACCACTCTCACCATTCCCAACATCCCACACCTGTTCTGCAGCACACCACTCTCACCGTTCGCAACATCCCACACCCGTTCTGCACACCAGTCTCACCATTCCCACCATTCCCAACATCCCACACACGTTCTGCACGCCACTCTCACCGTTCCCAACATCCCACACCCGTTCTGCACACCACTCTCACCATTCCCAACATCCCACACCCGTCCTGCAGCACACCACTCTCACCATTCCCAACATCCCACACCCATTCTGCAGCACACCACTCTCACCATTCCCAACATCCCACGCCCGTTCTGCACACCACTCTCACCGTTCCCAACATCCCACACCCGTTCTGCACACCACTCTCACCATTCCCAACATCCCACACCCATTCTGCAGCACACCACTCTCACCGTTCCCAACATCCCACACCCATTCTGCACACCAGTCTCACCATTCCCACCATTCCCAACATCCCACACACGTTCTGCAGCACACCACTCTCACCATTCCCAACATCCCACACCCGTTCTGCAGCACACCACTCTCACCATTCCCAACATCCCACACCCATTCTGCAGCACACCACTCTCACCATTCCCAACATCCCACACCCGTTCTGCAGCACACCACTCTCACCATTCCCAACATCCCACACCCGTTCTGCACACCACTCTCTCCATTCCCAACATCCCACACCCGTTCCGCACACCACTCTCACCATTCCCAACATCCCACACCCGTTCTGCACACCAGTCTCACCATTCCCACCATTCCCAACATCCCACACACGCTCTGCAGCACACCACTCTCACCATTCCCAACATCCCACACCCGTTCTGCAGCACACCACTCTCACCATTCCCAACATCCCACACCCGTTCTGCACACCACTCTCACCATTCCCAACATCCCACACCCGTTCTGCACACCACTCTCACCATTCCCAACATCCCACACCCGTTCTGCACGCCACTCTCACAATTCCCAACATCCCACATCCATTCTGCAGCACACCACTCTCACCGTTCCCAACATCCCACACGCATTCTACAGCACACCACTTTCACCATTCCCAACATCCCACACCCGTTCTGCACACCACTCTCACCATTCCCAACATCCCACACCCGTTCTGCACACCACTCTCACCATTCCCAACATCCCACACCCGTTCTGCACACCACTCTCACCATTCCCAACATCCCACACCCATTCTGCAGCACACCACTCTCACCATTCCCAACATCCCACACCCGTTCTGCACACCACTCTCACCATTCCCAACATCCCACACCCGTTCTGCACTCCACTCTCACCATTCCCAACATCCCACACCCGTTCTGCAGCACACCACTCTCACGGTTCCCAACATCCCACACCCGTTCTGCACACCACTCTCACCATTCCCAACATCCCACACCCGTTCTGCACACCACTCTCACCGTTCCCAATATCCCACACCCGTTCTGCACACCACTCTCACCATTCCCAATATTCCACACCCGTTCTACACACCAGTCTCACCATTTCCAACATCCCACACCCGTTCTGCACACCAGTCTCACCATTCCCAACATCCCACACTCGTTCTGCAGTACACCACTCTCACCATTCCCAACATCCCACACCCATTCTGCACACCACTCTCACGATTCCCAACATCCCACACCCGTTCTGCACACCACTCTCACCATTCCCAGCATCCAACACCCGTTCTGCACACCACTCTCACCATTCCAAACATCCCACACCCGTTCTGCACACCACTCTCACCATTCCCAACATCCCACACCCGTTCTGCAGGACTCCACTCTCACCATTCCCAACATCCCACACCCATTCTGCACACCACTCTCACCTTTCCCAACATCCCACACCTGTTCTGCACACCACTCTCACCATTCCCAACATCCCACACCCGTTCTGCACACCACTCTCACCATTCCCAATATCCCACACCCGTTCTGCACACCACTCTCACCATTCCCAACATCCCACACCCGTTCTGCACACCAGTCTCACCATTCCCACCATTCCCAACATCCCACACACGTTCTGCAGCACACCACTCTCACCATTCCCAACATCCCACACCCGTTCTGCAGCACACCACTCTCACCATTCCCATCATCCCACACCCGTTCTGCACACCACTATCACCGTTCCCAACATCCCACACCCGTTCTGCACACCACTCTCACCATTCCCAACATCCCACACCCGTTCTGCACACCACTCTCACCATTCCCAACATCCCACACCCATTCTGCACACCACTCTCACCATTCCCAACATCCCACATCCGTTCTGCAGCACACCACTCTCACCATTCCCAACATCCCACACCCGTTCTTCACACCACTCTCACCATTCCTAATATCCCACACCCGTTCTGCACAACACTCTCACCGTTCCCAACATCCCACACCCGTTCTGCACACCAGTCTCACCATTCCCAACATCCCACATCCGTTCTGCACACCACTCTCACCATTCCCAACATCCCACACCCGTTCTGCACACCACTCTCACTATTCCCAACATCCCACACCCGTTCTGCACACCACTCTCACCATTCCCAACATCCCACACCCGTTCTGCAGCTCACCACTGTCATCATTCCCAACATCCCACACCCGTTCTGCAGCTCACCACTGTCATCATTCCCAATATCCTTTGCTCCTCACAGATTTACAAACTTGTTCTCCACTCCACGTTGACAAATACTGTATGTGCAAAAGTTTACGCACCCCAGCTATGGTATGGGTGCCTAAGACTTTTGCTCAGTAGTATACATTTTGTGTTTATAGATTTTTTTTTACACATAAAGTTCATAAGAGTATATTTTTATTCTGGATCTTAAAATTTTTGATAATGATTTGTGAATTTGGTAAGGATGAATTTCCATTACCCAAAATGCCATAATGCAGATACACACAGTCACCTGCCTTTCTAAAGACCAGGGTAATTATAATATTGAAGGAAGATTTTCAGACTGCTGACTGACAACTCTACTGCCACGTCCAGCTCTCACCTCAGCAGAGCATTAAGTTCACTGTAAACCATCCGTATTGCGATTCTTCATAGCAAACCCGTTTTCCCCATTGATCCTCAAGTTCTAAGTGGAAATGCTCCCCAGAGCATTAAGTTCACTGATGACACAACAGTGTTTGGCCTCATCTATAACAACGATGAGTCAGCGTACAGAGAGGAGGCAGAGCAGATTATGGACCTGTGCGAACACACCATGAGTCTCAATGTGGACAGACTAAAGAGATGATTGTGGACTTCAGGAAGGTGCAGGCTAACCACTCCCCACTGCACGCCCATGGCTCCCCCTTGGAGAGAGTCAGGAGGTAAGAGGCCAGAATGGGGAATCAAAGAAATTGGAAAGGCGAAGTGAAAATAAATAGAAAAAAAAATTACTGAATGAGAAATTGATGTTCATTCCATCATGTTGGAGGCTACCTCAAAGGAATATGAGGTATCGCTCCTCCACCCTGAGAATGGCCTCTTCTTAGCAGAAGAGTTGATCATCTTACCTCTTAGCTCTGGCCTCTTACCTGTTCTCCTCACCTGCCCATCACCTTCCCTTGGTGTCTCTCTTTCTTTCCTTTCTCCACGGTCCATGTCCCACCCCTATCAGATCACTTCTTCTCTGGCCCTTTACCTTTTCCACTTATCTGGCTTCACCTATCGCCTTCTCGCTTCCAGCTTTCCCTCGCCCCACCTTTTTATTCTGGCATCCTCCCCCCTTCCTTTCCAGTCCTGAAGAATGGTCTCAACCCTTCATTCAACTTCATAGATGCTGCCTGGTGCTGAGTCCCTCCAGCATTTTGTGTGTGTCACTCTCGATTTCCAGCACTGCTGGAATCTTTTGTGCTTACAACAGAATGGGCCTTGCACTCAGACAGGTGAAGAGAGAAGGTAAGAGGCCAGAGCTAAGAGGTAAGATGGTCTCCTCTTCGGCTATGATGAGGCCAATCTCAAGGTGTAGGAGAACACCAGCCATCCATGACAAAGTTCTCGAAAGCATGAACCATTTCCCAAGGCTCAGGAGCCAACTCTCGCTGAGGGCAGACACAGGGTACCCCAGGTGCTGGAATCTGGATCAAAACCAAACAGCTGGAGAACCCCATTGGGTCAGGCAGCAAATCTGGATGCTGAGGAATGATTGAGAGCCTGCATTTTATTTACGTAGAGACACAGCACAAAACAGCAACCGCCTGGCCTACTCAATTTACTTACTAACCCATAAGTCTTTGGACTTGGAGGAAAGTTGAAGCTCCACCAATGCAGTTGTCATGGTAGTGAAGAAAGGCTTCAGTTGGGTATGGAGCAAGGGTAGGTTCACACAGCCAAGCAAAGCAAGCAGGTATAGCTGGGGCCCACGCAAGTGCCCATAAGTACACCTTCGATCGGCACAAACTGGGAGGAATTGATAATATGATTCAACTATTTTTCACTTATTATTCCTTTTATTCTTGACGATGTTGCCTCCAATTGCAATAAAGACCCAAGAATAATTGAGTTGACACCCTTCCAAATTCCCGGTGGCATGGCACAACTACCAGTTCTCCATCCCATCGAAGGGGTATCAATTAGAAATGTATTTCACATGAAAGCCTAAATAAATGTATTTTCATTGCAGTGATATAAACAGTAAATGCTTACCCAACAAAAATCACAATGCAGCAGCACTGTGGTATTGAGCCTTGTGAATACTGTTAATTAGGAATCCCAAGACTGAGTTTTATATTCCCTGTATCATTCCTGAGATCACATTATCTGAGCAGATGACTGCTTACTGATCTCTATGCAGTGATGGATATTGTGCTATCAATAGCTTTGGAAAGCCTCTGCACATACAGGTTGATTTGAATTTTTATTGCACCTTCAGAGCCTGTCCGCTCCTGTCAAAACAACTTGATACTGTTCTGAAGCATCAGACATTCCACAGCGCCCTGCGTAGTCAGGAGGGAAATTTTATTGGTTCAGTTGCTAAAGAATGTCCAACTTTATCTATGTCAAGCTCTTCAATATTAACCAAATATTTTTCTTAAAAAAAGCAATTGCTGGTGTATTGCTCAGGTCTATCAGCTCGTGTTTATCTCGGGGAAACCCCATCCGCCCGCCAAACCGTGTCTCGCGGTTGCGTCGTTACCGTATAATACCACCTGGTACAAACTCACACATAAAATATCAGACAGCACACAATGTACGATTTACAGATTACACTTTATAAATCTTACTGGAGCTACGTAATTACTAGAGATACAATATAAAAGGGAAAGAAAAAGGCGACAGACTTATCAGAGTTCAACCACTTCGTGCACAACAGTCCTCCAGAAAGTGTCCACAGCAGGAGTAATTGATAAGTTTGTGGCCTAAGGGAGAAGGAGTTGAGTTATATGGCTCTTGTTATATGCACTTGCAGTTCAACTCTTTGAGTGATTATGCAGAAAGTTTGAAGTTAATAACTCATCAGTTAATAACTCATCAGGGGTGATTGATAAGTTCATGGCCTAAGGTAGAAGGAGCTGAGTTATTAACTTCAAACTTTCTGCATAATCACTCAAAGAGTTAAACTGCTTGTAACAAGAGCTGTATAGCTCATCTCCTTCTACCCTAGGCCACGAACTTATCAATCATCCCTCGTAAAATGTGCATAAATACAGAACTATCAGGATGTATTTATGATGTAAACCGTATTATAAAATGTGGCTTAAAGTGCTTACAGTGCAGTTGAAGGGTAGGGTGGGGTAATAGCTGGAGGGGGTGGTGGAGGATAACTGGAGTGGTTGATCAGATTAACTTCCTGGGGTAAGAAACGTTTAAAATGGAGTGACATTCTTTTGTTTTAATACTCTTTTAGTGTTTTCCAGAAGGGAGCATTTGGAAAAGGCAGTTTGCAAAGTGGTTGGTGTCCCCAGTGATTTTTCCCGTCCACTTCTTTGTCCTGGATACATACAACTCCTGTAGTGCTGATAGACTGCAGCCGACAAGCTTTTCTGCTCTCAGTCTATAACGCTACAACTGGGCAGCCATGTACTTTCTCAGTGTGATAGGAAATCTACTGGCAACGCCCCTCAAGTGATTAGTTCAGACCACTGCCACTCTGAGTGAAAGCAAATTCCCTCTTTACTGAGCAACGCACACAAAATGCTGCAGGAACTTAGTAATTCTGGCAGCGTCTATGGAGGGTAATAAACAGTCGACATTTCGGGCTGAGACTGATGAATAAACTCTGTACTTACTGCATGGGGTGGTTAGCACAACTGCCTGAGTTCAATTCCTGCCTCTGTCTGTAAGGAGTCTGTACCATCTGGGTTTCCCCTGGGTGCTCCAGTTTCCTCCCCCAATCCAAAGGTGTAACCCGGTTGGTAGGTTAATTGGTCATTGTAAATTGTCCCGTGGCTAGGCTGGGATTAAACCAGGGGATTGTAGGCGGTGCCACTCGAAGGTCAGGAGGGGCCTATTCTGCATGTATCTCAGTAAACAAATTATTGACCTCTGAGTGGCTGCTTTCCACAAATTGATCACATACTCTGCATTCCTTTTACCCTCTCTACAGGAGAAAGGGCAGAGAAATCAGATTTATAGCAAGTGGAACAGTATACTGAAAAATTAAAGGAGAAGCGGGGAGTAATGAGGGCACACAAAAAAATTCAGTAGAATTTGTTTAAATAAGCAGCATCCGCAGAAACGATCAGCTGCCCGACCTGCTGAGTTCCTCCAGCGTGTTGTGAGTGTTGTTTTGACCCCAGCATCTGCAGATTATTTTGTGTTTACTCTATCACAGCAAGTGCCCGCAGGGCAGATAATCTGAGTGGTGAGTCTTCATTTTGCTTGATGGAGCTCTCTTTTGGATTTGTACATTGATCTCAGTCTATTCTGAGCTCCTTGGGACCCAGCACTGAAAACCTCCAGTACAAATGGGAGTAAAAGCAGCCCAGTAGTTTTGCAGATGTAGCCATAAATCCAGAACACTAGACTTCTTATGAGCATATTTCATTACATGCAAAATAAGTCTGTAGAAAAAGATGTGCGTATACATTTCATTAAAAAGCAGGCAATTTTTCAACACATTGAGAGGTCTCATTTGTCATAGAGAGACACAGCACCAAAATAGGTCTTCTGGCCTATCCTCCACATGCCAATCAGCACTGTCCTAGCCTTCCGAACCTCCCCTGTTCAGGTATCTGTAATCACTCCTGCCTCTCCCACTTCCTCTGCAGCTCATTCATTCTGCCCTCCACCCTCTGTGTGAAAAACCTGTCCCTCAGATCCCCTTTCAATCCTTCCCCTCTCTTGTTAAATCTATGCCCTCCAGTTTTATGCTGCCCGACCGTGGAAAAAGACTCAGACCATCCAGCTCCCATGATTTTACATATCATTGTAATGTTACCCCTCAGCTTCCCACACTCCAGGGGAAATATTCCCAGCCTATCCAGACTCTCCGTATAACTCCTGGCAACATATATTATGAAAATCATGCATTATATCCAATAAAGTTTTGATGGAGGTGTAACATCGTTGCCAACCATCAAATGCCAATCTATATTACTTATTTATTTAGAAATACAGTGTGGAACAGGCCCTCTGGCTGTACTGTCCAGCAATCCACCTAATGACAGGACGTCTTCCAGGATCTGAAGATCTGAGGACCTACCCTGAGCCCAACACATTGATGCAATCACAGAGAAGGCATGCCAACAGCTGTACTTCATTAGGAGCCTGAGGAGATTTTGTAGGCCACCAAAGGCCCTAACAAATTGCTACAGCTGTAACGTTGAGAGCGTTCTGACCAGCTTCATCATGGCCTTCTATGGCGGCTGCAATATGCAGGACTGAAAGAGGCTGGTACTCAGCCAGAAACACCACAGGCATAAGAAGGCAGCAATTTCTGTACTTTTGATTAGGGATCTTCAAGTGTGCAGACCATTCTGGAGCCTGAATGCTCAAGGACAGGAGACAGATTTTTGCTCTCTCCAGGAACAGACAGGAAAATGGAGTCAAAGCCAAGGCCAGATCGGCCTTGATTTTATTAAATGGTAGAGGCCAACTGGAGAAGAATTCCAAGTTAAGAATATTCTTGTATCGCAGTTAATTTTAGGCTTAACATACATAAAGTAACCTTACAGAAAATGAAATGTAGTCACATCTCTCTTATCAGAGAGCATTAGTAATCTGTCTTATGCAACTGAGCTGGAAAACGAGATGCTGTAAAAATTTCCATCTCAGTCTGGAAGGAACTTATCATATGGTCACCTTGCATTCATTGGGAATTGTTTTGTCATACATATGAATGATTCGGATGAAGACATCGGCAGCACAATTAATAAGTCTGAAGGTGTCACCAAAACTGGTGCTGTGATTGACAGTGAAGAAGGTCGTCTAAGGATCAATTTAGGAAGCGGTCAGGTGGAATTTAAATTAGGCAGAGCAAGGAGTTGCATTTTAGGCAGGACATGCATCGTGAATGGCAGGGTTCTGAGTGGGATGGTACAACACAGAGATCTTAGGATATCAGTGCATAGGTCCCCCACTGGCAACACATGCAGATAGTTGTGAAGAGCATAACTTGTGCTCTGCCTTCACCGGACAAAGCATGAATACGAGAGTTAGGACATCATGTTAACAGCTCTGCCAAGGTTGGTGAAAGCACACATAGAGTATTGTGTGAACTTCTAGTTGCCTTACCATTGGATGGATGCGATAAAGCTGCAGGAAGGTTTCACAAGGATGTTGCTGGGACTGGAGAGCTTGAACGGGCTGGTTTATATTGGTCCTTGAGCAAAGGAGGCAGCAACGTGAGTCTACAAATGTTTACAAAAATTGTCATGGTGTGTGCTGGCAATATCGGAACCCAAGTGCAGGGTAAAGACAGGTTCTGATGGAGACGGCGATGAGGGTTTATTCATAACAATTCCAAAAAAACGTTGATGGCTTGGCAGAGAGACACCGTGAGAAGTAACATTGTCAAAACTAGTACCCCGTGATTAGTGCTAATTGGGTATCCGCTTAAATAATACAAGTAACAGGGAATCCTTGAGCCTATCTAAATAACTTCACAAGCTTAAACAGAAGGCACCAGGAGATCATATTGCAAAGAGCAAATTGCTCAAGAAAAAACACAAGGACTGCCATTAAACAATTAACCAATTCAGGTGCTCTAAAACTCTCAGAGCTCAACGATCTCTGGTGCCCTGTACAGGCCTGAAGAACTCATTACAGGACCCCTTCCCTATGGCCGGTACCTGACAGCCCAGGGAGACCTGAAAGCTCAGGTTCCAGGACAACTTGAGAGACCTGGGGAACTCGAGAGGCCGGGAGACTTGTGGACCTCAACCACCTGAGAGACCTGGGAACCCTGAGAGTCTGCAAGAGCAGGGATCCTCAAGGGGAACCTCGAGCAGGGTCCCAAGAGGGTGGCATGGGAATCCTCGAGATGAAGAGAACATTGAAAAAAAACCTAGGAAACATTGGAAAGTCTTTGGAAACATGGAGAAAAGACCTCGGAAATATGGAGAAAAGACCTTGGGAAACTTTGAGGTACTTGGGAAACTTGGAGAAACTTGATGACCTTGAGAACCTTAAGAACCTTGAATGTTTAGGCCTGGATGCACAGACTGGGACACTTAGACTGAGAAGCTTAGAATGGGACGCTTAAGCTGGGAGGCTTAGACCTAGAGAAACCCTTGAGACATGGTAAAAGCCTTGAGAACCAGTAAATACACACAAAATTCTGGAAGATCTCAACAGGCTAGGCAGCATCTATGGAATAAAGTACAGTCAATGTTCCGGCCCGAAACTTCAACTGTACTTTTTTCCAAAGATGCTGCCTGTTCTGCTGAGTTCTTCCAGCATTTTGTGTGTGTTGCTTTGGATTTCCAACATCTGCAGATTTTTTCTTGTTTGAGAACCAGGAATTTGAGTACTGAAAACATGAAACTGGAAACCTAGGGATGGATCCTGGAAGGATTTTGCTCACAGTGTTTTATCCTTCACATTTATCCAGAGGCAATGAGAATACAGAAGATCATAGTCTCAATTTTAGAGATTGAGGCTGCTGTGATGATATCCTGAGTTATTCATTATGGACTGTGCTTTTAAAAAGAGAGAGAGAGCGTGCAGCTGAACAGCACAAACAGCTTGTTATTGAGATATACAGCTTCTGTGCTGTATATCCCTGTGGCTCTTAAAACCTTCCCTGAGACTGGAGTTACGACGATATCAGTGAACAAACTTCAGTGAATGCGTCTTTATTTAAGTGCATGTCTCTGACAACTGATCTCTCTCTTTCTTCACTGTGGTTCAAGTACATGGATTACTTCTTAAACCCTCAAGAAGGAAATAGTCTCTTGCTAAAAGCTCTTCTCTTCATTTTCCCTCTTCAGCATGACCTCTGCTCTTTCTCCCTGCAGCAGAAAGTGCCCATGTCTGGAAATAATTGATTTTTGCTGAAAGCGTTTGGCCCACGACTCACAGCAGGTTTTACCAATTTCAGCACACTCGTCTATCTGCTGCTTGCTAAAGGTGCTTAAAATAGATCTCACAGGGGGTGTTCAGTTTTCTGAGCATGCATTCTGTTGCACAAGATAAGGGGAGGGTTGGATGATTCAGCACCCTTGGCCGTATGACTTGGAAGATAGTTGGGCTTAGGATATTGCCCTGAGGACCTCTTGTGGTTTCATGGCTTGACCTCCAAAAACCACGAGCACTCCCCATTGTGCACAGTGGGACTTCAGTTAGGATTGAACATTCCCCTTTGATCCCCATTGACTCCTTAATCGTACACTCATCTCAGGTTTGAATTTCAGGGCATGTTTTTACAGTACTGTTATGAAGATTCTCAGAGCTGCGTGGCCTTGGCAAACCTTAGCATCAGTAGTTTATTGCCTTTCAATAGCACTGATATCTTCCATCATTTTGCTGATGACACTATTAGCAGCTTTATTGATTCATCCTAAACTTCTAAACACGTTATAGAATGTTTTCTTACTGAAAACTGCATATGTTTTCTCTAATACATTAATGTTCCAGTATAAAGACATTCTTCATAAAATGAATCATCTTAATGTGAAGCTGTGCCCAACACATTGGATTAGAAATTGCCTTTAAACTATTGCATATAACATTGGAAACAGTATGGTACTGGCATCACATATTATGGCATGTTTCATTCATGCATATCATTAACTATTTATTACTATTAGTCAGCTCATATTACTATTTATTATTATGGTGCATCTGTAACGAAAACCAATTTCCCCCTGGGATCAATGAAGTATGACTATGACTATAACTTCTAGGGAAGTTGATTTATTACAGTTCGATATAGACATAAGACCACAAGAAGCAGAATTTGGCCGTTATCCATCTACTACCACCCTTTGCCTTCTGTAGGAAGTCAATTATGAATCTACACAGTCAAGTATTCATGGATCCCATGGCTCAAGGGTTTCTGAATGAACCTGGTCAACCACCTTACTAAAATCCATATACACCACATCCACTGTTCTACCTTCATCGATTTGTTTTATCACCTTCTCAGAAACTTCAGGTCAGGCTTGTGAGGCACAACCTGCTCCTCACAAAACCCTAATAAGGCTGTGCCTACTAAGACCATGCTGCTCCAAATGCCCATGAATCCTCACCCTATGAATTCTCTCCATTAGTTTGTCCACCACTGAAGTAAGACTCACCGGTCTATAATTCTTAGGATTATCCCTATTCCTTTTCTTGAACAACAGAAAAACATTTGCCACTCTCCAATCTCCTGGTTCTACTCCTGTGGTCAGTGAGGAATAAAACTCATAATCAATACCCCCATAATTTCCCCCCTCACTTCCTATCGTATCCCATCCAACCCTGGCAACTTAACTATCCTAATGGTTTTCAGAAGTTTCAACACTGCCTCTTTCTTAACCTCAGCACTCTCCATCACATTAGCCTGTCCTCACATTTGTCAAGGACCCTCTCACTGGTGAACACTGAAGCAAAGTATTCGTTAAGGTCCTTCCTGACCTCCTCTGCTTCCAGGTGCATGCTTCCCCCTTTATCCCTGAGCAGTCCCACCCTCATTCTAATCATCCTCCTGTTCTTTATGTACTGTATATGTAGAATGCCTAGGGATTTTTCATAATCTGACTCGCCCTCTCACCTCCTTGCAGCTCTCCTAAGTCCCTGCTTAAGCTCCTTTCTGGCTACCTCATGAGTCCTGTTTGGTCATTGCTTCCTAAACCTTAGGTATACTTCCTTCTTCCTCTTGACTTAATGCTCTATCTTTCTTGTCACTCTTGTCAGCCATGGTTCTTTTACCCTGTCATCTTTTCCCTGCCTTCGTTGGACAAACTTATCCAGGATTCTCTGCAAGTGCTCCCTAAACAATCTCCATATTTCTACTGTGCATTTCCTTGAGAACATCTGTTCCCAATTTACACTGCCATGTTCTTTCCTAATACCATCGTATTTAACACTCCCCCAATTAAATATTTCCCCATGAAGTCCGCTCCTATCCTATCCTTGTCCATGGGTATACTAATGGTCAGAGAGCTGTGCTCTCTATCTCTGAAATGCTCATCCACTGACAGCTGTGTTACCTGACCAGGCCTGTTGCCTAGTATGAGATCAAGAATGGCCTCTCTTCTCGTCGGCCTTACAGTCCAGTACCTTAAACAGCAGAGCTAAAAATTCTTTTTGCATCTGGAGCATCTTATGCTTCTGATAAGGAATTTGATTATCCAGTGGTAGGGAAGTCCATAAACTCAGTCAAGATAAGGGAGTGTGTCTCACCAACAAACCAGCGTCATAACCACTGTTCAGCTCAGTACAGTACCTTATACATTTCCAGAATGGAAAGCACCATTTCCTAATTGCTGTCAATGTGCTGGTTCACTTGCTGGGGGTGGGAAGGGGGTGTCCTTCGTTGTGCACCCCACAGGGCATCCAACCTGAAGTGACGGAGAGCCATTACGTGTCAGTATGCGTCTCGGTGGCGAAGTGGCCACTCGACGAGCCTGCTGCCGCGTTGTCTGGTGGTGGAGGAGTGTCGAAACCAATATCACCCACCTGGTGCTTACTTTGATTCAGCACATCTGGCAAGAGCCAGATCCGATTCAGGCAAAGTCCTCCAGGTTACACGGTAGCTCCTGAGCCTTGGTAGTAATATCTGCTCTACACAGCGTGTTGTGAGCCTGATAGCATCAGTTATGTGTCTAATATTCAACACTGGAAACACACTTTGTTTTACAAATGTGAACAAGGTGTGGTGTTAGCAGGGAGACTTTCAGAAGATGCAAAACCATTGTTCAATGGGAAAGAATTTTTACTTAAAAATGAACTTTATTCATACAAAAATAAACTGTACAATGACTTTCCATTCTTCCATTCATAGTTAACGTTTTCAGTTCTGTTCTATTACGTTCTTACACATCAATAGGACTGGGCTGCTCTGGTCACCCCATCCTAGGAAGGATGTTGAGGCTTTGGAGAGCGTGCAGAAGAGATTTACCAGGACAGTGCCTGGATTAGAGGGCATGTGCTATAACAAGAGGCTGGACAAACTTGGGTTGTTTTCCCTGGAGTGGCGGAGGCTTATAAGATTATGAAAGGCAGAGATAGAGAACAGGGAGAATCTTTTTCCCAGTGTAGAAACGTCTAATGCATTTAAGGTGAAAGGGGGTAATGTCAGGGGAGGTGTGAGGGGCAAGTTTTTTCCACAGAGATTGATGGGTGCCTGGAATGTGTTGTCTGGGTTGGTGGTGGGGTCAGATACATTAGGTACTCTTAAGATAGGCACAAGAATGTGAGGAGAATGCACATGGTGCAGGTAGAATAGATTAGATCAGCTGGCCATTTGATTACTAATTTGAGTGGTTCAGCACAGCATTGTGGGCTGAAGGGCCTGTGCCTGTGCTGTAATGTTCTCTGTTCTTTGATCAAGGGGCCCCCACCCCCAGGATGGCAAACTACAACAAAAATTGAGGGGTCCCACACTCATCTTTGTCCCCAACTCCAGTAGTGGAAAAACCCTGTAAGCATGTAAAACACAGAGGCAGAATTAGGGCATTTGGCCCATCGAGTCTGCTCTGTCATTCCATCATGGCTGATTTATTATCCCTCTCAACCTCATTCTCCTGGTTCCCCAGAGCCTTTGACACCTTTACTAATCAAGAACATATCAACGTTCGCTTTAAAAAGACCCTTGGCCTCTACAGCCATCTGTGACAATGAATTCCATAGTTTAACCACCCTCTAGCTAAAGGAATTCCTCCTTATCTCTGTACCAAATGGACATCCTTCTATTCTGAAGTTGTGCCCTCTGGTCCTACATTCTCTCACTAGAGAAAACATCCTCCCCAGATTCACTCTCTTGGCCTTTCAATTTGATAGGTTTCAATAAGATCACTACCCCCCCCCCCACCCTGCCATTCTTCTAAACCGCAGCAAGTACAATCCCAGAGCCATCAAATGGTTATCATATGTTAACCCTTTGATTCCCGGAATCATTCTTGTGAACCTCCTCTGGATCCTCTCCAATGCCAGCACATCTTTTCTTAGATAAGAGGCCCAAAACGGCACACGATACTCCAGGTGTCGTCTGACCAAAGCCATATAAAGCCTCAACATTACATTCCTGGTTTTATATTCTAGTCCACTTGAAATTAATGCTAACTTTGCATTTGCCTTCCTTACCACTGACTCAACCTGCAAGCTAACCTTTAGGGAGTCCTGCACAAGAACTACCAGGTCCCTTTGCACCTCTGATTTCTGAGTTTAAGCCCCATTTAGAAGATAGTCTATGCCTTCATTCCTTCCGCAAACTGCATAGCCATTCCATCTGTCACTTCTTTGCCCTTTCTCCTAATCTGTCCAAGTCCTTTTGCAGACTCCCTGTTTCCTCAACACTACCTTTCCCTCAACACTACCTTTCCCTCCACCTCTTTGTATCATCTGCAAACTTTGCCATAAACCCATCAATTCTGTCATCCAAATCACTGATATACTGTGGGAAACCACTAGTCACCAGCAGCCAGATTCCCACTCTTTGCCTGCTGCCCGTCAGCCAGTCTTCTATCCATGCTACACACGTAAAAGTTGCTGGTGAACGCAGCAGGCCAGCAACTTTGATGTGTGTTGCTTGAAATTCCAGCATCTGCACATTTCCTCGTGTTTGCCTTCTACCCATGCTAGTATCTTTCCTCTAATACCAAGGGCAATCATCTTGTTTAGTAGCCTCATGTGCGGCACCTTGTCAAAGGCCTTCTGAAAAGCCAGGAAAACGACATTCACTGACTCCCCTTTGTCTATTTTGCCTGTTATTTCACAAAGATTTCCAACAGATTTATCAGCAAGATGCCTCACTGAGCCCTGGCAATGGCTGCACCGAGCTTCAGTGCATCCGTCAGCTCTCAGTTCTTCAGCCTTTTGAATGTGTCAGTCTGCTGCATCCCTGCAGAAATCTCACATTGCTGGCAGACCGATAAGTTTCGTGCAGACTAAAGGGTTCACTGTTCCATGGGAAAGATATCACAGTGCCACACTGTGCCTTTTATGTTTATGAAGCCCTGGAAACAGAGCCAATGATAAAGTGACTCATCTCACAGTAGGACATACATAGAAACATAGAAAATAGGTGCAGGAGTAGGCCATTCAGCCCTTCGAGCCTGCACTGCCATTCAGTACGATCATGGCTGATCATCCAACTCAGAACCCTGTACCAGCCTTCCCTCCATACCCCCGATCCCTTCAGCCACAAGGGCCATACCTAACTCCCTCTTAAATATAGCCAATGAACTGGCCTCAACTGTTTCCTGTGGCAGAGAATTCCACAGATTCACCACTCTCTGTGTGAAGAAGTTTTTCCTAATCTCGGTCCTAAAAGGCTTCCCCTTTATCCTCAAACTGTGATCCCTCATTCTGGAATTCCCCAACATCAGGAACAATCTTCCTGCATCTAGCCTGTCCAATGACTTTAAAATTGTATACGTTTCAATCAGATCCCCCCTCAATCTTCTAAATTTCGGAGAGTACAAGCCTAGTTCATCCAGTCTTTCTTCATATGAAAGTCCTGCCATCCCAGGAATCAATCTGGTGAACCTTCTTTGTACTCCCTCTATGGCAAGGATGTCTTTCCTCAGATTAGGGGACCAAAACTGCACACAATACTCCAGGTGTGGTCTCACCAAGGCCTTGTACAACTGCAGTAGTACCTCCCTGCTCCTGTACTCGAATCCTCTCGCTATAAATGCCAGCATACCGTTCGCCTTTTTCACCGCCTGCTGTACCTGCGTGCCCACTTTCAATGACTGGTGTATAATGACACCCAGGTCTCGTTGCACCTCCCCTTTTCCTAACCGGCCACCATTCAGATAATAATCTGTTTTCAATCTTACTCAACAAAGCATGGGAGAGTCTATATTTTGCACAATTCTGAAGTATGGCCACTGTGCTCCCTTCCACCTTCAATGTCACCAGTGCTGCCGTTTCACTTAATGCCTCAACCTGGGATCCCCCGACAGTTGCCTGGGACACTGTGGACTACTTGCCCCAATAAAGTGAGAAACATTGGCTGAGCCCTTCCACCTTCAAGAAAGTCTCACTAATGCTTTGCCCCCAAGGCCACAGTGCCCGTCAGGTCTGGAGGCAGGAAGGTGCACTGTCCCTGTCACTGAGGAGTTTCTCCATCAGTGTGTTCTCACTCCAGCCACGAGCCCCTACAGCACACCTACTCTGCCTGTTCAGAAACCCCAGAGAGAAGCACGGTGCTCCGTTCAGCACTAATGTGTTGCAAGTTCCTGCGTGATCCCAGTGGCACCCATGCTGCGCTGCATTTCTCTCAAACAGCACACATTACACAGTGGTGGACCTCCGTAGGGTCTTCTTCCCCTGCCCATCCACAGGGATTCTCAATATCTCTTTGCCCTCCCCTGCAAGGTCAGACAGTACATTTGGACCTGACTGCCCCTGGGAGACACTGAGAGTCCAGCCATCTTGTCCTGCAGAAGGACATGAGGCCCACAGCCTGGTCTGCCGGGCCCACCTTCATAAGCTAGGTGGATGAGCTACTGCAGGGGTCCCGCAACCATGTAAATCCTCCTTTAGTTTGGCCTCTCCTCACACTTGTTGTAAAATATTGGATATGGACCAATTTTCCGACCACAGCTGCCTCAGGGATTCACTCACCTGCTTTATCTTTGAATAAGACCTGGTGTAAAGGGCATGGGACACCTTTGATGAAGAGTGCTCACTCCCCCGTGGAAGCACAAGTCCTACAAAATGGAAGGAAAGGGGGACAGCACCAAACCTGAAGGGACTTTACTCAAGGAAACACCAGGGTGGGGAATTTGGAAGAGGGAACCAGGTGCAGTGCATCCAGTGCAAGTTTGCTGATAACACTAAATTAAGTGAAAAAGCAAATTGTGCAAAGGATGTGGAGAGTCTGCTGAGAGATATAGATATAGATAGAACATAGAACATTGAAATCTACAGTACATTATAGGCCCTTTGGTCCATATGTTGTGTCAACCATGTAACCTACTCTAGAAACTGCCCAGAATTTCCCTACCACATAGCCCTCTATTTTTCTAAGCTGTAGGTGGGAGTCCTTGAAGATGGATGCTGCTTTCTTGTGACAGGGCTCTGCCTGCGATGGACTGGGCTGTATCCACCACTTTCTGTAGACTCTTCTGTCCTGGTGCAGTGGTGTTCCCAAACCAGGCCATAACACAACCTTCCCCCTCCTGTCTTCTCCTATCATTTCAGATCTCCCCCTCCCACTTCCACTTTCAAATCTCTTACTAGCTCTTCTTTCAGTTAGTCCTGACGAAGGGTCTCGGCCCAAAACATCGAATGTACCTCTTCCTAGAGATGCTGCCTGGCCTGCTGCGTTCACCAGCAACTTTTATGTGTGTTCCTTGAAATTCCAGCATCTACAGATTTCCTCATGTTTGCATGATACAACCAGTCAGGATACTATGTACAAATAAAAGTTTTGTCAAAGTTTTAGATGACATGTCAAATCTGCACAAACTTGTAAAAAGGTAGAGGCACTGTGTGCCTTCTTTGTAATGGCACTTGCTTGCTGGCCCCAGGACAGATCCTCTGAAATGGTAATGCCAAGGAATTTAAAGTTGCCGACCCTTTCGCCTCCAATCTCTTGATGCGACTGGCTCATAGATCTCCAATTTCCTCTGTTGTAAAAAATACTACTTATAACGATGCTTAGTGAGGAACAGAGAGATCTGCATTTACTGACAAGTACCTTTATTATTTAAACTAACAATTACGTGAATTCATACACTAAATACCTTGTGTGCACACCCGCTAAGTATCCCTGACTCTCCTGAATAGTCAAAGAATAGCAAAGGTATTACCCGGGCAAAGGGGTTTACGCTGGCCGGGTGTTCCCCGTTGTCCCAATTCACTCACCTCGTGTTTCACGCAGGGTTGCTCATGCTTGTATCTGCGATAGTTATTCTTCAAAGTTACCATTGCCAGCATACACGAAGCATCCACTTTGATGTCCATTCCTTATCAATTCAAATATCACATTCCAGTGTCATTGGCCACAGGTCATGTGTCTGTCCTTTAACACCTTGTTATTGGCTCTGCTCCAAGCCGGCATCAATTTATTGCCCTCTTTCCATCAAGTGACAGTCGATAATTTATGGCTCTTTGTTCTCAATCAGCAAAGAGCCCGAATCATTTCAGGCAGGCATCAACCCCAACATTCACAAACTTGCATGTTATAGCCAACCAAAGAACATCTCACAAATAACTTCTTATTTGGAAATTATCTCCAGTCCAGCAGATTACCTGAAGAATCATTGTGTCTTCTTTAAAGCATTGATCAAGTCCAGCATGTCAAGCTCACAAAATAGAGAATAGAGTGTCTTCACAAAATGGAAGCCTCCATTCCCAAGCATGTGGCAAGAACATAGACAATTTGTCTGTTTCCACTGTCCTTGATTCATTTAAATTCACTGATTTGTAGATTGTCATTCTTTCTGGCCAGCACTTCCTCCTACTGTTTCACTGGCCATCAGATGCAAACATGTTACAAAGGCATATGCAAAGGATATTGTAGGGACAACAAGGGCAATCTATGTTTTGAGCTGGAAGGTCCTAAAAGAACTTGCTATCAGAAATGATTCAGATTTTGTGGTTAGAGGGTTTAATGAAAGGGAAGATGAAAGTCTATTTCAACTCTTCATTAATAAAGAAGTTGTAATTGGCACCTTCATGGTTTGTCAATGGCGGTTCCTGTTTGACTAATCTGATTGAATTTTTTGAGGCAGTGACACAATGCATTACGGTACACTACAGTACATGTAGATGTGTTACCCAAGGCCTACATGAAAGACCTTTCCAAAGGCTTAGGGCCTATAGCATCCAGGATAAGCGGGGACATTGGATTCAAATCTCCAACTGTAGTTAGAGGGTGATGGTAGAAGGCAGTATTGTGACTGGATGTCTGTGATAAGTGGTATTCTATAGGGATTGGTGCCTTGACGCTGTGTTTGTAATATGAGTGGATGGTTCAGGTGAGGATGTGGGAGGCATGATCAGTAAGTTCACAGATGACATTAATATTGGTGGACTTGTTCCCAGAGTGGAGGGTGATAGCAATGTGTTGGTGAAATGGGCTGTAGGTGTAGAACATTTATATCTAGTGAAGCCAGATGGCATCCTGGAAGAATATCTCTTGGACAAATCTTGAAGTGTAGATGATGATGCACTTCAAATATGAAGCACATCGAGGTTTTATATTCCATATGCACAAAGGTAACAGCAGGTTATTAAATGCAGTTCAATGGCTATAACTGCATAGTTTACTTCAACATATTGAGTTTTAGAGAAGTAACTGTAGGATTACGTATTTACAATACAGCACGTCTCAAATGACAAGATAAATCTGAATATTGAAAACTTTGTGGATGGTCCTAAAGGTTCTGAATACAAAGCCCCAGAACTCAAAACTGTATGGATGGATATAAGTTAAATAAAAAATCCATATCTCAATTGGTAGCACAAACATCTTGCAACTGTGCATAATGTGATAGGAATATGCCACTAGCTCTGTGTTAAGTAACAGGGTGGCCATTTACTCCCTTCCCTTATTTTATCCTGGAGGCCTCAGTATGAGCGAATTACACAACATTCCTCAATTTCTTTGCAATATCAGTGCAAAAATGAGAATGTCCCACAACCAACTGTTGGTGTCAATGTTCTTACAGCATTGATGGATGTGACATTGTTCTGTTTAGCACCTTTTTGAAACATCTTAAATTAAACAACAATTACCTCAGAGTGGATCAATCATAAGTGTGTTTATTTTACTTGCTGCAAGGGAAGGCCATCACCACACAATAGCTAATGATAGCCTTGAA